>NC_133326.1:2932421-3283671 GCF_042186555.1 Aquarana catesbeiana | reverse complement strand
TTAGAACCCCCAAACATTTATATATTTTTTAAAGCAGCGGGCCTGGAGAATAAATTGGTGGGGTTTGCAATTTTTCATGTCACACGACATTTGCGCAGCGTTTTTCAAATGCATTTTTGGGGGGGAAAAAATACACTTTTTTGAATTTTAATGTAAAAAAACTCACAATACATAACCCAATTTGTTTTGTAAAATATAAAAGATGATGTCACGGTGAGTAAATAGATACCAAACATGTCGTGGTGTTCTTAGGGTCATAATCGTCAGCATTCAGCGAGAAAAATGCTGACTCTGACCCTAAGAACACCATCGCTACAGTCACACGGAGGTGGAAACATGATGCTTTGGGGCTGTTTCTCTGATAAAGGTTCAGGCCGACTTTGACGCATTGAGGGGCCAATGGACGGGGCCATGTATTGTAAGATCTTGGATGAGAACCTTCTTCCCTCATCCAGAACACTGAAGATGGGTCATGGATGGGTCTTCTAGCATGACAATGACCCAAAACATACCGCCAAGGCAACAAAGGAGTGGCTGAAGAAGAAGCACATGAAGGGCATGGAGTGGCCTAGCCAATCTCCAGACCTTAATCCTATAGAACATTTATGGAGGGAGCTGAAACTTCGAGTTGCCAAGAGACGGCCAAGAAGCCTTAAGGATTTAGAGAAGATCTGTAAAGAAGAGTGGACCAAAATCCCTCTTGAGATGTGTGCAAACCTGATCACCACCTACAAGAAACGTCCGACCTCTGTGATCGCCAACAAGGGTTTCTCCACCAACTACTAAGTCATGTTTTGCCTGAGGGTCGAAAACGTATTTTACTCACTGAACTGCAACTCCATTTATAACATTTGTATCGTGTTTTTTCTGGATTTTTGGTTGATATTCTGTTTCTATCATATAAAATACACCTATGATAAAAATGATAGACCCTTCATTTCTATGTAAGTGGGCAAAACTTACACAATCTGCAGGGGAGACGATCATTATTTTCCCCCCACTGTATATAATTTTAATTTTGAGTTTACTGCCTATTTGCCTATTTCTATCTCCATTACCCGTCCTTCGACCATCATCTGGGTTTCGTTATTAGGAAATCCAATTCTCAGTAATATTTGCAGTAATTTTAATGTAACCAAACTTCCCTTCACTGCCACCGATCTTATCCCCGGTAAAGTCCTATGGAGACCCCAATGCTCACTATCGCTTGAAGCTCGCCAATGAAGGAACGATACCACGATCCTCACCTGCAGACGCAGCATTTCCCTGCCGGCCGCTGTGCGCTAATGTGAATCTTAATGGCCAATGCAGGTAAGCAGAATATAAATCCAGGCAGGCAAATGAGATCATTTTAAAACAAAATAAATCCCCCCTATAATTGTACTGTACAGGATATTAACTGAAAGTCTATTTTAAGTGTGATTACCCTCAGCAAATTCACCTTCAGATAATTCGAGATGGGAGCGAGAAGGAAGTCATAGATTCTGTTTAGAGCATTAGAAAACATCGCTGATTGGAATTAGTTCATTTACAGAACCCGCTTTATGCTGATAAGAGAGGCGGCTCTGGTGCCATTTTTATTACCCCCATTAAAGGGCCTGTTCACCGAAGATGGGTATTTCCGTTCCAAATAAATATTAGCGGGTTGAACCAAGCTCAGACTTTCTACGTTCCTGTAAAGAATGTGTATATACACTGTATACACACATACACTATCTTGCCAAAAGTATTGGACGCCTGCCTTTACACACACATGAACTTTAATGGCATCCCAGTCTTAGTCTGTAGGGTTCAATATTGAGTTGATGAGAATGGGGGGGGGGGGGGGGGAGTATAGTGGCGCTTGTAGAGAGACGGTTGCGTGGGAGACAAAATTATGGGTAAAGGTGATTATGATAATAAAATCCAGTGGTTGGGGGTAGCGTGGGCCCTTTACAGCTATAACAGCTTCAACTCTTCTGGGAAGGCCGTCCACAAGGTTTAGGAGGGTGTCTATGGGAATGTTTGACCATTCTTCCAGAAGAGCATTTGTGAGGTCAGGCACTGATGTTGAATGAGAAGGCCTGGCTCTCAGTCTCCGCTCTAATTTATCCCAAAGGTGTTCTATTGGGTTTAGGTCATGAGTCTGTGCAGGCCACTCAAGTTTCTCCACCCCAAACTTGCTCATCCATGTCTTTATGGACCTTGCTTTGTGCACTGGTGGGCAGTCATGTTGGAACAGGAAGGGGCCGTCCCCAAACTCCTCCCACAAAGCAGGGAGAATGAAATTGTCCAAAATGTCTTGGTATGCTGAAGTCTTAAGAGTTCCCTTCACTGGAACTAAGGGGCCAAGCCCAACCCCTGAAAAACAACCCCCCCACCATAATCCCCCCTCCACCAAATGATTTGGACCAGTGCACAAAGCAAGGTCCATAAAGACATGAATGAGCGAGTTTGGGTGGAGGAACTTGACTGGCCTGCACAGAGTGCTGACCTCAACCCGATAGAACACCGACCCGTGACTGCTGCTCCTCTCTGCCAATCCCTCCACTGGTCTCCATTCAGTGTCCTCCACCCCTCTCTACCAATCCCTCCACTGGCCTCCATTCAGTGTCCTCCACCCCTCTCTGCCAATCTCTCCACTGGCCTCCCCTTCAAATTACTAACCACAGCATACAAGGCCATCCACAACATCGCCCCCAGCTACATCACCAACCTCATCTGCCGATATCTCCCAAATTCTCCTCTGCGCTTCTCCCAGGATCTCCTGCTCTCTAGCTCCCTTGTTACCTCCTTCCATGCTCGCTTCCAGGACTTCTCCAGAGCCTCTCCCATCCTCTGGAACTCCCTACCCTGGTATGTCCGGTCAGCCCCTACCCTGTCCACCTTTAGGTGATCCTTAAAAACTCACTTATTCAGGTAAGCTTAGCCCTCTGTGTAAATCTGTTGGCGCTATATCGATACTGTATAATAATTAAAGAAAATAAAATAATAATGAGAATAAAACTGTATGGAATTAAATGGTAACAATAAGAAGAAAAATTTATTTATCCCAATAAAATGTATATGCAGATGTGAAGCCATTAACTCTTGCGCTATGAATGTTTCATTAAGCCGCACATACTATGGTTGTTTGTCATATAAAGAGACAGTAAGTGACCTCTGAAAACTTCCCGCATCCCATTAAAGCTTTTCATTTTCATCCATGCAGCACTTTCCTTTCATGTTCCATGTCTGATGGAGCCCACACTCAACACAGGTTGTCACCCAGTTTTAGCCGACAGTTATATGAATCATTAA
This sequence comes from Aquarana catesbeiana, assembly GCF_042186555.1. Lineage (NCBI taxonomy): Eukaryota > Metazoa > Chordata > Amphibia > Anura > Ranidae > Aquarana > Aquarana catesbeiana. Next base: position 3,280,392 of record NC_133326.1, on the reverse strand, counting down.
ATTAACGCTGACCTCCAGTACAAGTGTCTATACTTTATTTCCACCTTAACCAACCAGCAACTGTATATATATCATTCAAGAAAGGCTCAGACTACATGAATAATTAATGCAATTCAATAATTAACTAGCTGAATATTAATGGAATATAAAATTGTTTCAAAATGTGGGTTGGCGACCACGAGTGAGTGCAGGAAAAAAAAAGGAGAAAACGGTGAAAGAAAGAGATAAGACTTTACAAATGCACAAAATTCAACTTCAGTCTCCGTAACATTTCTTGTGTTCACTTTTAGCCTCAGTAAGACATTCGCTGTACACACATACATGGGATCGTCTACACATCCCACAGATTTATTGATTAGAGTTTAGTCCATGAAACCTCATACTGCGCACTCTACACCAACGTTTTCCAACCTTTCTTTAGTTGCACAATCGCAAGGCTCCCCAGTCCGAATGTTAAAAACATAAAGGTTATGAATGAGCCTGGGATGATGCACACAACCACCTGATGAAATTAACTTCACATCAAAGTCCCACCTACACATCAGAGGTTCACCATCGTATCAGAGTCCACCTGCACATCAGAGGTCCACCATCATGTCAGAGATCCACCATCATATCAGAGTCCCACCTACACATCAGAGGTCCACCATCATGTCAGAGGTCACCATCATATCAGAGTCCCACCTGCACATCAGAGGTCCACCATCATGTCAGAGATCCCCCCATCACATCAGAGGTTCCCCTCACATCAGAGGTCCCCCATCATGTTCGATTCCCCCCTACACATCAGAGGTTCTCTATCACGTCAAAGGTCCCCATCAAGTCAGAATCCCAACTACACATCAGAAGTCCAACATCACATCAGAGTCCCACCATACACATCGGAGGTTCCCCATCACGTCAGAGGTCCACCATCATATCAGAGTCCCACCTGCACATCAGAGGTTCTCTATCACGTCAAAGGTCCCCCATCAAGTCAGAATCCCAACTACACATCAGAAGTCCAACATCACATCAGAGTCTCACCTACACATTAGAGGTTCCCCATCACGTCAGAGGTCCCCCATCATATCAGAGTCCCACCTGCACATCAGAGGTCTACCATCACGTCAGAGGTCCCCCATCACATCAGAGGTTCCCCTCACATCAGAGGTCCCCCATCATGTCCGTTTCCCCCCTACACATCATAGGTTCCCTATCACGTCAAAGGTCCCCCATCAAGTCAGAATCCCCCCTACACATCAGAAGTCCAACATCACATCAGAGTCCCACCGACATATCAGAGGTTCCCCATCACGTCAGAGGTCCACCATAATATCAGAGTCCCCCCTAAATGCCCATTAAAAAACGGGTTCTGTTCAAAACCGGATGTTTTGTCCATAAGTGAGTGCATGGATATGGCCCAGAGTACCTGAAGGAAAAATTTGTCAAGTATGTGCCTACCCAATCCTTGAGATCAGCGAACTTGGCCATACTGAAGATTCCAAAATTTAAAAAGAAAACATGCAGAGGGAGAACGAGTGAAGTACAAGGAGCTGAATTTTGGAACTCAATGCCTCCGAAAGTGAGACTTGAGAATTACTTTTTGAAATTCCGAAAGAAATTTAAAACCATACTTTTTGTACAAACTTTTGGAGTCACCCAATTTTAATTGGGGTGTGATGGACAGGCTGCCTGCCTTTTATTTTGTATGTTGCCATACTGGTTTGCTGGTTCTCTTAAGGTCTTTTAATGTCAATGTCCTTTTGTTTTGCGCATCGAGGCCTTCGGCTAAGACTGCGTAGGTTAAGCATTTTAATAAATAAATAAATAAATGTTAGCGGTCCATCAGCACATCTGAGTTCCCCTACACATCAGAGGTCCACCATCACATCAGAGTCCCCCCTACACATCAGAGGTCCCCATTTATGTCAGAGTCCCCCCTATACATCAGAGGTCCAACATCATATCAGAGGTCCCCCATTACATCAGAGGTCCATTATCATGTCAGAGGTCCACCATTATATCAGAGTCCCCCCTAAATGTTAGCGGTTCATCAACACGTCTGAGTCCCCCCTACACATCAGAGGTAAACCATTATATCAGAGTCCCCCCTGCACATCAGAGGTCCACAATTACAACAGAGTCCCCCCTGCACATCAGAGGTCCCCCATCATGTCAGAGTTCCCCCTATACATCAGAGGTCCACCATCACATCAGAGTCCCACCTACACATAAGAGGTCCACTACCACGTCAGAATCCTCCCTACACCTCAGAGTCCCCCCATCATGTCAGAATCCTCCCTACACATCAGAGGTCCCCCATCACATCAGAGGTCCACCATCACATCAGAGTTTCCCCCCCATCATATCAGAGGTCTAACATCACGTCAGACTCTTACCTACACATCAGAGGTCCCCCTCACATCAGAGGTCCCCCATCATATCAGAATCCCCCCTACACATCAGAGGTCCCCCATCATGTCAGACTCTCACCCACACATCAGAGGTCCCCCTCACATCAGAGGTCCCCCCATCATGTCAGATACCCCCCTACACATCAGAGGTTCCCCATCACGTCAAAGGTCCCCCATCAAGTCAGAATCACCCCTACACATCAGAAGTCCAACATCACATCAGAATCCCCCCTACAGATCAGAGGTCCCCCATCAGGTCAGAGGTCCCCCATCAAGTCAGAATTGCCCCTACACATCAGAAGTCCAACATCACATCAGAATCCTTCCTACAGATCAGAGGTCCCCCGTCAAGTCAGAGGTCCACCATCACATCAGTGTTCCCTCTACACGTCAGTTTCCCCTACATGTCAGAGGTCCTCCATCATGTCAGAGGTCTACCATAACATCAGAGTTTCCCCCTACACATCAGAGTTCCCCCTACACTTCAGTGTCCCCCCTACATGTCAGAGGTCTCCTATCGTGTCAGAGGTCCAACATCACATGAGAGTCCCAACTACACATCAGAGGTCCCCCATCGTGTCTGAGGGCTCAACGTACCAGAATTACCCCTACACATCAGAGGTCCCACATCAAGTCAGAATCCACCTACACATCAGAGGTTCCCATCATGTCAGAGGTCCCCAATCATGTCAGAATCCCCCTACACATCAGATGTCTTCCATCACGTCAGAGGTCCACTATCACATCAGAGTTCCCCTATATGGCAGAGCCCCCCACTACACATTAGAGGTGCCCTATTATGTCAGAGGTCCACCATCATGTTAGAGTCCCCCCTATACATTACAGGTCCAACATCAGAGTCCCCCCTATACATCAGAGATCCATTGTCACATCAGAGTCCCCCCTATACATCAGAGATCCCCATCATATCAGAGATCCATCATCACATCAGAGTCCCCCCTACACGTCAGAGGACCCCCATCTGTCAGAGATCCACCATCTCATCAAAGTTCCCCCTTAGACATCAGAGGCCACATTTTGTCAGAGTCCCCCCAAACATCAGAGGTCCTTCATCACAGTCCATAATTTTGATCCATACATTTGATCGGGAGCTTCTGATCACGTGACCACTATGACAGCCAATCACAGCAGTCATATGATCGGAATGCCCACCTCCGCCTCCCGGCATGTAGATCCTCTTAAAGGGAGGTAGAGGAGGAAAGGGGTTAAAGGCTGTACAGGCGCTTCTTGGGGCAGATTGGCACCACTGACCTTCATTATAGAAGGGCCTGAAAATGTGCATAACATGCATGTTTGTGCAATTACAAGACTGTGTACAGAGAGGAAAGTGTGTCCATTACCTCCACTCAGGTCTCAGATTACACTCAGCTCCGTGCTCTATGCTATGCAGAGTGTGACCTCGGATCCCTGCCTATCTCTGAGCTTAGAAATTCTGTGTAAAATCTGGATTTGAACGCTTGTAGAGAAGAGAAGACTGCAGACAAACAGGTACAACTTATGTAGGAGAATTTGTCTCATGCCTGTACATCACCTGGGGCCAGTCACTTCACTGGGGATATGGAGGTTACAACTACTTTAAATCTAGATATTTTTCAACTTCTCATTTAAATAAAAACAAGTTTCAAGAGAATAACTGAGTATTGTAACTCTACTGTCGTATTTATGCTGACGGAGTTTTCCTTTAACGTTTTATAACATGGATGATACACCCTAAAGAGATTAGCATGCATTATCAAGCAATTAATAAGTATTACTTTCCAATGTCCTTAAAATGCACACCCAAACTATTTCTACTAATCCAAGAGATGTTTAGAAATCCCGTACCTTCCCATTACTTGCATGTACTCAGAGATAATCTCCATGAATTTCACGCCTCAAATCTACTCACTTAAAACTCAATCTCAGTAAACAGGGAAGCATTGGAGGATTATATTTCAATTAAAGATTAAATTCAAGAGTGCTAATGCATAATTTCCGAAAACGGTATTTCAAATTGTCTGAAAGGCTCGAAGTAGATCTTCATGATGTAGCTGGGCAAAGCTGGACTGGGAGTTGACGGTGGCCCTGGAACATCCATCAGTCCCGATCTGGATCCTGACTGATAGAACACATGGCTTATTCTAGAACAGTGATGATGACTTTATGATCCACATATGTACAGTTCAATGATTGTGCCAAACCAATCTCCAAGATTCCAAGGTTTTTAATGATTCAATGTATTCAAAACTGAAATAATCCAACAGGTTTCAGTGGCCAAACACACTCCCCTTCATCAGGGTGTTCCACTGGAGTAACACCTGCTTATTGACTTGGACCTCCAGGTCCTCACGTGGCTCTGCCTACTATGCTACCTACGGCTCTTGGCTCCACCCATTCTGCCACTCATGGCACTTGGTTCTGTCCTTTCCGCCTCCCAAGGCACTTGACTCTGTCCATTCTGCCTCCCATGGCACTTGGCTTTGTCCATTCTGCCACTTATGGCACTTGGCTCTGCCAATTCTGCCACCCAAGGCACTTGCCTTTACCTACTCTGCCTCCCATGGCTCTTAGTGCTGCCCAGTATGCCTTCCATGGCATGTGGCTCTGCCCATTTTGCCTCATCATATCAGAGTCCATACCTTCGATCCATACTTTCGTTCGGAAGCATCTAATCACGTGACCACTATGACAGCCAATCACAGCGGGCACATGATTGGAATACCCACCTCCATCTCCTGCCATTTAGATCCTCTTAAATGCCTCATGACACTTGGCTCTGCCCATTCTGCCACCCATAGCACATGGCTCTGCCCATTCTGCCTCTCATTGCGCTTGGTTCTGCCCATTCTACCTCCCATGATACTTGGCTCTGCCCATTCTGCCATTCATGGCACTTGGCTCTACCCATTTTGGCTCCATGGCACTTGGTTCTACCCATTCTGCCACCCATGGTACTTGGCTCTGCCCATTCTGCCATCCATAGTACTTGGCTCGGTCCATTATGTCTCCATGGCACTTGACTCTTTCCATTTTGACACCCATAGTACTTGGCTCTGCCCATTCTAACACCCATGGCTCTGCTCATTCTACCACCCATGGTACTTGGCTCTGCCAGTTCTGCCACCAATAGTACTTGGATCTGCCCATTCTGCCACCCATGATACTTGGCTCTGTCCATTTTGCCTCTCATGGCACTTGAATCTGTCCATTCTGCCATCCATGGCACTTGGCTCTGCCTATTCTGTCACCCATAGTACTTGGCTCTGCCAATTCTGTGTCCAATGGCACTTGGCTCTGCCCATTCTGACTCCCATATCTCACTAGTGATCGGGGAAGTTGCCCATCACAGTCACTACCCAATACAGAGGCACAGAAGACTGAAGGGACAGGATCAAGCGTTAACTTCCTAGAGGAAGTGAATGTTTAATAAACAGAGATCTCCGGGGGTTCCCTGAGTGCTGATGGGCAAAACTCTCCGGCCAGCATCCAGAAATATCTTCATTCTGAATAAAAGAGTCTGTTTAGGACTTTATCATAGGAACACTTTACATGATATTTGGCAGATCAAAGCAAATCTCTAAAATTCTGATTTATCTTCAAATTATTAGCAGCAGGACTAAAGAATTCTGTAGAAAAGCTGCATTGATGTGAATATTGTTGCAGATTCCTGAAAACTATAGACTTAAGCCCTTATTTTCCTGCCCGTGGATTGTCCTCCGACACCCAATGGGATTAAAACTGCCCCATTCTAAACTTCAGTCCAAATCCCGAGCCGTCAGCTCATACATTCATTCCATCGATGGAAAACAAACACGCCAACATATGCCGGGTTGTTTGTCTGAGATCTCCTAACATAAGTACATAGGTAAATATTAAACATCTTTTGCTGAAAACACCAGATTTCCCTCTTCCCGTCTCGCGGGAACCGTTCCTCGTGTTGTTTCAGTCGATCAGTGAAAAAATGTTACAAAACACTTCGTTAATGTATATTAACGGGAAGTAAAAGTCTCTATTAGATGTGATTATACTTGCCGAACGCACCTGTAGCTAATTTAAGATGAGTGTGAGCATAAAATGGAAGATTCTGTTTAGAACATTAGAAAACATAATTGATTAGAATTAACTCATTTGTGGAATCCACTTGTCTCTGTGATGAGAGGCGCCGCTCGCTGCTATTCTGATTAATTGTTAGCAGGGCACTAAGGTAATAATGATCAGAGCGAGCGCTAATTTATTGAAATCCCCTTAAAACCATTTTGGCTAAAAATCTTAAGGTTGTCACTTTTTACCCTCCAGCTTTCAGAGTTTGTAAAAGACCCCCCCCCCCCCCCCCCCCCAAACCAGACATTTCCTGAAAGCATAGACCCAGTAAAATAAAAAGAAGGTGCTATTGATTTTTTTTAGGCCCCGACAAAAATGCCGAAATGTTTATCAAATCGTTACTTTCACTAAAAATACACAACATGGCTTACAAAATTCACTGCTGCACCGCTGATTGCCCCCTGCAGCACCGCATGTCTCCAGATCTAAACCCTATTGATCATCTGTGGGACATCCTCAAACGGAAGGTGGAGGAGCGCAAGGTCTCTAACATCCTCTAGCTCCGTGATGTCATCATGGAGGAGGGGAAGAGGACTCCAGTGACAACCTGTGAAGCTCTGGTGAACTCCATGCCCAAGAGGGTTAAGGCAGTGCTGGAAAATAATGGTGGCCACACAAAATATTGACACTTTGGGCCCAATTTGGAGATTTTCACTTAGGGGTGTACTGACTTTTGTTGCCAGCGGTTTAGACATTAATGGCTGTGTGTTGAGTTATTTTGAGGGGACAGTAAATTTATACTGTTATACAAGCTGTACACTCACTACTTTACATTGTAGACAAGTGTCATTTCTTCAGTGTTGTCACATGAAAAGATAGAAGAAAAGATTTACAAAAATGTGAGGGGTGTACTTAATTTTGTCAGATACTGCCATGGTGAAAACACAAAAGAAAACAACACTGGATTATTTCTCAAAGCTGCAGTTTGGGAAGCTACAGGGTTTTTTAAGCTTCCTCTGGTTTTTGTAATCCTAGATCGGGGCCTGGAGCTCTGGCGCTTGAAGATCCAAAGTGTCTTGGGTGGGAAGGAACCTTTAATTCTGTGTCCAGGTCTTGGATGCCTGCAGCCTGTGTGAGTACAGAGGTGTGCAGGTTCATTATAAGCCACACCTAAACATTTAGGAGACGCGGCTTCAGCCAGGGGACAGGAGGCTTCAGCCAGGGGTCATGTGCACAAGGGTCAGGTGGGCTCCTATCAAGAGGTCAGAGTGTGGACTTGTGAAGCGGAGTTATGAGCCAGAGAACCAAGGAAGCGGTGAAAGAGATGCAGAGCCTGGGTTCTAGGAGACACGTGGTTCTCAGGGCAGAAGCCTGAGCAGTCAGGTTGGCATTTTGTATTTGCTGGAAAGCCGAGAGGTGACCAAAGAGAGCAGCAGGGCTGCTGGGCAGGGAGACGGGTGGCTCAGCACTTTCCAGCTGCTTGTTTTGTGGCATTGAAACCCCTGCAAGGGCAACTATTTTTGTATGGAACTTTTCTTATGTTTCCAAGGGCTGCTTCACCCTTGAACTGAAGTTTGGACTCACACGTCTCATTTAAAACACATCTACCACATTGAGCCTAATCACCCCATATCACTATATATATATATATATATATATATATATATATATATATATATATATATATATATATCACCATTAAAAAAAAAAAAAATTATTGATGATTTGTTGTAATACAAATAAAGCACATTATGCACAATAAAGTCAGAGAAATTAAACACAAGAGAAAAAAAAAAAGAAAAACATGTTGATAATAAAACAGGCAAAACTAATGAAAAGGCTATAGCCAATGACAATTGAGTGTCAGCAGGTTCTACACCAAGAACATAGACCTAGGAGGTATTAAGCATTGGGCTTCATAATGTAACTAGGTCTGCAAAGAGATAGGGAGGGTGGGTGGTGACAGGAGGACACGGAGCTATATGTGGGATACAAGAGGGATTCAGGGAGGAGAACCATACTCAGAATGGTCCCACAGGTCCAAGATCTTGTCAAACCTGTCAACAGCATCCTCTACTATGGCTGTCATGTGCTCCATTCTACATATGTCATCAATATCTTGTAGAAACTGAGCTTGGGTTGGGAGGGGGGGGGAGATAACTAACACAGTGGAATGACACTCAAAGAGCCCATCTCAATCTCTGACCACCTATTCAGCGGCATTAAACTGGACCAGGACACCACTGCACGGAGGTGGGAAGCCAGATAATATTTGTGAATGTCCGGGGCTCCCAGACCTCCACAACTTCTGGGGGAAAACATCACCGAGCTTGCCACTCTATGGGCCCCGTCCCTCCAAATAAAATTAAGAAACCATAGTTTGAGCAATTTTAATTGGGCCATAGGGATAGGCAGGGTCTCAAAAAAATACAGTAATTTTGGCATAACTGACATTTTCAACACATTGATCCTACCAATCCAGGATATTGGGAGAGGATTCCAACGCGTCAACATGGCCTTGATGTCCTTAAACAGGGGGATATAATTGGCTGAGTATAGGGATGAGTACGATGGTGTGATTTGTACACCCAGGTACTTGAGAGAGGAGGTGCACCAACGATAAGGGTATGAGTTTTAAAGCGATAAAAGGTCTGCAGGCGGTGTATGTAGTGAAAGGGCTTCTGTTTTAGATGCGTTAATTATGTATTCAGATAGAGAGCTAAACTGGGATAGGAGAGCATGCAAGGACGGGAGGGAAATATGTAGGCTGGTAAGAGTCAGAAATATATCTTCTGCAAATAGAGAGAGTTTTTATTCCCTATGACGCATGGGGACCCCTCGGATGTCAGAATGGCATCCTATGCCTCTGCCAGGGGCTCTAGGCATAGGATGAAAAGAAGTGGGGAAAGAGGGCAGCTCTGTCTAGTGCCATTATACATTGGGAAGGTCTGGGACATAAAAGAAGCCATTTGGACCTACGATGAGGGATTGGAGTAGAGAGTTTTTAAGGCCGAGATGAAGGGACCTTGAAAACTGAATTTAGTAAGGGTAGCAAACATGTAGGGCCAGCGTAATCTATCAAATGCTTTTTGGGGCATCAAGGCTAACGATCAGAACAGGTCTACGTACTCTGTTCAGCATATCAATGAGATCAATAGTACGCCTAGTGTTGTCCCCACTCGTGTCTAGTGGGAACAAAACCCACTTGGTCTCTATCGAACAGTTTTGTCAAAAAAATGGGAAAAGCGGTTAGGCAAAATTTTTGTGAATAGCTTACAATCCGAATGTAAAAGTGCAATCGGCCTGTAGCTGTCTGGAAGCGACGGATCTTTATCAGGTTTAGGTATAACTGAGATTTAGGAATGTAAAAACTGCTGATGAAGGGACTCGCCCTGAAGAAGAGAGTTATATAGGGATACTAGAAGAATCTACAGAATCGGGAGAAATGTCTTGTAGTAGGAGTATGGGAGGCCATCTGGACCAGGGGATTTGTGGGTTGGTAGGCTCTTAATAGTGTTAGCTAGTTCCTCCCCGGTAATGGGGGCATTCAATGCATGCAGATCTGACTTGGTCAGTTTAGGCAGCTTCAAGTCTGACATGAACGTCTCGAAAGCCTCCTGGTCAAATGGGGAATGAAGGGTGGGAGTAAGGCAGTTATCATAAAACTCACCAAAAACCTGGGTCATAGTCTGTGGGCAGTGAGTAGGAGTACCATCTGGTTGTTTGAGGTGGTCAGGGAAGAAGAGATAAGGTCTAGGATTGAGTCTGAAGACCAGCATTCTATGTGGCTTATTGGAAATTTCGTGACATTTTTGTTTTGCCCATAGGAGGGACTTGTCTATGGCTGACATTTCCAGAGATTTTATTTGGTTGCACAGCGAGGTTACTGCCCGCAGTTGAACCACCTTGGGAGAGCAGGTCAAGGATCGTTCGGCGGATAGCAGTTTGGTTAGTAAAGAGGATTCTTTCTTTGTGAGCTTACAGAGATACACTGCCCCTGAAGAACGCCTTGTTGGCCTCCCATAAGGTGGATGGACTGGTCACAGAACCTGTATTAAGCTGGAAGTATTCAGTTAGCACAAGGGAGCATTTATCTTTAGTATCAGGATGTTTTAGCAGAGATTCATTGAGTCTCCAGTGGCATTTCCTGGGGAATGCAACTGACAGGCAAAGATCCAGGGTCAAGGGAGCGTGATCGGACCAGGTAATGGAAACCAGGTCGGATAACACTGTATGAGGCAAAAGAGGGGCTGTCACAAGAAAATAATCCAATCTGGAGAACATATTATGGGGGGGGGGAGAGTAGAACAAGTACTGTTTACCAGTGGGGTGTTTGATCCGCCATGCGTCAAATACATGATAGCTTTGGGTCAATTTACGAAAGGAGGTGGCCAAAGATTGTGTTGCAAGGGGTAGTTTAGTTAGGAATAAAGATTTCCTATCTCGAGTGGGAGAGAGGACAGTATTAAAATCTCCGCCAATCACCGTAAAAGGCTGAGAAAAGTGTTGCAATTGTTCAAATGCATCAGTAAGAAATGTGATCTGACCTATATTAGGTGCATATATATTGATAAGTGTTATAGGATTAGAGAAGTAGGTACTTTGCAATATTATATAACGACCATGGGAATCCAAATGGGTGAACTTGATCTGGAGAGGGCAAGAGTGTCTGATCAGCACTGCAACACCAGCCTTTCCACATGAGCCAGACGCCATATAAGACACTGGGAAGTATTTGGAAGCAAATTTCAGGGAACCCCCAGCATGGAATGAGTCTCCTGAACCAGGATCACATCCACGCCAGAGGCCCTGAACCCCTTTAGAACCATCCATCGTTTCTTGATGGAATTCAGACCTTTCACATTATATGACAACAACTTCAGAGCCATAGTAATGCTGTGAAATTTAGCCTGTGAACATTCAGTATAGTAGGCGATAGCCCAACAGTACAGATATACGTCTATAACCTTATGACAGATGATAATCTATCATACAACAGAGAAAAAAAAAAGCATATCAACATTAATGAAGGGAAAAAAAAGAAAAGGGAAAACAAAAGAAACTTAAAAGGAAGTCCAAAAAAGGACCAAAAGAAATATTGTTATCGTAGTAACAAGAAGGCCAGGGTGGCCTAAAAAATACAAAAAGTACAGACATCAGGTGTAGGCCTGAGAGGCATCCGCGTCTTAGGAATCCTCGGCCGCAGCCAGAGGACATGTGGGGGAGCAAAGCAGTCTCCAACAAGGGGAAAACATGACGCCCTGCCGCGATGCTCCGTGGCTAGCATTATCAAACCTAGAACTCCTCAGAACTTTGTAGAGATTAGCAAGTAGAAAGAACAAAAACAGTTGAAAAACAGTTCAAAGCACCTCCATGGGTAAAAAGGGAAGGTAAAACAATTCCCTGAAGGGGGCAATGGGGAGCTGGGTTCCCAAGAGAAAAAAAAAAAAAAAAACAGAAAGGATGACTCAGAGCTGATCAAGTAGGTAGCCTGGTACGTTGAGAGCGCTGAGGTGTGGAGTAGGCCCTCAATCCCCTTCCTCTCACTGGTGTCCAGATCTTAGAAGGAGCCGGCGGAAGATGGGGGGTGGCAGGTGACAGCTGACCATCTTCTGCAGGCAATGGTGGAAGGCCTAGGCGCTTCTTGCAGGTCTCAAAGGACGTGTTGCACACCATCCTTGGTGACACTAAGGCAAAAAGGGAAGCCCCAATAATAGGGGATCTTTTGTAGTTGAAGGTGAGAGGTGATGGGCCGTAGTGAGCAGTGTTTGGCCAGGGTGATTGGGGAGAGGTCGCTAAATAGTTGTATTTTGTCTCCTTTATAATCAATATGAGAACGATTGCGAGTAGACAGAGTAAGCGCCTCTTTACTTTCATAATAGTGGAACCTCACAACTATATCACGCGGTCTGGTCCCTGCAGGGGGTTTGGGGGCCAGGGATCTATGGGCCCGGTCAAGGCGCCAGTCTATGTCCACAATGTCAGGTGCCAGGGTGGTAAATAATCCCAGAAGATAGGGTCTGATATTATTGTCAGCCACCTGTTCAGGGATGCCGCAGATTCTGAGGTTTTGGCGTCGTTTTCTGTTCTCCAGGTCCTCTTGCTGGAGTTGTAGCTGGGATACAGGGTTTTTAAGGAAAGCATTCTCCTCTTATAGAGCCTGTTCATAATGCAAAGTCTCATCAAACTTAGTTTCCAGGGCAGCTGCGCGCTCGCCAAACTGGTCTATCACTGATCGTTGATTCCCAGATTTTTCCCATGAAGTGCAAGGAGGTCTGAGGGGTCGTGGTAGCTTACCCCCCGATGCGGAGGTGTGCCACTGAAGCTGTACAGGGTCTGAAGAGCGCGACTGGAGCTCACAGATCAGCCGTCCGCCATCTTGAAGAGCCGCGCATGAGCCTATAAACTCACCATTTTGACACTGGGATTGCTTGCTATGACTGAGATGTTCTAAGTTGTTGTTAAAGCTCAATATGACATCTAATAACTACTGCAGGTCATCAGTTGAGTCATAACATTGTTTAAATATTGTAAATATTTTATTAAAGTATAACAATGTGCAAATCATATTACACTTGCCAAGTAGATAAAGAAATGCACAACAAAGAGATTAAAAGTAAATGCCATCAACAAATGGTTCGTTATAAGGAGCAATAGCAATGTAAAGATAACAATACGGGGCCATGCCTTGATCTGCGGATCTAAACAGTAAAGGGTTTAGCAGGACAGGCCTCACAATAAAGAGAGGGTAAGTAACAAACTAGGCAATGATCTTTTTCCATAGTTCCATTACCTTGTTATGCAGGGCTTTTCACACTTCTTTTTTGCTCTCCATGACTATTTATACACAGACAATAACCGCAATTTAAAAAGCCACAGGTGTGGGAAATTAACCTTTAATTGGCATTGTAACCTGCGTGTGTCACCTTCTGTGTCTGTACCAAGGGCAAACATTCCAGGGCGGGGGCATTTCATTAGGGCCGTTTGGGGGATTTCTGTTATCATTAGGAGGATTTAAAGTGGATGTAAACCCTTACAACACACTTTTTGCTACAGGTAAGCCTATAATAAAGCTTACCTGCAGCTGCCCTGGATATCTCCTAAACCTGAACGGTTTAGGAGATATCCCCTGTATTTGCATTTGCCGACATCATCAGCACATGCGCACAGAAGCAAACTGAAGCAAAGGCGCGTACGTGCCGTTGCATAAGTGAGTGTGCCATTACCGGCGGCTCCCGCGCGCGGGAGTGACATCATCGCAGCTCTGGCCAATCACAGCGCCGGAGCCCGCGATACCCGGAAGTAAGTCCGGGAGCGATGTCGCCGGCCGGATCGGTGAAAGAGGAGCGCTGCGGGGGCTTCGATCTCAGGTAAGTAATACATAATGAGCTAGTATGCTATGCACACTAGCTCATTATTCCTTTGTCTTGCAGAGGTTTAAAAAGGAGCCAAACGACTATGTGATAATATATGGCTTCATATCATCACTATCCAAAAATAAAAGACAGTTGAATAAAAGACAGTTTGGCATTGACATATCAGTGCCAATATTTCACCATTTCTGCCCGGGGAGGCAAACTTTTAAGCACAACTGTACTAACACAAAAACAATGAAAAATCTGCATCATAAGCCCGGATTAAAGCCCCCACGTCCGGGACGCACAGAGAGGAATTATAAATTTGATGGCCCAATGGAACAATGATTATGCGCGCGGCCGTACACAGAGGCAGTGATGGAGCGGAATGTTCTCGGATCCGGGTTCTATGCTATGCAGTCTTTCTACATCTGGCTGTAGTTGAGTTCTTAGTACATATAAGCCAGCTAATGCTCCTCAGCTTTGCCTTTTCACTGCTGACATTATGGTGACATTTGTTGTCAAGATAAGTATCCTCCTTGACACAATCCATGTAACAATAAAGCTGTGTTAATCTTGTCTAGGCGCTGCGGGAAGACTCTTCGCCCAAAGTCTGAGATGAACATATTTCCTACAGATAATATTTCTACGCGCCATTGAACAAACTAATGTTACAATTACCTATAGGAAGAAGTGACGTTTTTTCGGTGTAACATGGAATTATGAAGCTGGCGATGAGGCTCAATAGCGTGGAACCTGCGAAGACGTAGGATGTTGTGGAGTTTAAGTGGCACATTACGGCAAAGAACGGCGCAGGAAGAATTCAGTCATCAAGGTGAAACTGCACCTGAAAAATGGCCCCAGTCAAGTTACAGTATAACACCAGCCATTCGTGAAACGGCGCCCGCCACACTCGCCTGATTAACGTAGAATGTCATCATTAAGATTCCGAAGACGCCGCTGGCTGGGGATGCGGCTGCCGGTGTGACTCCCACTCACCACAACAGCAGCTTGCACTCCAGTTCTTCCAGAGCCGCCATTGTTTGCTTTTCAAAACTTTTGTCTTTTCTGCCTTGTGATTGTGAGAATGTCCACACTCCCAGTCCTAGAGTGACAACAGCAGGGGCAGCATGGTCACCATCTAGCCTGTCTGATTTGGAGGTGCAAAAAAAAAGCTGGGGGGGGGGGCATACTGTCAGCACTCCTTCGTTTTACTCCCCCATTCACATCAAAGCAGTGGCGGCCGGTGGAAACATTTTTTGAGGGGGCGGCAAACAGTATGCTACCCCAGTTGGTTGGTAGCACTTACCCCATCACCGTCGGCTTCCCGTGCTTGGCGGCGCCTTCCCCTGCTCGGCGGCCTCCCATTCACCTGCTGTTCTCCTGCGGCCTCTCGTTCTCACGGTGGCTTCCGTTTCCTCCCTCCTCCTCGGCGGCCAATTGGGAGTTTTCTCTTTTCCGGACAATCAGAAAACGGGTCTCACACCCGCTTCTGATTGGCCGGATTGAGGATCAGTGTTTCAACAGTGAATTTTAATTCGCTGTTGTAACACACCTGGGTGGGATCGGAGCGCATCCTTTACGTCCCAAGCCCACTCGATTTTAAAGCCTATTAGATCCTCCAGGTCTAATCGGGTGCTTAAAAAAACCCCGCCGCTGTAATTCATGCACCCGGTGCCCTAAAGGGGGCTGGACGCATGAAGAAAGGGGTGGCCACGGCGGCCGTGGATAGATTCATGAATCTATCCATTACCATATGGAGGGGCGAAGTGGAGAGAGTGGGAGGAGCCTGGGCGGCCCTAATGGATGGGCCGCCACTGCATCATAGTCTCTCACTTATGTCAAACTCAAGGCCCGGGGGCCAAATCGGATCCCACCAGGCCTTGTCATGTGGCCCTCACAGCCAGTTTTGTAGCCGGAATGTGGAGGAATGAAGTTCCGCCACCTCCAGCTCTCACCCTCTTCTTCCGCTCCCTGCTGTGTTTACAAGGGGCAGCTTTGCTCTCAGCGGCTCCTGGATCCCTGCACACGCTTATGGTGGGGCACAGCGGGGACAAATCTCCAGGATCTGAGGGAGAGAATGATTTCCCTGCAAGGTGAGGCAGAGCCGCCTACACAGGGAAGTACTAGAGCTGACACAGGTAGGAGAGAGATATGTGAGGAAACCTTGGTGGGGGGGGGGGGTTGTTCTTGCACACCCTAAACTCTGTACGTAATGAACCCCTGAACCCTGCACTCTGTATGTAGTGCACTCCTGAATCCTGCACTCTGTACATAGCGCACCACAGATACAACTGACCCTTTGAGGGAAACCATACTGCTGATGCGGCCTGCAATGAAATTGAGCTTAACACCCCTGATCTATTACATCCGAGTCAGAACCCTTTACAAAAGATCCCCTCCATTATATCAGAGTGCACTTATCACACTGAGCCCCCCCCCCCCCCTTACCTAAGAGTTCCCCCTTCATATCAAAGTTTCTCCATCACATCAGAGACCTATATTACATCAGAATAAGCCCCCTGCTTCACATAAGAGTCCCTCCATTATATCAAAGTCCCCCTCATCGAACCAGCACCCTCCCTTCACATCCCAGGTCTCCCTTCACATCAAAGTTCCTCCCTCACATCAAAGTCCTACCACACCAAAGTCCCCCCTTTTTAAACCAGATCTCCTCCATCATATTAGAGTCCCCATCATCTAAAAGGACCCCCCCCCGCTCAACACATCAGAGCGCCCCATTACATCAAAGTCAGCCCATATTATCTCATAAACATGAACGAAAGAGGGCACACTGGCCTAGGGCATCATCCCAAAAACATGTATTTAAAAAATAAAATCAGAACTACTCACAAGCATTAGAATAAAATATCGCTCAACGAGCCACTCGTCTGTAGGTCAAGCGTCCTGGACTAAACAGTCTCCAGACCATAGGGGGACTTCACTGAGATCCCTGCTGGCTGACATGTTTCGAAGGATTTTCCTTCTTCTTCAGAGCCTCTGAAGAAGGCTGAGGCTCTGAAGAAGAAGAAGGAGGCTCTGAAGAAGAAGGATAATCCTTCAAAACATGTCAGCCAGCAGGGATCCTGGTGAGGCCCCCCCTATGGTCTGGAGACTGTTGAGTCCAAGACGAGTGAGCTACAGAAGAGTTGCTTGTTGAACGATCCTTTAAAATGTGTCAACCAGCAGGGATCCCCGTGAGGTCCCCCTATGGTCGGGAAACTGTTGAGTCCAGGATACTTGAGCTATGAATGAGTGATTGATCTTTTATTCTAAGGATTGTGGATAGTACTAATTTTATTTTTTGATAAATGTTTTTGGGATAATGCACTAGGCTGGTGTACCTTCTTTTGTTCATTTTTTAAAGAGGCTCAAGGACATCCCCAGTCTTAGAGGGCAGCAAAGCTTGAAGTGATATCGCTTGTGATGTGGGGAACCACTTTTACCTTTGTCAGGCCAGCACACTTATGCACAAGAGACATTTGTTGTTCGTGATTTCATATCATCTCATAGTTCCTTGACATCAGAGTCCCCACACCACTTGAGAAGCAGCCCCCAACACAGAGTCCTTGTCCCCACTTCACAAACAGAACGGGGTTTGGAGCAGGTCTGGACAGAAGCAGGACTTCCATCCTCTTCTAAATACTTCCTTCCTGGATCAACCTCATTCCTTTTTTCTATGATGCAGACAGGTTGGCCGTCAGCACCATAGCAACAAATAATGCCATGCGAACCAGTCCACCCCCCTGCACCATGGAAACAAATGATGAGGTGCAATGGATAGGGGCAGAGCAATCTGCACCCATGCCAACTCAGTATTGTTGAGGCTGCATTGAGACCCTCGGCCTCTTTGCTTCCTGATACCTAAATTACTGGTCTTTAGGGGGCACGACTATAATCTGGGGGGGGCAGACCCCCCCCACCAGCCCCCCTGGATCCGGCCCTGGTTGTAAGCCTAAAACGTGTGCTTTCTCTGGACTCCAGTCTAAGGTCAGCTTGCCAGCATTTACAATGTGAAGTCCACAAGGAAGAAAAAAGCATCATGGGACATTACTGTCATTGGAGAGGAACTGAAGGCTCAGGGGAGAACATTGGAGGGGTTTGGCGCTGGACTTCTATACCCAAAAAGTGAAGGATTAAAAAATAAAACTTCCACACACTACCTAGGGACTGTCTTAAACAGGACAGATTAAAATGAGGTCAGGGTTTAGTTATACTTTGAGGGGTTTTCACTGCATAGTCAGCTGGATGTGGTAGACCACATATGTCAAACACGAGGCCTGGCGTGCCAAACCCAGCCCACCAGGCCTTGTCATGGGACCCTTGCACCCAGTCATGCAGCTGCAATGTGGGGGAATGGAGTTCCACCACCTCCGGCTCTCACCCTCTTCTCCTGCTTTCTGCTGTCATGTGTAAACACAGAAACATTCTGTGTTTACAAGGGATAGCTTTGCTCTCCGCAGCTGCCAGATCTAATCGACCCCTGCACGTGCTCATGCGGGGCACAGCAGGGACAGATCTTCAGAATCTGACAGAGAGAACAATCTCCCTGCAAGGTGAGGCAGAACTACCTACACACAGGGAGGTACTAGAGATGAACTAGGTAGGAGAGGGGGATGCAAGCAAAATGGAATATCGAGTGGAAAGGACTTTAGATCCAATACAACAGAACGAAAATGCTGTAGCTTGCCCAAGAAAAGCTTCATTGTTGAAGTTAAGTTTGGCAAAGCTGAAGAGCAGTATTCCTGTGGTTTCAGAGCCAGTTCTGATCAAAGGCCTGGAGATGCTTGAGGTGAAGACTTCACGCTGAGATTCTCCAAATCTAACTGCAGAAATATAGAGATTTTCTAGAGTTCGGACACTCGAAAATTTGATATTTGGCTGCTCCATTATTAGTCCCAACCAAACCCATTTCTGAGGGGCGTTTCTTGGGTTGCATGCAGCCGCTCTTACTCCTATCTTGCAAGCCTTGGCCAGTTTGAAGAAACAATACTGAAAGGAATCTATAGGCTTCCATTGATGACCTTCTTTGGAAAATGCTAGTTTCCATGGTTTCCTCAGGCGTTAGTACTTTCCAAGTCAGTCTCCACAGGCAGAGGACGTAGAAAGGCTGTCATGTTACTCATTGACCTTTACACAGATGCCAATTTGCTGTTTGTATATTGATGCTTAGTCTGCGTTGGACCCTGCTGTGGAGGCTATTTATGTCCCCATGGTGATGGCCTCATTCTCGGTTCTTTGGTTCTAACGTTGGTCCCCTTGCGGAAGTATCATGAGACTTTCATCGCCCTGTCAATGCTCATTACATGCCTGAAGAAGTGGAGTAATTTTGGGAAATGCTCTACCAATCCAATTACTAGCTGCAACTATGGACTTGCAATGTCTTATTTTAAGATACTACAAAAAGTATGGGCTGTGAAGGTGCTTAAATGATTGTGTGTATTTTTTATTCAAATGTTTGTGTAGCACCCTCCTAGGTAGGTGCTAGGATAGGTTGGTAGGTTGGTGATACCGTTTCTTTTTTGATAGGCACATTTCGTTGCCACACTGTAGGCAGTTTGGCTGCAATTATTTGGTAGGCAAAAGCAGATTCTGCTCACTGTATCCGGTGAAGCTGTAATCTGCTTGTCAGGTCTGCTCAGTGTGTTCAGCTGGTGCCAGCCTGGTCTATAGCTTCCTCTGTATCCAGGAGACTGGACAAGTTTCTGGATGATAGGTGTGGAGCAATGCGGATGGCAGCATGAATATTGATACAGCCCCAGCCTATTCCAGAGAGGCAGGCTCTGATGACATGCTGGGAGACTGTATTTATTCAGTGAGCACACTGAGCTCTGGGTCTTGTCCCAGAGTGGAGGAGTTCAGCCTGGGGGGGGGGGGGGGGGGGGCACGCTGCCCTCTCAGACACAGGCTGCCATGTGGAGGACCCAGGTGGGTGATCTGAGGAAAGAATGCTGAGACCAATGTGCTTGGAAGAAGCTGACTGAGGGGAGCTGCCTGCCATAGATCTGTCTGGTATCACTGAAGGGCATCGCATGTAAGATTGGAAGGCGGTATCCATCTGTCCTTAGGCCTTGTGAGTACAGACATTGCTAGACCTGGTGGACCTTGTGCTCTAGCTACCCCTCTGGTGCCTTATAGTCAGCTGTGGGTCTGTTAAAGGGGACACCGGCTGGTGTCCTGAAGTGCTCTATCCAGATATTGTCAACTAAGAGAAGGAATTTTGCTCTACTGGCTATAGTACTATTTAGGCAGAAAGGAAGGTGAAGTCACCAGTTGTACATAGTTCTTATTCTTGGAGTATCCCACCACTTCCCTCATCCCTATCCAAGTTCTCCAAAAATAAAAACAACAAAAACTACATCCCCCAGACTGGTCTTTGAAGTCAATGAGCCCTTTTGTGTGACTGGCCGAGGGGCTGAAGTTGGAAAGACCTGGACAAGTAATTCCTGCGTCTCCTATGGAAGAAGGGCTACATTTGTATCAAATAAAAATATGTTTTTATAATAATTTTGTGTTTAGTTGGTGCCTTCAAAGTCCGTGAGTTTTTACAAATACAAATTTTCCAAATTATTGGGAATAATTTACTGAAGGCAAGACTTTGTACGAGAATTTTCACTTTGGAAGATAATATTTGCCTTAGGTTAGTGAATGTGGTCAAAATTCACTTTGCAAAACATACCCTATCACATGAAAGGATAGGGGGGAAAAAAAAGCAATTTTGGTTTGCACGTGATTGGATGATGGAAGTCAGCAGAGCTGCACCTCATTTACTAAGCAAAGGTAAAGTCCCCTTCCAAACAGCCTATTTGCCTTTAGTAAATCAACCCCAATATCTCAAAACAGGTATGCACCAAGTAACAATGAGCTGAATGCGGTTTCCAGGTCAGCGGCTCAAGGTTTTAAAGCCAGTGAACTGGGGTGACAGCCAAGCAACGTGTATTTCTCCAAAGAACGGGTCACCCGGCGAGGCCTACATACCGCTCTCAGAACATTTTTACTTTAGGAACATAAATTTATTGAAGTTTAAGTAATTTAAATTCATTCTATGAGTTATTACGGCTACTTTTCCTAAAGTAATCTTGACGTTGAGTAATCCAGAAAATGGTCCCTTGCATCTTTATTAAATTATTACCTTTTTAATATAAAATTTATAATTGGTATGCTAATTCCCAAAATGCTGTTGGAATTAGGTAAATGTGGGAATTTACATTTTTATCAGTTTGGCACTTTGTGTTACTAGCAAGTCTGTTCTACACGGTCTCCAGCTGGCTGCAAACAATCCCCTCCATTCAGAACACCGACGAGCTATGTGCGGACGCCGGTGGATTGGACCACTACTGGGGTCTGAGTCTTCTCATGGGGAACGAATGGAGCAGTTTGGACATACAAAGAAGAGCTCTGGTAGAGACTACCCAGGAGTCTGGGACAAAAGCAGCTTACTAAGGCAACAAAGGATCACAATCGGGACTAACTATAAAGGTACACAATTTATTGAGTTCAGAAAAATACCAGCTAAAAGTATGAGCAGTATGGAAAGCAATATTATTGCAACTTCACATATACCGAATCAAGAATTAAAAACAGTTTGAATCAAGCCCTCACATAAAAGTCCATTCATACTGTAAGGTGAAGTGGATTCCTAGCACCAGAAAACTAGTGCGGACATGTGCTCGTGTGCTCGTGTGCGTGTGCGTTCACATTGCATACATGCTCATTTGTCTAAAAAAAAGGGCAATGTTAGAAAGGGCAATGTTAGATATACTGTGCCAGTTCACCACGTGCATGTCATTGTGCGTACGAATTAGCGTGCACACTTGGCATCCAGTGGCCTATTTTAGGCGGCTCTGAAGGCTGAAGGAGGGAGAGGAGCCAGGAGCGCTGGCAGGGCATCCGAAAAGAAGAGAAAAACACTGCACAGAGCAGGTAAGTATAACATGTTTGTTATTATGAAGCTTTAATAATACTTTAAACTGATCTCTCATTATGAACAGTTGCTGAATGATCTTCAGCTTGTTCCTGAGATCTGATCCGCTGTACTTGCTTGCCTGTACCTGTATCGCTGTGCCTGCTTGCGCTGTACTTGGCTTGCCCTTGTACTTTACTTCTGCTCCCGCTTTAACTCTGTTTACTCTGACCTTAGTCTCTTTATTGGACTTGTCTTTGCCTCCTTACTCTGTACTGCTTTGCCCGGCTGTTACTGACCTTGGTCTGTCTTCTGGACTTGCTTTGCCTGCTGATTCGGTCCCTCGCAGCCTGGCTGGCTGCTGACTGCTGCCTGTCTTCTGGTCCTGTTTCTGTTTCCTGTTCTGGTGCCAAACTGCTTCTGCATCCTGTTCTATGACTACCCGCTCTACCCACTAACGTAGTGGACATCACCAGCCATCTACTACGGCACTAGTGCCACTCCTTGTCCTTAAACTCTGTTGGCTTCATTTTGATATCTTTTTTCAATAAACACTTTGATTTGACCTTGCATCAAAAGGTTTTGTACTGGGCTCTATTCAATACCCACCCCAAAGTTTTGCCATCCACTGAGTGTTCTCCAAGAGACCATTAGAGAGGCAGCAGCCTGGGACCAGAACAGGGTCCATCTACACATCCACACCTTCACTGCACATCAGCCGCTGTGAAGGAGGACAGAATTCTACAATATATCCAATAATATCAATACCTCACTTCTATTAGTCCAGTGCTATCACACGTACACATCAATCATTCATAACCACCCCTTTTGATTATAGGGTCCTCTTGATAAGGTGAGTAGATCCTCTTCTAGAGGAGCACTTTGTTTATCAATATTTGTAGCAATGCCACATTAAACTCATTTGAACTTGTGAGGTATGGTAAATGCTGGTTCAGAATCCTGCCAGGACCAGGGTCTGAACCTGAAACCTCTGCTGTGTCTGCAAGTATCTCCTCTTGCTGAGCCACCTAGACAGCTCCCTGCCTGATTCCTTGGACAACCTTGCCGCATGTCTTGTTTTTCTTGAACCTTGAACTCTTTGCTCCTCCCATAAACTTCCTATTTAAGCCATGCCTTTGTACTTCCTGTTTGCCACATTATTGTGCTCTCTCCAGCCAATAGCTCGCTCTTGTCACTCCTGCTGCCTTCTGTATCTTCAGTACCACTCGTTACTGACCTTTGGCTTGTTCCTTGACTACGCTTCTGCTTGATCCCTACGTGCTATATCTGCTACTGGACCCTGTTTTGCTCACCTCCTGGTGGGGCTATCCTAAGGACAGTGACCTGGTACTAACACGCAGCAAAACCCATCCCCACCATCAGGAGTTCTGGTAAATACCATTTAGTGCTTAGACGCAGCACTTCTGGTGAGCCCATGTCATCCACAAGGGTGACCTGCTTGTATACCTCTCCTGCTATATCTGCTACTAGACTCCGGCTTGCTCACCTCCTGGTGGGGCAATCCTGAGGGCTGCAACCTGGTACTAACACGCAGCAAAACCCACCCCCCACCATCAGGAGCTCTGGTGAATACCAGGTAGTGCTTAGACCCCCGCACCTCGAGTGAGTCTGTGTCTTCCGCAAGGGTGACCTCCTTGCACACTTCTCCTGGTATATCTTCTACTGGACTTCCGGCTTGCTCACCTCCTGGTGGGACGATCCTGAGGACTGGGACCTGGTACTAACACAGAGCCAAACCCATCTCCACCCTCAGGAGCTCTGGTGAGAACCAAGTAGAGCTTAGACACCGCACCTCCAGTGAGCCTGTGTTATCTGCAAGGGTCCTGCTTGTATATGTATCCTGCTGGTTGGTGGGAGCCTCTCTACTGCTATAGATACTGGTCTCCAAGCCTGACCCCTGACCTCTTACTCCTGACCGTGACAAATCCAGACAAAACAGCAACTCTAATGGTGCCTGTCCACAGGTGACCATGCGAAACAGAGACGGCCAATCACAGATCAGTCCTGAGATGCCGTTCGGCAGTCTTTTATCTGTTGTTGGATTATCTTTTCTTTTTTTTTTTCTACATTTAATGGAAAGCACATCTTGTTGATGTAGTAATGCTGAACATGGCTCGGCTTTACTCTTCACTGTACAAAACACTAATTCCTGGAGATATAGAGATGTCACTTGTATCAAGGATCGGAATTAAAGCGAGTCGCTCTCCAACCATTCACAATGCGAAGAATCAAAGAGCAAAATGCCACAAAAAAAAGATAAAATCATAGAAAGTGCTCCTCCTCCCCCGCACACTCCACCGCTCTATGTAGATGATCAAAGTAGAAGAGCAGAACAATGAAACGCAATTTTTATCAACCATTTCAGCTCTTCTGTATACCCCCTTATGGACATTTCCACCATGGACCTGTTCATCTCAAGATCATTTTGTCAATACTGTACATAAAATAGAAAAAAATTAAAAATCACACACATTGTTTTTTGTATAGAGTGTATGGACTAATTATGTATATAAAAAAAAAATGATTTTTTTTTTCTTTTTTTTTCCTTCCCTGTATGACCAGTGTAAGTTTCAGAAAAAAATGGAAAATTGGATCAGATACTTTAATCATTTTCCTTTTCTGGCACCAATCCATGGCAGTGTACTACCACATGTACAGTATCTGACAAAAGTAAGTACACCCCTCAGTGACATTTGTGTAAATCTTTTCTTCTATCTTTTCATGTGACAACACTGAAGAAATGACACTTGTCTACAATGTAAAGTAGTGAGTGTACAGCTTGTATAACAGTGTAAATTTACTGTCCCCTCAAAATAACTCAACACACAGCCATTAATGTCTAAACCGCTGGCAACAAAAGCAGTGGCGTCTCCAGCTTTCATATTTAGGGGGGCACATGGGGGGACAGGGACAAAAGTAGGGGGCAACTATAAAATGCAATATATATATTCTGGGGTCCTTTACTACGTTCCCACAACGGCCCTTTCACATGTTCTGCAGTGAGCTCCCTTCCTACTGTATTGGGCCCCCCCCAGGGTGGCAGAAAACAAGAGATATATGTCACCAACATACCAAGAAAATATAAGGGTCCAAAGCAGTGGGAGAACTATCAGGGTTGGAAAGGTTGTCACCGGGCCCTGGTGTTCTGCCACTGTGGGGTTCCCCAGCCTCCTCTTGCTGTCCTGCCCCTTCTATTGATTGCTCTGGTCTGGCATCTCTTGGAATTTACAGGCTGGTTCTCCTGTCCTAAGGACGGGAGAAATCAGTCTGTTTTTTCAGTAACTGAGAGTCCTGGTGGAGTCCTTCCTGCAACTCGCTCTTCTCCCTGCCAATGAGGATGCAGGGGAAGGAGCAGATCAGGCGACCGTGGTTGTGTGAGCGCTCGCATTATGCAGTGTCAGCGAGCAGAGGGAGGGGGGAGGAATCACCCGCAGGAGCTGACTGGGGACGCTCTCCCTCTCAATAGAGACTGTGTTACTCCAGCGGCGGCCCAAGTAAGATGTGGCGCCTCCGCTACGAATGAAAACAAAAAGACATTGCCTTTTTTTTTTATTGGGGGACACATGGTGGGGCACAGCATAATGTTGAGGGGTCAGGGCCCCCTCTGGCCCCCCCCAGGGATGCCATTGAACAAAAGTCAGTACACCCCTAAGTGAAAATTGGGCCCAAAGTGTCAATATTTTGTGTGGCCTCCATTATTTTCCAGCACTGCCTTAACCCTCTTGGGCATGGAGTTCACCAGAGCTTCACAGGTTGCCACTGGAGTTCTCTTCCACTCCTCCATGACAACATCACGGAGCTGGTGGATGTTAGAGACCTTGCGCTGCTCCACCTTATGTTTGAGAATGCCCCACAGATGATGAATAGGGTTTAGGTCTGGAGACATGCTTGGCCAGTCCACCACCTTTACCCTCAGCTTCTTTAGCAAGGCAGTGGTGGTCTTGGAGGTGTGTTTGGGGTCGTTATCATGTTGGAATACTGCCCTGCGGCCCAGTCTCTGAAGGGGGGGGGGAATCATGCTCTGCTTCAGTATGTCACAGTACGTTTATCTTGGTCTCATGAGACCACATGACATGGTTCCAGTAATCCATGTCCTTAGTCTGCTTGTCTTCAGCAAACTGTTTGTGGTCTTCCTTGTGCCTCATCTTTAGAAGAGGCTTCCTTCTGGGATGACAGCCATGCAGACCAATTTGATGCAGTGTGCGGCGTATGGTCTGAGCACTGACTGGCTGACCCCCCACCCCTACAGCCTCTGCAGCAATGCTGGCAGCACTCATACATCTATTTCCCAAAGACAACCTCTGGATATGACGCTGAGCACGTGACCTCAACTCCTTTGGTGGACCATGGCGAGGCCTGTTCTGAGTGGAGCCTGTCCTGTTATACCACTGTATGGTCTTGGCCACCGTGCTGCAGCTCAGTTTCAGGGTCTTGGCAATCTTCTTATAGCCTAGGCCATCTTTATGTAGAGCAACAATTATTTTTTTCAGATCCTCAGAGAGCCATGAGGTGCCATGTTGTACTTCCAGTGACCAGTATGAGAGAGTGAGAGCGATAACACCAAATTTAACACACCTGCTCCCCATTCACACCTGAGACCTTGTAACACTAACGAGTCACATGACACCGGGGAGGGAAAATGGCTAATTGGGCCCAATTTGGACATTTTCACTTAGGGGTGTACTGACTTTTGTTGCCAGCGGTTTAGACATTAATGGCTGTGTGTTGAGTTATTTTGAGGGGACAGCAAATTTACACTGTTATACAAGCTGTACACTCACTACTTTACATTGTAGACAAGTGTCATTTCTTCAGTGTTGTCACATGAAAAGATAGAAGAAAAGATTTACACAAATGTGAGGGGTTTATAACTAAGTTTGTCTTACATAGAATACTTGGTATTTGAGTCTTCCTAGTTCCTATCATTCTCTACATATGTCATTATAAACCCCTCTATGGGGAGTTTTGGTGGACTGTGTGGGGACGGTGGAGGAGTCGGTCGGCTCGGGCTTGTCACACTCGCTCTGCTCCGCAATGCTTTCCGTATTCAATGATAATTCTGGGAGTCATTAATCAATCCCGGTGTTTGCAATCCCGAGTCTTCTGACTCCGCTCTGTGAACTCTCATTGAATTCACAGCAAAATATCCATTTATCATTCCATGTTTTGTTTCTTCCTCCATGTCCTTTATAATGTCTTCTGATTACTCCAAGCTTCACCTGGACCCAGAGATCTCTCTAGGGCCCCTGATCTCCGGCTACTCCCCCCCACCACCTGGAGCATGGGCCCCTGATCTCCGGCTAACCCCCCCACCACCTGGAGCACGGGCCCCTGATCTCCGGCTACTCCCCCCCCACTACCTGGAGCACGGGCCCCTGATCTCCGGCTACTCCCCCCCCACCACCCGGAGCACGGGCCCCTGATCTCCAGCTTACCCCCCACCACCACCTGGAGCACGGGCCCCTGATCTTCGGCTACCCCCCCTACCACCACCTGGAGCACGGGCCCCTGATCTCTGGCTACTCCCCCTACCACCACCTGGAGCACGGGCCCCTGATCTTCGGCTACCCCCCCTACCACCACCTGGAGCACGGGCCCCTGATCTCTGGCTACTCCCCACTACCTTGAGCATGGGCCCCTGATCTCCGGCTACCACCGCACCACCTGGAGCATGGGCCCCTGATCTCCAGCTACCCCCTCCCACCACCACCTGGAGCATGGGCCCCTGATCTCCGGCTACCCCACCACCACCACCTGGAGCACGGGCCCCTGATCTCCGGCTACCCCACCACCTGGAGCACGGGCCCCTGATCTCCGGCTACCCCACCACCACCACCTGGAGCACGGGCCCCTGATCTCCGGCTACCCCACCACCTGGAGCACGGGCCCCTGATCTCCAGTTACCCCACCACCACCTGGAGCACGGGCCCCTGATCTCCGGCTACCCCCCCACCACCCAGAGCACGGGCCCCTGATCTCCGGCTACCCCCCCACCACCCAGAGCACGGGCCCCTGATCTCCGGCTACCCCCCCACCACCACCTGGAGCACGGGCCCCTGATCTCCGGTTACCCCACCACCACGTGGAGCACGGGCCCCTGATCTCCGACTACCCCCCACCACCACCCAGAGCACGGGCCCCTGATCTCTGGCTACCCCGCCTCCACCCAGAGCACGGGCCCCAGATCCCTGGCTACCCGCCCACCACCACCTGGAGCTTGGGCCCCTGATCTCCGGCTACCTCACCACCACCACCTGGAGCTTGGGCCCCTGATCTCCGGCTACCTCACCACCACCACCTGGAGCACGGGGCCCTGATCTCCGGTTACCCCACCACCACCTGGTGCACGGGCTCCTGATCTCCGGCTACCCCCCCACCACCCAGAGCATGGGCCCCTGATCTCTGGCTACCCCCCTACCACCCAGAGCACGGGCCCCTGATCTCCGGCTACCCCCCCACCACCTGGAGCATGGGCCCCTGATCTCCCCCACCATACTCTGTATTCGAGACCACTTTCTCCCTCTAGTAACAGAAACTTAAAGAGTAAGTACAGAAAATCTGTAAGGTGAACTAACACTGGACCCCCCCCCCCAGTTCCGCTGTACCTGAGGCCGGCGATCAACCGCTGTGACCCATTCGGTCGCCGCTTCATCGTTCCAGTCTTCGGGTCTCTGGCGCCGGCATGTTTACTAAGGGAAGCCGGCTGCGGCTCCTCATAGCTTCACAGCCGGCTTCCCACTGCACATGTGCGAGCCGCGCTTCGTGAACGGTCCGGCAGCCTTCTGGGATCTGTGACGTGTCCCAGAAGCAGTGGTGGGCGGCCAGCGGTAATATTTTTGTGGGTTGGGGGGCGGCAAATATTGCCCCCCCGTTGCTCAGTTGGTCAGATGGCGGGCGGGTCTGGTGCACTTACCCTATCTATGCCACACTTCACCGGCGGCTTCCCTTGCTCAGCGGCGTCCGGCGACAGCTTTCCTTTCCCCTGCCCTCAATGGACATCTGCGGTTTCCATTCCCTCCCTCCCTCCTCCTCTGCGGCCAATCGGAAGTCTTCTCTTTTTCAGCCAATTGGAAAATGGGTCTCAGACCTGCTGCTGATTGGCCCAGATTGAGGATCAGTGTTACAACAGCGAATGTTTATTCGCTGTTGTAACACCTGGGTGGGCTCATGGCACAAGGCTCTGCGCTCCGAGCCCACCCTATTTTGAAGCCTGTTAGAGCTTCTGGCTCTAATCAGGTGCTTAAAAAAAAAAAGACCTGCCACTGTAATTCAGGCGTCCTGAAAGGGGCCGGACGCCTGAATAGGGTGTGGCCGTGGACAGATTCATGCTATGCACGAATCTATCCATTATTCATATAGGGGGGTGGCCTGGAGAGAGGGGGCGGCACCAGAAACGAATTGCACATGTCTACAAGAGGTGCCCTGGGCCAGCATGCGTGTGGTGAACCAAGGCCTTGCTAACAACCTCTTTGTCATACTGCTCCTTGATTTTCATACCTCGTGGTGCCCATTGGTGCCCATTAGTGCCCACTGGTGCCCGTTGGTGCCCATTGGTGCCTGAGTCTGTACAGGATCCCAGCAACACCAATACTTGGACCCCTGGCCTCCCTTCCCACGAATAGAGATTCTGTGAATGCCATTGACAACGTTGGCTAAGCTACTATTCAGCCAATTATTTTACCCACTAATTAAATAGCTTTGAATCGTCCTAAATAAGAAAATGCGCACGACCTTGAAATGAACCATAACGATTTCACGTAATTTAACAGTTACCGGGCTCCTCTCACTTTTATTGTGGCGACAAATCCCTCTCCTTCAAAACCTTGATGTCTTTTGTATCCCGGTGAATTAATTGTAACCAGAATTCATTGCTATCCATTGTCGATAGATTCCTTCTTTGTTGCTAAACTAATTGTAACGAGATTCGCTCTTTGTTTTAGCCGGGTTTTTAGATTAATCATTACAGGATTAAGCTTTTGTTTTTCATTTACTAGAATAATTATGTGTTTCTCCAGTTCTCCGGAGCTCACAATTTCCATGGTTTCTCAAGGCAGAAAAAAAAAATAAAAATTTGTAAAAAACGTTGGAGCAATTTATCGGGGATATTAAAAGACTGTAAAAGAAAAATCTATCATACGAAATGAACACCTTCAGTCCATCGTTTGAAGGGCCTGTGTTGATGGCCATTTGTTAACGATGGATCTGCTTCTCTCCCCCATACAAGTCAATGGGAAGGCAAAGGCAGCTTGAAGTAAAAAGAAAGGAATGGCTCCACTCAAGTCTATGATCCCCTCCCCCACCCCCACTCTCACCACTATCAGGAACATCAAGTTCCTTGTAGTCATCGGCCACTAAAATGGACTCAAATCCAGAAAAAGAAAGGGGACCGCTCTTTGTATTAAACGCCTCAAATCAACCTATTCAACAGTCCAACAATACAGACCAGTCCATGCAAGGCACAAACATCCCAACGCATTTCACCAACAAGGAGCCTAATCACAGGGGGACCAACACATACCAACGTCCCTATATTATGGATCCAGTCCACACAGCTGAAGCTAATGAAAATAGAAGACATGCTTCTTATCAGTGACGGCTGGTGGGTTCTTCTTTGGGAGGGGGGCGCCAAACAAACAACACCTCCCTCCCGCAGCGTGGCACAGCACCCCCTCTCCACGGGTGGTCCGGTCCGGCACTTACCCGCTCGTGAGGCAGAGCTAGAGACTAGAGAGAAGAAGGTCTTGGGAAGAACGAAGGAAATGAGTAGGTTGGTATTTTGAGATTAGGTTAGTGATGTAGCTGGGGGCCGAGATGTGGATGGCTTTATAAGTTATTGTTAGCATTTTGAATTGAATTCATTGGGTGAGCGGAAGCCAATGGAGGGATTGACAGAGAGGAGTAGCACACACAGAGCGATTGATAAGGTGGATGAGTCTGGCAACAGCATTCATGATGGACTAAAGGGGGGGGGGGTGTGGAACCTATGTAAAGATAAGCCAATGAGAAGGGAGTTGCAGTAGTCGAGGTGAGAGATGACCAGAGAATGGATTAGGAACTTTGTGGTGTCATTGGTTAGGAAGGGACGTATTCTGGAGATGTTGCGGAGGTTAAGGAGGCAAGCTTTGGACAGCGATTGGACGTGGGGCCTAAAGGATAGTTCAGAGTCCAGGATTACACCTAACACCTTGGAATGCAGGGATGGGCTGATAGTTGTGCCATCGATCTTGACAGAGAAATCAGGGGAAGTGGCACATTGGGGGGGGGGATCATGAGCTCAGTTATGGATAGATTGGGTTTGAGGTGAGGAAGTGGTGTGACATCCAGGCTGATATATCTGATAGTAAATTAGTGATACGTGAGGAGACAGAGGGAGTGAGCTGAGGGGTGGAGAGATAGATTTGGGTGTCGTCAGCATAGAGATGGTATTGGAAGCCATTTGAGGCTATCAGCTGACCAAGGGAGGAGGTGTAGATGAAGAATAAGAGAGGTCCAAGAACAGAACCTTGGGGGACCCCGACAGAGAAAGAGAGAGGAGAGGAGGACATAGAATTGTAAGTAACGATAAAGGTGCGGTTGGTTAAGTAGGATGAGAACCAGCGAAGAGTACAGTCACAGAGACCAAAGAGGTGGAGGGTTTTTTTTTGAGGAGGAGGGGTGGTCCACTGTGGCAAAGGCAGCAGAGAAGTCCAGGAGTAGGAGGACAGAATGATGTCCATTGGATTTAGTTATTAACAGATTGTTTGTGAGTTTTAGGAGAGCAGTTTCCGTGGAGTGTTGAGGGTGAAATCCAGACTGAAGGGCATCAAGAAGGTTATTCTCAGCGAGGTGGTGCCTAAGTCGGTTGTAGACCAGACGTTCAAGGAGTTTGGATAAAAAGGGGAGCAAGGAGTTGGGGCGTAGGTTGTTAGGATTGGTCGGGTCTAGTGAGAGCTTTTTAAGTATGGGGGTTGACTAATGTAAATGTAATAAAGCGAAGTCTGCGATTTTCAGTTCCACTGTGCATATATTGGATTGTTTTAACATGTGCTTTTCCTACTCTGCTTGTAAGTGTTTTATTTTTTATTATTGCTGAATAAAACATTCAGAGAGCACTATGAGCTCACAGCTCACCAGTACCGTCATGGATCCCAAGCATCCATTAGCACGATGGCATCAATAAAATTGCAGACTCCGCCCTTTTACACATATCATCCTGCAGTGGGACTTTTTAATATTCTTCATTATTGCTTCATATTTATTATTATAGAGCATTCATAGAGCACTATGAGACTATTTTTTCTCTTTCATAAGGGTGCATATGTGGTGATTATGCAGAGGAGTCTGTTCTGGAAGACCTAAAAACAATTCCTTGAGCTGCATGCCTGAGCAGTATTTCATCCCTGTGGGGACACAAGCGGGCAGCAGACTGGTTGCCTCCTCACCAACTGTTTTACCCGTTCACTAACTGCAGCACTGTGTCACAACCGCATGAATTACGCGCGTTTGCAGAGTAATTGCGATGTGGTTCAATTCGCTTGAACAGGTCATGTTTGATGGTGGTATTGGCCGTTGAACGCAAAATGGGGTGCCATTTTTGCCAGAACCACGAGGCAAAGGCTGTGACATATGTACCACCTGATGTGGCCACCATATTAGGTTAAGTTGGGCTGTAAGACTCAGCCACCTATTTTTACTGCGCCCCCCCCCCAGGTGCAGGTGTAAACAAGGCCTAAATTAGGTGCCTTATGCCAGATAGGAATACTGAGCGGCCTTGAAATGGCCTTCATTGGGAAGTACATTGAAGACCGACATTGCATCACAATGACAGTGGCCATACATTGCACACAGGAGTGGCCTCCATTAATTCCGATGATAAAACAAGCACACTTAGCTTTCTCTTTGACATGGTATCGTTCACTATAATGTCCCCTTAATTTTGGAGCAATTATATTTCCTGCAGAGGCGGTGCGGAAAGATGAAGAAGGTGAGGATGGAATGACAGGTAATTAAATGGAAGAATTGAGAAGGTTACAGATTATGCCAGGCAGAAAGAGCCAGAACATCCTTCAATTGGAATATTTTGGTATGTTTTGCAATTAAACTATGAAATCCCTCATTAATATATTGTAGATGTACGTTGCATAAAAACTGGAATAAGCCGACAGCAAACATCAAACTGCACCCAACACCTCTTATATCACTGAAATGGAATAATCATGGAGGTGTTGTATTTACCAAAATATGAGAAATGTTCAATTGAATAAATAATGATCTTTCTTTTTTGGCTATCAGTAACAACATGTAAGAAGATGCATGAGCTAATTATACGTAGCAGATTATATAATTATTGTATGAGCCAATGAAGATGGATGGACTTCAATTACAAGCTCGAGACCATGTTGTGCCTCCTTCCTCCTGGTGGCTATCACTAGGGATGAGCTGAACGTTTGGTTTGATCACAATCGAATGTTCACAACAATTGACATCCCAGTGACGCCATTGACAGTTTGGTTAATTGTGTCACCCGGAAATCCACCCCTTTATATATCTGAGCTGTCATCTGCCGGACATGTCATTCAACAGGAGGGAAGCAACAGGACAAGTTGTGCATCGGTAGGTGGCCTTTCTTTTTCTTCTGGTGGACAATGGACATCAGGCATCATGATTGAGATCTACATCACTGGATGACACGAATGATGTGAATCTACATCACTGGATAACATGACTGCCATGGGTCTACATCACTGGATGACATGACTGATGTGAATCTACATCACTGGATAACATGACTGCCATGGGTCTACATCACTGGATGACATGACTGCCATGGGTCTACATCACTGGATAACATGACTGATGTGAATCTACATCACTGGATGACACGACTGATGTGAATCTACATCACTGGATGACATGACTGATGTGAATCTACATCACTGGATGACATGACTGATGTGAATCTACATCACTGGATGACATGACTGCCATGGGTCTACATCACTGGATGACATGACTGACATGGGACTACATCACTGGATGACATGACTGACATGGGACTACATCACTGGATGACATGACTGATGTGAATCTACATCACTGGATGACATGACTGCCATGGGTCTACATCACTGGATGACATGACTGACATGGGACTACATCACTGGATGACATGACTGACATGGGACTACATCACTGGATGACATGACTGACATGGGACTACATCACTGGATGACATGACTGACATGGGACTACATCACTGGATGACATGACTGACATGGGTCTACATCACTGGATGACATGACTGACATGGGTCTACATCACTGGATGACATGACTGACATGGGTCTACATCACTGGATGACATGACTGACATGGGTCTACATCACTGGATGAAATGACTGACATGGGTCTACATCACTGGATGACATGACTGATATGGGTCTACATCACTGGATGACACGACTGATGTGAATCTACATCACTGGATAACATGACTGATGTGAATCTACATCACTGGATGACACGACTGATGTGAATCTACATCACTGGATGACATGACTGATGTGAATCTACATCACTGGATGACATGACTGATGTGAATCTACATCACTGGATGACATGACTGCCATGGGTCTACATCACTGGATGACATGACTGACATGGGACTACATCACTGGATGACATGACTGATGTGAATCTACATCACTGGATAACATGACTGATGTGAATCTACATCACTGGATGACATGACTGATGTGAATCTACATCACTGGATGACATGACTGACATGGGTCTACATCACTGGATGACATGACTGACATGGGTCTACATCACTGGATGACATGACTGATGTGAATCTACATCACTGGATAACATGACTGATGTGAATCTACATCACTGGATGACATGACTGATGTGAATCTACATCACTGGATGACATGACTGACATGGGTCTACATCACTGGATGACATGACTGACATGGGTCTACATCACTGGATGACATGACTGCCATGGGTCTACATCACTGGATGACATGACTGACATGGGTCTACATCACTAGATGACACGACTGATGTGAATCTACATCACTGGATGACACGACTGATGTGAATCTACATCACTGGATGACACGACTGATGTGAATCTACATCACTGGATGACACGACTGATGTGAATCTACATCACTGGATGACATGACTGATGTGAATCTACATCACTGGATGACATGACTGACATGGGTCTACATCACTGAATGACATGACTGCCATGGGTCTACATCACTGGATGACATGACTGACATGGGTCTACATCACTGGATGACATGACTGACATGGGTCTACATCACTGGATGACATGACTGCCATGGGTCTACATCACTGGATGACATGACTGACATGGGTCTACATCACTAGATGACACGACTGATGTGAATCTACATCACTGGATGACACGACTGATGTGAATCTACATCACTGGATGACACGACTGATGTGAATCTACATCACTGGATGACACGACTGATGTGAATCTACATCACTGGATGACATGACTGATGTGAATCTACATCACTGGATGACATGACTGACATGGGTCTACATCACTGAATGACATGACTGCCATGGGTCTACATCACTGGATGACATGACTGACATGGGTCTACATCACTGGATGACATGACTGACATGGGTCTACATCACTGGATGACATGACTGACATGGGTCTACATCACTGGATGACATGACTGACATGGGTTTACAGCACTGGATGACATGATGGACATGGGTCTACATCACTGGATGACATGACTGACATGGGTTTACAGCACTGGATGACATGACTGACATCGGTTTACAGCACTGGATGACATGACTGACATGGGTTTACAGCACTGGATGACTTAACTGACATCGTTTTACAGCACTGGATGACATGACTGACATGGGTCTACATCACTGGATGACATGACTGACATGGGTCTACATCGCTGGATTACATGTACACCATACTCATTCACATAGGGCGGGGGCCGGGATCTGGGGGCCCCCTTATTAAAGGGGGTTCCCGGATTCCGATAAGTCCCCGCCCGCAAACCCCGACAACCGTTGTGTCGGGAAAAGGCCCTTGTCCTCATCAACATAGGGACAAGGTGCTTTGGGGTGGGGGGGCTGCAGGGCGCCCCCCTTCCCCAAAGCACCCACCCCCCCATGTTGAGGGCATGCAGCCTGGTACTGTTCGGGGGGGCCCACCCGCTTTTCTGACCGGCCGGACTGCGTGCTTGGACAAGGGTCTGGTATGGATTTTAGGGGGAACCCCCACTCCGTTTTTTCGGCGTAGGGGGTTCCCCTTAAAATCCATACCAGACCTGAGGGCCTGGTATGCTCCGCGACGGGGCTCGCAAGGTGTTAATCTCGCCGATAAAAGCGGCAAGATTGATGTCCTTCTCTAGTCCTGTCGTACCTCATCACGTTCAAGATGAACGGACTTTTGTCCGTGTGTGGGCAAGTCCGTTCGTTAAAGAGTCCGCCGTAACTCCATCGAAAGTCCGTTGTGAAGACCATCGGAAAGTCCGTTAGTTTGGAAAGTCTGTTGGGAAGACCGTCGGACCTAGTCTGCTGGAAAGTCCGGTCGTGTGTACAGGGCATTAGCAATGCTAAAATGTTACCTATGGCAGTACCCAATTCCCCCCGCCACCCCTGTATGTTTGGCAACCCCTTGTCTATAAGCCTTGAAAATGGTCATAACTGTTTAATATTTGGCTCCCATTGACATCAATGGCGTTCAGATTCAGCACTCAAAGTTTACCCATGTTTGACGAACTCCGGTGTGTTCAGCTCATCACTAACTGCCCCAGGGACAGAGCAATGGCCTAGTAAAAGTGCTTGAGTGCAACTTTCATTTTTTAGACCTTTTTTATTTCACTTAACTTTATTGCTATCACATAGGAGGAGGCAGACTTCTTTTCCAAGTGTCTGTATACAAGTTATAATAATGTTGACCCAGCTATCTCTCCTCTATACCGTAGCGCTGTTTACATATCATTGATATTAACTAACGGGTTGTTCTTCAATTATCTCCATAATTGCCTTTGATTTTTTTTTTCTCCGGTTAAATCACATGCTGTTAAGTAGAGCACTTCTTTAATTAAATTAGCGCGGTGTCACCACATAATAAGCCGCACAATTCCCTTTGTAATGGGAGCCGTCACCGGGTTCTGTATCTCTCACACCTCGATTGATTTTTATTGACGCATTTATTTATTTCGGAGGAAGGACAGATTCATGTGGCGAGATGTGACAGGCTGTAAATCCTGTCTGTCTATTGACGGGTTATTTAACAGAGACGGGGACATTAATGAGTTGTCTGTCCCTTTGTCTGGAAGGAGCGTAAACCATATTTATGGGATCAGATAATAGGCAGAAATACAATGTAATGAGCAAATGCTTTCCATTTGTCTCGGCTTTACCTTCCATTTTTCGCCAGCGAGCTCCGGTACAGGACAAGGCTTCCTACATTAGTGGCTCAAAAAGAACCACCGAGCTACGGGACTATGTCAGAGAATTGGTCTTAAAACAGAAGTATGGGAATATTATTTTTTTTTTAATAATACTTACCTAGGTGGATACAGCATCTGTCCCCCCGCCGGCTCTAAGACTGAGAACTGAGAGATCAAACACCTCTGATTGCTTGGTTCTCAGAGCTCCCTGAGCAGAGATCTGGTGACTGTAGGTCTCCGGTTCACTGCTTTGCTCCTCTTGTGCTCCCTGGAGCGTTGGGCTGTGGAGGGGGAGGGAGCGGCCAGCTCAGGCTCTCTGCGGCTCGCTGAGAGGCTGAGTCGGGTACCGGCCCAGGCACATGGATGGATCCCAACTATATGGTCACAATCTTTCCCGAGCCTGGACTGGCTCTTTGACTGACTGTCAGTCTCTGTCTCACTGCTCTGCCCCTCTAGTGCTCCCTGGAGCGCTGGGCTGTGGAGGGGGCGGGGGTGGCCAGCTCAGGCTCTCAGCATCTCACTGAGCGGCTGAGCAAGGTGCTGGTCCAGGCACATGGGAGGATCCCAACCATATGGTCACGATCTTTCCGGAGCCTGGACCGGCTCTTCAACTGTCAGTCTCTGTCTCACTGCTCTGTCCCTCTAGTGCTCCCTGGAGCGCTGGGCTGTGGAGGGGGCGGGGGCGGCCAGCTCAGGCTCTCAGCATCTCACTGAGCGGCTGAGCCGGGTGCTGGTCCAGGCACATGGGAGGATCCCAACCATATGGTCACGATCTTTCCCAAGCCCTCTAGTGCTCCCTGAAGCGCTGGACTGTGAAGGGAGAGGAAGCGGCCAGCTCAGATTCCCTGCAGCTCTCTGAGAGGCTGAGCTCGGTGCCGGCCCAGGCACATGGACAGATCCCAACTATATGGTCACGATCTTTCCAGAGCCTGGACCGGCTCTTTGACTGACTGTCAGTCTCTGTCTCACTGCTCTGTCCCTCTAGTGCTCCCTGGAGCGCTGGGCTGTGGAGGGGGTGGGAGCGGCCAGCTCAAGCTCTCAGCTCCTCACTGAAAGGCTGAGCCGGGTGTTGGTCCAGGCACATGGGAGGATCCCAACCATATGGTCACAATCTTTCCCGAGCCCTCTAGTCCTCCCTGAAGCTCTGGGCTGTGGAGGGAGTGTCCAGCTCAGATTCTCTGCGGCTCACTGAGAGGCTGATCTGGGTGCCGGCCCAGGCACATGGACGGATCCCAACTATATGGTCACGATCTTTCCCAAGCCTGGACCGGCTCTTCGACTGACTGTCAGTCTCTGTCTCACTGCTCTGTCCCTCTAGTGCTCCCTGGAGCGCTGGGCTGTGGAGGGGGTGGGAGCAGCCAGCTCAGGCTCTCAGCACCTCACTGACATCCCCCCAGATCGCGGGGGCCACGCTGCGGCGCGATCTGTCACCGGCTGTGTCCATTGGTGTACTGGCTCATAGCTGGTACCATGTGATCGCGGTGACCAATCACAGCAGATCACATGACAGTTGTAAACAGTGAATGGCTTCCTTTCATGCCATCTATTGTGTACAACAGTGTTGCTAGCTGTGATTGGTCACAGTGATTACATGGTACAGACAGGGCCAATCACAGCTCATCTGTACCATGTGATTGGCTCTTGCCAAATACAGCTAATCATAACAAAACATCTATTTTATTCAGGAAAATGCTTGCCTATAGCAATAATATTTACTGCTACAAACAATCATAATCTGAAAAAAAAATGAAAATTCTGACCATTTCCCCAGAGTAGTACAAAGTTACTATGGTAACTTTAAATTGCTCTGGTCACAGTATGTAAAAAAAAAAAAATTAAAAAAATTAAAAAGAAGAAAAAAAATTATAAAAGGGGATAGTGGTGCTTTTTTCCTCCTATCATTTTTGTTCTTATATTTGTAACAACATGCCAACAGTTACTTTGTTTTTGATAATAATAAAGGGACTGAAGCCCCCCGTTTCTCTAACTTTGTGAGAAATTCATAACATACTTTATTCTATTTTGTCATTTGAAATGCTTAATAAAATATATATTAAGTAAAAAAAAAAAAGTTGTACAATGTAATCCCTGTGCACATGATATATGAACCTTTTATTGAATTAACTGTCACAAGCATATTTGGCAATCCGAAGAAGCGGCATGTTACCGCAAAACGCATAATTGAACTATTGCCGTAATTCTTCCTTTTTTCTGTATAGTTTCATATGTGGATCCAATTATACGTTTTTTAAGAATTTTTTTTTTTTAGTTGCTGTCCAAGAAAAGTTATGTATTTTTATATATAAGGTCTTTTTTTGTGTTTGTAATTGGACAATCAGTAGGCCACCCTTAAAACATTTGCTTTGTTTCTCTTCATATTACCGTACCTCACTGGTGACAATATGTAAAAAAATATATATAATTGTGAATTATTATTTTTTTTTTTATTTCTTAATTTTCAAAAAAAATGATGACAAAAAAAAATACAATTTCAAAAAACTCGCGGTGCCTCTTACTAAATACCTTGGACTGTCTACTTTACAAAAAGGGGTGATTTGGGGGGTATTTGTACTGTCCTGGCATTTTTGGGCCTCAAGAAATGAGATCGGCCGTCAGTACATCAGGATTAATTGGTTTTCAGATATATACTGTATATATATATATATATATATATATATATATATATATATATATATATATATATACATATATGTTTGGGGGTTCTAAGTAATTTTATAGCAAAAAAACCCACAAATTTTTAGATGTGTGAGAGTGGAGAGCGAAACAGAACAAGGGTGCTTCAGACAAAAAATAGACACACCCGATCCAAGGTGCTAATCCCGGCTCA
The DNA here is from genome assembly GCF_042186555.1 of Aquarana catesbeiana. Lineage (NCBI taxonomy): Eukaryota > Metazoa > Chordata > Amphibia > Anura > Ranidae > Aquarana > Aquarana catesbeiana. Next base: position 3,240,356 of record NC_133326.1, on the reverse strand, counting down.
TCACCGTAGGCAATATCAAGAAGAGAAGAAAAGATTGATCACCCACTTGAATCCAAAAGATGCTGTAGAAATTTCTTTATTGTCATGAGCCAGACAAAATGGCAATGATGATCAGTTGACGCGTTTCACACGAAAAGAACCTTGCTCGCTCACCACAAGCAGGGTTCTTTTCGCGTGAAACGCATCAGCTGATCATCATTGCAATTTTGTCTGGCTCATGACAAAAAATAAATTTCTACAGCATCTTTTGGATTCAAGTGTGCGATTAATCTTCTCTTCATGAGAGAGGAGAGCGGAGACATCCAGACCTGGACCTCCTCTCATTTTTTCCTTTTCTTCTCTTTCCTTTACTCTTCCTCCATCCCTGGATTCTCTTAATCCTTTTCCAGGGCCTTGCATATTTATGCTAGACAGGCACCATCGCTTATGTTTCTCAACATGTCTTTGGTGTCCTTTCTTAGGAAATTCTCTTTCTATGTATATTGCTTATCCTGCAACTGTATGATGTCTGATGGAAACGGAGACTCTCATGTGGGATTAGCTGTAGCTCCGTTGTTGATGTTACACCTCCCGTTACTGTAAAATGCTCTTCATACAAAAATGTTGTACTTCTTGTACACTTGAAAATTTTGAATAAAAACTCATTGAAAGTAAAAAAAAATCTATATTAAGTAAAAACTTGATAAGCTATAGACCTTCTGCTTGACTTAGAGATTCAACAGTTTACCATTTAGGACCGATAACCCCCCCCCAAAAAAAAATAATGTGTTCTTAATTTTGTCAAGAAAAACTAAATAAAAACTTGTCCGCAGGCAGGAGGACAGCATGCAGAATGAGAAGACCGAGGCAGGAGAATATGTGTGCATGCAACTGAGAAATTGCAAAAAGTAACTATTAGTGAGGAGGAGAGAGCGAGCGGAGAGCGAGCGGAGGGTTACCAGGAGACCAGGGCTTCATTTTTTAGAATTCAGGTAATTGGAAAAGTAATTACCTATTGAATCTGATTGTGAATGTTCTTACAAGCTTTTCCTGGAAAGGGGACAAAATTTCCGCCCTTGCCTGACCTCGGTGAAGAGAGCAAATGCAAAATATGGTTTACAGGAACAAATCTTCCCTCCTAATGGATACAGCGACTCTGCCCACGGAAGGGCGACTTCTCAGACTAAACATCCAACATCTGAACATTTCTTCTCTAGCACCCTCCTAGGTAGGTGATAGGATTAGTATAGAATAGCTTTTGGGTTCTCTGCTTAAACAGAGAGACAGCTATGTAAATTTAATGGCTGTCTGCTTAACAGAAATCTGTGATCGGCTAGGGTAGCCTGCTCAGTGTGCTCAGCTGCTGATTGGTTCTGCCTCTGGGCTCCCCTGTATCCAAGCAACCTAGGAAGGTTCTGGATGTATAGATGGACACTCTGCAGAACACAACATGAATATTAATGCCGCTCCAGCCAATCAATGGTGTGTCAGACCTGAAGGATGCTGGGAGAGGGTATTTATTCACAGATCATGCTGAGTTCTAGGTCTTTCCCAGGAGTGGATTGCACCAGCTAGGGGAGAGGCTGCTGCCATATGACCTCAAGTGGGCAACCTGAGGGCCTGAATTGAGAGAGTGTGCTGCCATGTGGTCTCAAGTGGGCGACCTGAGGGCCTGAATTGAGAGAGAGAGTGTGCCGCCATGTGGCATCAGGTGGGCGACCTGAGGGCCCGAATTGAGAGAGAGAGTGTGCTGCCATGTGGCATCAGGTGGGCGACCTGAGGGCCTAAATTGAGAGAGAGAGTGTGTGCCGCCTTGTGGCCTCAGGTGGGCGACCTGAGGGCCTGAATTGAGAGAGAAAGTGTGATGCCATGTGGTCTCAGGTGGGAATTCTGAGGGCCTGAAGTTTGTGAGAGTGACCCTGGTTCTCCAGAGAGCTGGCTGAAGGGGCTGTCTATTGAAGATCTGGTCTGAAATCACTGGTATAGAGTGTTGCTTGGAAATTGGTAGGAGGCTACTGGCTGTCCCTGGACATTTTGTGAGTACAGACAACCTAAAGGATCTATAGACTTGTTCTTTTAACCCCTTCTGGTGTGCTATATAGTCAGCTCAGGGTCTGAACAAGGGAACACTGGCTGGTGTTCTGAAGAGCTTGCCCAACTGTCACCACTGCATAGGACTTTGCTCAGTTCTACTACTTTTGGCCAAGCAGTCTGTCGTAACTGGCCTGTACCTGAGGAGCTTTTCCTTGCTGCTACGACTACTACAACTGAGGGACTTTACCCACTCCTGAAACCACTTTGTGCTATGTTTAAGGAGAAGTCTTCTATCTGCTATCAGCAAGGACTTCACAAGAGCTGAGCCAAGACATCAGTTAGACGTCCTCAAGTGTAAATTTCTCACAAAATGAAACTTTACTATCCCACTGTGCCCCGGGATAACTTATCTAGAATCAGACACCGGCAGTGGATTTACTAAAGGCAACTAGGCTGTTCACTTTTCAAGGGCATTTCCTCCAGAGCTTAGTGAATGTGGTGAAAATTCATGTTGCAAAGAGTACCCAATCACGTGCAAGGAAAGTCCTGATTTTATACTTTCCTTCGTGAATGATTGGGCATTCGAAGTGAACACAGCGTCTTTGGTGCTGAACAATCTCTACCCCTTTACTAAACCAACCCCAACATGTACCAAAATGTGTCTTGGAAGGAAACGACTTAAAGAAGAATCCCAGGTATGGATATTTTATACATAGCTACATTGTTCCAGCTTGGACCAATATAACTTGAACAAACTAATGGGGTGGGCGACTACATGGCAAATGAGGTTCAATGTAGAAAAATGCAAAATAATGCATTTGGGTGGCAAAAATATGAATGCAATCTATACACTGGGGGGAGAACCTCTGGGGGAATCTAGGATGGAAAAGGACCTGGGGGTCCTAGTAGATGATAGGCTCAGAAATGGCATGCAATGCCAAGCTGCTGCTAATAAAGCAAACAGAATATTGGCATTAAAAGGGGATCAACTCCAGAGATAAAACGATAATTCTCCCGCTCTACAAGACTCTGGTCCGGCCGCACCTGGAGTATGCTGTCCAGTTCTGGGCACCAGTCCTCAGGAGGGATGTACTGGAAATGGAGCGAGTACAAAGAAGGGCAACAAAGCTAATAAAGGGTCTGGAGGATCTTAGTTATGAGGAAAGGTTGTGAGCTCTGAACTTATTCTCTCTGGAGAAGAGACGCTTGAGAGGGGATATGATTTCAATTTACAAATACCGGACTGGTGACCCCACAATATAGAAATACCGGACTGGTGACCCCACAATATACAAATACTGGACTGGTGACCCTACAATAGAAATAAAACTTTTTCGCAGAAGAGAGTTTAATAAGACTCGTGGCCACTCATTACAATTAGAAGAAAAGAGGTTTAACCTTAAACTACGTAGAGGGTTCTTTACTGTAAGAGCGGCAAGGATGTGGAATTCCCTTCCACAGGCGGTGGTCTCAGCGGGGAGCATTGATAGCTTCAAGAAACTATTAGATAATCACCTGAATGACCGCAACATACAGGGATATGTAATGTAATACTGACACATAATCACACACATAGGTTGGACTTGATGGACTTGTCTTTTTTCAACCTCACCTACTATGTAACTATGTAACTATGTAACTTTGTATATACCATACCTGGCCGATGCTGAAAGTAGGCACCTCTACCACACCGCTAGTACTGTGATCTCTACTTGCTTCTAGGTCCTGTGAGTAAATGCCTTGCTGCATTTAAAACACAGGAGGTCGGCCACTCAGCAAAGGTGTCATTTAGAGGTTACTTTGTATTTTCTGAATGAATGCAAAGTGTCCTCTGATTGGATGAGGTGGAGAATGATGTCACTGTCCCCACCGTTCCATCTCATCCAATCAGAGAATGCTTTGCAACCACTTCAAAAATGTAAAGCAATCTCTGAATGGCACCCATGCCGAGCAGCCAACCTCCTGTGTTCACAATGCAACAGGCAGCCTCTCAGAATGGGACCAGAAAGCTATTAGAGATGACTGGAGTAGAGGTGTAGTAGTGATTCCCACTATAGTAATTTCCAGGTTCCAGGATCAGCCAGGTGTTGTATATAGATGGTTATAGTGGTCCAAGCTGGAACAATTTACCTATGTGTAAAATATCCATACCTGGTGGATGGTTTGTTCAGTAAGACAGCACAAAGAGAGATGTGAAGAGTGCACTGACCTTTAACAACCAGTCAGAAAGCTCCTTGCTTCCTTTACCATAGTAAAATGCAATCTGGTTGGCTGCAATGTGTAACTGCACATTGCACAGTATATGAATATGAATGGTGGACTGGGGTTTGACCGATATCTAACCTGTGAGCAGAGTTTGGTGCCGTCCTCCTGAGCAGAGCCAAACCCATAGCAACATCTACCCCAAAATCCAACAAAGTATAACAAGGTGCTAAAATGACCTTTATAGACCATGAACACTTTGCAAGTCACAAGACATTGGAGGTGTGTCTAAAAAGCTTGGAGAATGCTCTGATATCTCAACGGCAACATGGGCCGTGGGGTACACGTGACCATTGGGGTAAACCCGCAGTGGAACGTAGTTAGTGTGAGAGGTCAGGTCGCAGTACAATGGAGCAACGAGGGAACATCAAGTTCTGCTACAAATTGGGGGGAAATGGCAATGGAGACGCATGAATTGTTGGTGTAAGTGTATGAGGATGGAAGCCATGAGCAGAAAATGTGTTTACGGTTGGTTCAAAAGCTTTCACGACGGGAAGGAAACGACTTAGGATGAGTCATGTTCAGGTCGGCCGTTAACAAGCAGACATGATGGAGCGAGTGCGACAAATGCCGGCCCAAAATCAGCGACTGACTCTACGATTGATGTCAGATGAATTGTGCATTAGCAAGGACACAGTGCTCACCATTGTCTACTAAGATTTGGGTGAGCGGAAGATCTGTTCCCGGGTTTGTGCCGCACAAGCTGACAGACGAACAGAAAGAAAACGGATGGAGATTTCATTACCATGTGTGACCGGGATCCATCCTTTCTTCCAACCATCGTCACAGGGGATGAGACCTGGTGCTACCAGTTCCATCCGCAATCCTAACGGCAACCGATGGAATGGCGTTCACCGTTTCCCCCGCAACCCAAAAAGAGCCGCCTTTAAAAGTGCAAGACAATGTTTTGCGGATGTGGTGGCAATCCAAGAATGTGTGACAGCGGTTCTGCGATCGATTCCTAAAAAAGGCCTTTGCTGACGGCTTCCAGAAGCTTTATGAGCGTTGGCAAAGGTGTGTTGTGAAGGATGGCAATTATTTTGAAGGCCAATAAGGGTCATTTGTTTGTATCTTTTGTTTGTTTTCTGATATAATTGACCCAACTTTTTAGACACACCTCGTATGCTACCACCATTTTTTTTCCTGTCGTGTTTATCATGCTTTATTGCACAATACTGAGACCTTCAAGCTATAGAGACTTAACCTGCTGGTTAGCATTTTGTGAACCGGTAATAATTAAATCCTTGTGTCCACAAACCAACAATGGAGGACTTGGATTTGAAGTTTATTTTTTAGTAAGGTCTACGTGTGTGTGTGTGTGTGTGTGTGACCGGGATCAGCCAATAAGCACCCAGCAATCCACCCACTATATAACATTTTTATAATACCTTTATACATGATGGAAGTTCAGACTCTTGTCTTGCCTACAAACGGGCATGCTGGTTGGACTGGTGGTCTGCCCTTGGCCCAACCTTCAGTACTTTTGCTGGGTGAGATCAGCGTACACATTGCAGCAACAAATCACCAAAACTTTCCATGTTCAGAACATCCAGAACGCCTCCAGGCCTCACAATGGGGGGGGGATACTTTTTACCAATAATTTTTTGCTTGGATGGGATTTTTTGGGTTTTTGATGGCAGGTTGAAAGATGGTGATTGAATATACAGAAAATGTTTGCGGTAAGTTTAGTGACATACTTGTATCTAAGGGCATAACATCGTTTTTCCTTCTCATAGGTGGGCTTTCAAATCAAGAAATTACTTTATAATTGTCCAGATGCATAACAGATAAGACTTTAAAGTATAACTAATGATAAACATTTTTTTAGATTTTGTTAACATTTGGATAGAGTATGGAGGGGTTACAACCACTGGCAGGTTTGTATTCCTGGCTGTGTCCTGTTAGGGAAGTTCTCTCTCTAATTGTGCTGATCACCAATGTCACCCAGAATGGAAGTAAGGGTAAATCCAAAACTTTCATGTAGCTCCTCTGTTATGACTTTGTGGTAGTCTACTAAGCTGTGATCTATCCTTAAGGTCTCATCAGGTTCTCTCTAAACCTGGTGGTTTATTACTCCTGCCTGGTGTTGGAAGAATTATCCAGCAATAGTGTGGGAGGGTCAACCATGGGTGGGGAGGGTCAACCATGAATGTTTATTGGATTCTAGACAATCCCTGGGAGGCTGACCCAGAACGTATGGCTGAGGGGAAAATAAATATTTGGGAGGATCTGATCAGGCTCTCTCCTCCCTGGGGCCTCCCCCCCAACAGGAGGGGGCATGTGCGTTTCAGAGAAGCTACCACTACTCAGCAGGTGCCATATGCTGGGGCTTGATGGCAATTACCTGTAGAAGGGCTGGAGAGGGAAACCTCCACTGAAGAGTGTTGCAGGGGTGCTGCCCTTGAACATTGTGAAGAGGACCTTTTGCCTATAGCTCCAGGTATTGAAGTACTTATCAAGAGTCAGACGCCATGAGGTGCTACTAAAAGACTATGACCGCTCTCATAGGGTCACCAGTTACTTGGCTGCCCCCTCTCCTTTTTGAGATTGCTATTTTAGCGCCTACTGTGACCACTGGGATTTGTCAGGAAGCTGCTGTCTTCAGAGTTTTTCATGTGCTTTTGGTATCCTGCCCCCCCCCCTCACCTTCTCCTTGCAGTTTTATCTGAGACCTGCAATAAACTTTAAATAGACCTGGAGCCTGAGTTTGTTGGCGGGTTGCTGGGACTGGAAACAGGACAGGCAGCCTCTGAACAGCAGTGGCGTCTCCAGCTTTCATATTTAGGGGGGGCACATGGGGGGACAGGGACAAAAGTAGGGGAGCAACTATAAAATGCATATATATATATATCTATATATATATATATATATCTATATATATATAGATATATATAGATATATATATATATAGATATATATAGATATATATATCTAGATATAGATATATATAGATATATAAATATATTCTGGGGTCCTTTACTACGACCCCACAACGGCCCTTTCACATGTTCTGCAGTGAGCTCCCTTCCTACTGTATTGGGGTCCCCCCGGGTGGCAGAAAACAAGAGATATATGTCACCAGCATACCAAGAAAATATAAGGATCCAAAGCAGTGGGAGAACTATCAGGGTTGGAAAGGTTGTCACCGGGCCCTGGTGTTCTGCCACTGTGGGGTTCCCCAGCCTCCTCTTGCTGTCCTGCCCCTGCTATTGACTGCTCTGGTCTGGTATCTCTTGGAATTTACAGGCTGGTCCTCCTGTCCTAAGGACGGGAGAAATCAGTCTGTTTTTTCAGTAACTGAGAGTCCTGGTGGAGTCCTTCCTGCAACTCGCTCTTCTCCCTGCCAATGAGGATGCAGGGGAAGGAGCAGATCAGGCGGCCGTGGTTGTGTGAGCGCTCGCATTATGTAGTGTCAGGGAGGGGGGAGGAATCACCCGCAGGAGCTGACTGGGGACTCTCTCCCTCTTAGACATTGATTTTTTGTAAAAAAAAAAAAAAATTTTTTTTTATTGGGGGGCCACAGCATAATGTGGGGGGGGGGGGGTCAGGGCCCCCTCTGCCCCCCCCCCCCCCCTAGGGACGCCATTGCTGAACAGGTAAGGTGGACCCACTTAATTTGCTGCGGCACATTTGGGAATCATTGCTAGATTTGGTTGCCACCAGAACAGGACTAGAGGGGTCATCTTCATACTGGGAAACTTGTTTCCATGATAATTGTCTAAAGGAGTATTTCCCCTCACATTGGAAAGATATCCTCTCACTTCCTGTTCAGTCTACAGAACAGGAAATGAAGGGAAATCTCCCCAAGAGACAGACTTATGAGGTGACTCCCTCAAGAGATTATGAAATGTGTTTACTGATTTAGGGACTATATATGAGCCGGCAAAGAGAAAACTGACAGCAGTTCTACTCCCTCCCCTACTCTGTCTTAAATGGAAAATAGTTTTGGCTTTAGACAGTCTTGAACAGGGGTCTCCAAACAACTTTCTAAAGTTTCTAAACAACAGTCCTTCAGACTTTAGGGGGCCGGACTGTGGCTGGTGGGAGTAGAAAATGATCCTTCATAATGCCTTAGGTTTGGTTGTCTGTGGAAGTACAAAAATGATATACAGGTAACACCTACAGTCTGTAGAAGGAGGAATAATCCCCTTTTATTGGTAATGGAGGGAGGAATAATGACAATTGTTGGTATCAGTGGGAAGAATAGTTCTTGTTCATTGGTGTCAGTAGAAGGAATAGCGCCCCATCATTGGTGTCAGTGGGAGGAATAGTGCCCCATCATTGGTGTTAGAGGGAAGAATAGTGCCCCATCATTGGTGTCAGTAGGAGGAATTTTGCTCCATCATTAGTGTCAGTGGGATGAATAGTGCCCCATAATTGGTGTCAGTAGGAGGAATAGTGCCCCATCATTGGTGTCAGTGGGAGAAATAGTGTCCCATTATTGGTGTCAGTGGGAGGAATAGTGTCTCATCATTGGTGTCAGTGGGAGGAATAGTGCCCCATCATTGGTGTCAGTGGGGGGAAGAGTGCCCCATCATTGGTATCAGTGGAAAGAATAGTGTCCCATCATTGGTGTCAGTGGAAAGAATAGTTTTCCATCATTGGTATCAGTGGGAGGAATAGTGCCCCATCATTGGTATCAGTGGGAGGAATAGTGTCCCATCATTGGTATCAGTGGGAGGAATAGTGCCCCATCATTGGTGTCAGTGGGAGAAATAGTGCCCCATCATTGGTGTCAGTGGGAGGAATAGTGTCCCATCATTGGTGTCAGTGGAAAGAATAGTGTCCCATCATTGGTATCAGTGGGAGGAATAGTGCCCCATCATTGGTATCAGTGGGAGGAATAGTGCCCCATCATTGGTATCAGTGGGAGGAATAGTGCCCCATCATTGGTATCAGCGGAAGGAATAGTGCCCCATAATTGGTAACAGTGGGAGGAATAGTGTTCCATCATTGTTGTCAGGGAGAGGAATAGTGTCCCATCATTGGTGTCAGTGGGAGGAATAGTGCCCCATCATTGGTGTCAGTGGGAGGAATAGTGTCTCATCATTGGTATCAGTGGGAGGAATAGTGCCCCATCATTGGTGTCAGTGGGAGGAATAGTGTCCCATCATTGGTATCAGTGGGAGGAATAGTGTCCCATCATTGGTGTCAGTGGGAGGAATAGTGTCCCATCATTGGTGTCAGTGGAAAGAATAGTGCCCCATCATTGGTATCAGTGGGAGGAATAGTGTCCCATCATTGGTGTCAGTGGAAAGAATAGTGCCCCATCATTGGTGTCAGGGAGAGGAATAGTGACCCATCATTAGTGTCAGTGGGAGGAATAGTGTCCCATCATTGGTGTCAGTGGGAGGAATAGTGTCCCATCATTGGTGTCAGTGGGAGGAATAGTGTCCCATCATTGGTATCAGTGGGAGGAATAGTGTCCCATCATTGGTATCAGTGGGAGGAATAGTGTCCCATCATTGGTGTCAGTGGGAGGAATAGTGTCCCATCATTGGTGTCAGTGGGAGGAATAGTGTCCCATCATTGGTATCAGTGGGAGGAATAGTGTCCCATCATTGGTGTCAGTGGGAGGAATAGTGTCCCATCATTGGTGTCAGTGGGAGGAATAGTGTCCCATCATTGGTATCAGTGGGAGGAATAGTGTCCCATCATTGGTATCAGTGGGAGGAATAGTGTCCCATCATTGGTATCAGTGAGAGGAATAGTGTCCCATCATTGGTGTCAGTGGGAGGAATAGTGCCCCATCATTGGTGTCAGTGGGAGGAATAGTGTCCCATCATTGGTATCAGTGGGAGGAATAGTGCCCCATCATTGGTGTCAGTGGGAGGAATAGTGTCCCATCATTGGTGTCAGTGGAAAGAATAGTGCCCCATCATTGGTATCAGTGGGAGGAATAGTGTCCCATCATTGGTGTCAGGGAGAGGAATAGTGTTCCAAGGGCCGGATAAAGGCAAGCAAAGGGCCACATCTGGCTTGCAGACTTCAGTTTGGAGACTAAAAAAATTAATATGTGGCTGGGCGGCCCTCGGTATAATACGGCACTTCATCCCAATAATCTGAATATCAAGCCAGAGGGAGGGAGTACAGGGATTATGGCAGGGCCAAGAGGAACACAATATACTCAAATTCAAATTAAAAATATTTTTTATTAACAAAAATCGTTAAAACTGGACATGAAAATCACAAAGACATGGTGTCCATAATTTCTAAAATCAATTCTGTAGCAAACTTGTTTCACGTGACTTGGCCTGAAAAGCATAGCGGCCAGTTCAGTGGGTAGGTATTTTAGATATCCGACATGTTTCGCCAGTGATGGCTTCCTCAGGGACAGATGTTTGATACCTAAAGCGCTACAGTACACTCTATACTTTTTCTGTATTTAATGTATCAACTGTCTTAGAATGTCTATTGATTGTTATATTTCTTTCTATAGAGTGTACTGTAGCGCTTTAGGTATCAAACATCTGTCCCTGAGGAAGCCATCACTGGCGAAACATGTCGGATATCTAAAATACCTACCCACTGAACTGGCCGCTATGCTTTTCAGGCCAAGTCACGTGAAACAAGTTTGCTACAGAATTGATTTTAGAAATTATGCACACCATGTCTTTGTGATTTTCATGTCCAGTTTTAACGATTTTTGTTAATAAAAAATATTTTTAATTTGAATTTGAGTATCTTGTGTTCCTCTTGGCACCGCCATAATCCCTGTACTCCCTCCCTCTGGCTTGATATTCAGTTTGGAGACCACTGATCTAGAACATCAATTCACTTTTAGTCGTTGTCTAGCTATGTCTGGGGGTGACCTAAGCTACACCCATTTTTGACAGTTTGATCAGATTTAGGACATGTGAGAACATAGAGTATTACTTTTGCTGATTGGTAGTGAATGTTTTGGGCAATGACTGAACACCGAAATGTATGACACCATCCGCCCACCCATGACCCTTTCATTATCGGGGGTCTCACAGATATTTGTATATATTTACAGCGTCTACCAAGTGTATGATAACAAAGGAGAGAGAGACTTACTTTCCGGGTTAATTTCATGAAGAGGTTTTTTCTCTAAAAAAAGAGAGAAAAAAGAAATGGAAGAAAGGTGTGTATAATATTTATGCTGCATGCAAATTATCTTAATATCTCATATGTAAAAAATTGGGGGAGGGGGGCTCTTCTATAAAAGCAAAACTGTAGGAAAAAACATTCACCCGCTAACAGCCAATCAATGTATTTGTTACGTATAATTTAGGACAGGAAATGAAGTACCTCACCGATCTGGCAATGGAACATTTTTCTGCAGCTCTCATAGAAAAGCCTTGCTATATGTAGAACTCGGCACACATCATCTTTTCTTCTCTCCTGAAGGTCACATTCACTTATTAAATTTCACGTTCCCTTCCCCACCAACATGCGGGGTGTCAGGGTTCAGATTTGAACCTGCGACCTCTGTGGTGTCTGGCTCTAGCTCTTCTCACTGAGATGATGGACAGCTCCCTGTCTGACCTCTTAGGACAATCTTGCCTTGTCTCTTGTTTCTGGTGAACCGTAAACTCTTTGCTCCTCCCATGAACTTCCAGGTTTAAAGTGGTTGTAAAGGCACATATATACATATACATACACCCTAGCCCCCCTTAATACTTATTTGAGCCCCCTCTCGATCCGGAAATGTCCACGAGAGCCTTGTCTCTCTGGGGACTTGCACTCCTGATTGCCTTTTGGCAGCATTTTGGAGGATGACAGGGGATAAGAATTGTCTTAAGAGAGGAAATTGGGGGGTGGGGGGTGATTTAGAGGGATTTGCATTGGGAGGGGGATGGGGGAAAAGGATTTATGCTAAGAGGAGGATTTGGGGGGTTGGGGGGTTGGGCTACAAGAGTTGATATGGTAGAGGGGGAGTGGATTTGTGCTAGTAGGGATGGGGAGGGAGGATTTTAGCAGGGGGGTGGATTTGTATTAGGGGAGTGGGTAAGCATGCAGATTCATGCTTAATATTTTTTTCTTTTTGGGGGGTGGATTTTTGCTGACACATAATGCAAACATGATAAAGGTGGGGGAGGCTCATTGATGGAGGTGGGGAGGGAAGGCTCATTGATGGAGGTGGGGGAGGGAAGGCTCATTGATGGAGGTGGGGGAGGGAAGGCTCATTGATGGAGGTGGGGGAGGGAAGGCTCATTGATGGAGGTGGGGGAGGGAAGGCTCATTGATGGAGGTGGGGGAGGGAAGACTCATTGATGGAGGTGGGGAGGGAAGGCTAATTGATGGTGGTGGAGATAGAAGGCTCATTGATGGAGGTGGGGAGGGAAGGCTAATTGATGGAGGTGGGGGGAAGGCCCATTGATGGAGGTAGGGAGGGAAGGCTCATTGATGGAGGTGGGGAGGGAAGGCTCATTGATGGAGGTGGGGGAGGGAAGGCTCATTGATGGAGGTTTGGGGGGGCTCATTGATGGAGGTAAGGGAGGGAAGGCTCATTGATGGAGGTGGGGAGGGAAGGCTCATTGATGGAGGTGGGGGGAAGGCTCATTGATGGAGGTGGGGAGGGAAGGCTCATTGATGGAGGTGGGGAGGGAAGGCTCATTGATGGAGGTGGGGGGAAGGCTCATTGATGGAGGTGGGGAGGGAAGGCTCATTGATGGAGGTGGGGGGAAGGCTCATTGATGGAGGTGGGGAGGGAAGGCTCATTGATGGAGGTGGGGAGGGAAGGCTCATTGATGGAGGTGGGGGAGGGAAGGCTCATTGATGGAGGTGGGGGAGGGAAGGCTCATTGATGGAGGTGGGGGAGGGAAGGCTCATTGATGGAGGTGGGGGAGGGAAGGCTCATTGATGGAGGTGGGGGAGGGAAGACTCATTGATGGAGGTGGGGAGGGAAGGCTAATTGATGGTGGTGGAGATAGAAGGCTCATTGATGGAGGTGGGGAGGGAAGGCTAATTGATGGAGGTGGGGGGAAGGCCCATTGATGGAGGTAGGGAGGGAAGGCTCATTGATGGAGGTGGGGAGGGAAGGCTCATTGATGGAGGTGGGGGAGGGAAGGCTCATTGATGGAGGTTTGGGGGGGCTCATTGATGGAGGTAAGGGAGGGAAGGCTCATTGATGGAGGTGGGGAGGGAAGGCTCATTGATGGAGGTGGGGGGAAGGCTCATTGATGGAGGTGGGGAGGGAAGGCTCATTGATGGAGGTGGGGAGGGAAGGCTCATTGATGGAGGTGGGGGGAAGGCTCATTGATGGAGGTGGGGAGGGAAGGCTCATTGATGGAGGTGGGGAGGGAAGGCTCATTGATGGAGGTGGGGGGAAGGCTCATTGATGGAGGTGGGGAGGGAAGGCTCATTGATGGAGGTGGGGAGGGAAGACTCATTGATGGAGGTGGGAATAGAAGGCTAATTGATGGTGGTGGAGATAGAAGGCTCATTGATGGTGGTGGAGATAGAAGGCTCATTGATGGAGGTGGGAATAGAAGGCTAATTTATGGAGGTGGGGGGAAGGCTCATTGATGGTGGTGGAGAGGGAAGGCTCATTGATGGAGGTGGGGAGGGAAGGCTCATTGATGGAGGTGGGGGAGGGAAGGCTCATTGATGGAGGTTTGGGGGGGCTCATTGATGGAGGTGAGGGAGGGAAGGCTCATTGATGGAGGTGGGGAGGGAAGGCTCATTGAGTGAGGTGGGGGGAAGTCTCATTGATGGATGTGGGGGGGAGGCTCATTGATGGAGGTGGGGAGGGAAGGCTCATTGATGGAGGTGGGGGAGGGAAGGCTCATTGATGGAGGTGAGGGAGGGAAGACTCATTGATGGAGGTGGGGAGGGAAGGCTAATTGATGGAGGTGGGGGGAAGGCCCATTGATGGAGGTAGGGAGGGAAGGCTCATTGATGGAGGTGGGGAGGGAAGGCTCATTGATGGAGGTGGGGGAGGGAAGGCTCATTGATGGAGGTTTGGGGGGGCTCATTGATGGAGGTGAGGGAGGGAAGGCTCATTGATGGAGGTGGGGAGGGAAGGCTCATTGATGGAGGTGGGGGGAAGGCTTATTGATGGAGGTGGGGAGGGAAGGCTCATTGATGGAGGTGGGGAGGGAAGACTCATTGATGGAGGTGGGAATAGAAGGCTAATTGATGGTGGTGGAGATAGAAGGCTCATTGATGGTGGTGGAGATAGAAGGCTCATTGATGGAGGTGGGAACAGAAGGCTAATTTATGGAGGTGGGGGGAAGGCTCATTGATGGTGGTGGAGAGGGAAGGCTCATTGATGGAGGTGGGGAGGGAAGGCTCATTGATGGAGGTGGGGGAGGGAAGGCTCATTGATGGAGGTTTGGGGGGGCTCATTGATGGAGGTGAGGGAGGGAAGGCTCATTGATGGAGGTGGGGAGGGAAGGCTCATTGAGTGAGGTGGGGGGAAGTCTCATTGATGGAGGTAGGGGGAAGGCCCATTGATGGAGGTGGGGGGAAGTCTCATTGATAGAGGTGGGGGGAAGTCTCATTGATGGAATTGATGGAGGTGGGGATGGAAGGCTCATTGATGGAGGTGGGGAGGGAAGGCTCGTTGATGGAGGTGGGGAAGGAAGGCTCATTGATGAAGGTCAGGAGAGAAGGCTCATTGATGGAGGTGAGGAGGGAAGGCTCATTGATGGAGGTGGGGGAAGTCCCATTGATTGAGGTGGGGGGAGGCTGGCCTTTGTAGTCCAGTAGAAGAGCTACTGGAGCTCAAATTGTTGTAGTAGATTAAATTGGTGCTGATAGAAAGGTGTCAGAAGACACAGAACATCGCAGTTTGTTGTGTATGGGGCTGTGTAGCCACAGAGCGGTCAAGCTGCCAATGCTAAACAATGTCCACAGCCAAACGTGCCTACAATGGGCACGTGGACATCAGAACTGGAGCTTGGAGAAATGGAAGAAGGTGTCTTCAAGCTGTTGGCTTGGCCTCTAAATTCTCCAGATCTCAATCCAACTGAACATCTGTGGGAAGTGTTGGAAAAACAAGTCTGACCCATGGAGGCCCCACCTCACTATTTACATGACTCAAGGAATCTGCTACTGGTGGTTTGGTGCCAGATACCACAGCATATCTTCAGAGGTCTAGTGGAGTCCAAGCCTTGATGAGTCAGAGCTGTTTTGATGGGAAAAGGCTGATCGACGTATACTGTATATATATATATATAATCTCCCAACAAATCCCCTTAGTGCTTGGACATGAATGACGGAATGAAATTGGTATCACTGTTGACAATACGGTTCCAGAAAATGGAATTTGGCTTTTAATGTCCTTAATGATGGCCTAACGTCTTTCAGGGTAGACATAGCAGAAATAAGACATCACATCTCTTAAAATATTATGTATTGGACAGCGCTGCCTGACTGATTGACAAATAATTTCCGCGAGCAGCAATTATCCGCCTTTGGCGCTCTTATCTCACCACAGACTGTTCAGCATGTTACAGACTCACAGAGCTGACAGCGTTTCACAAGTAACAAGATATTTTGATTGAGTTTGAGAATCACACAGAATGGCTTTGTTTCTGTTCAATGTTTCTTATAATAAAACATGCCGCAGTCATGACGCAGGAGAAGCGAAAATAAAGAAAATAAATTATAAGTAATATTGTTAGGTCTTAAAAGAGATGAGTAACAAATCTGTTTAATAGCTCCTCTCCTGCAGTATGTCCTCCGTCTTTGACTGTCTCCTGCAGCATGTCCCCCCCATCTCTGACTATCTCCTGCAGCATGTTCCCCAACTTTGGCCATCTCCTGCAGCATGTTCCCCATCTTTGACCATCTCCTGCAGTATATTCCCTGTGTTTGACCATCTCCTGCAGTATTTTCCCCATCTTTGACCATCTCCTGCAGTATATTCCCTGTGTTTGATCATCTCCTGCAACATGTTCCCCATCTTTGACCATTTACAGCCCTATGCCCCTGTCTTTGACCATCTCCTGCAGTATAATCTCCTGCAGCATGCCTCAAATCTTTGGCCATCTCCTGATGTTCCCCATCTTTGACCAAGTCCCTGCAATATGTTCCCCTTCTTTGACCATCTCTTGCAGCATGTCCTCATCTTTACCCAATTCCTGCAGCATGTCCCCCATCTTTGGCCATCTCCTGCAGCATGTCCCCCATCTTTGACCATCTTTTGTACCATGTCCCCCATCTTTGTCCATCTCCTGCAGCATTTGCCCCATCTTTGACCATCTCATTCAGCATGTCCCCATCTTTGACCATCTCATTCAGCATGTCCCCATCTTTGACCATTTTCTGCACCATGTTCCCCATTTTGGCTAACTCCTGCAGCATGTTCCCCATCTTTAACCATCTCCTGCACTATGTTCCCCATCTTTGACCATCTCCTGCACTATGTTCCCCATCTTTGACCATCTCCTGCAGTATGTTCCCCATCTTTGACCATCTCCTATAGCATGTTCCCTGTCTTTGACCATCTCCTGCACCGTGCTCCCCATCTTTGACCATCTCCTGCAGCATGTTCCCCATCTTTAACTATCTCCTGCACCATATTCATCGTCTTTGACCATCTCCTGCAGCATGTCTCCATCTTTGAGAACCTGCAGTAGCATGTCTCCATCTTTGACTAGTTCATGCAGTATGTTCTTTATCTATGACCATCACCTGCAGCATGTTCCCCATCTTTGACCATCTCTTGCAGTATGCCCCTGTCTTTGACCATCTCCTGTAGCATGTTCGTGATTTTGACCATCTCCTGCAGCTCGTTCCTTCTCCTGTTACATGCTCTCTGTCTTTGCCCATCGTTTGTAGCATGTTTCCCATCTTGGACCATCTCCAGCAGCATGTTCCCCATCTTTGGCCATCTTCTGCAGCATGTTCCCTGTCTTTGTGCATCTTCTGTAGCATGTCCCCCATCTTTGTCCATCTTCTGTAGCATGTTCCCCATCTTTGACCATCTCCTGTAACATGTTCTCCATCTTTGACCATATCCTTTAACATGTTCCCCATCCTTGACCATATCCTGTAGCATGTTCCCCATCTTTGACCATATCCTTTAGCATGTTCCTCATCTTTGACCATCTCCTGTAGCATGTTCCCCATCTTTGACCACCGCCTATAGCATGTTCCCTATCTTTGACCATCTCCTGTAGCATGTTCCCCATCTTTGACCATATCCTTTAGCATGTTCCCCATCTTTGAGCATCTCCTGTAGCATGTTCCCCATCTTTGACCATATCCTTTAGCATGTCCCCATCTTTGACCATGTTCTGCCGCATGTCCCCATCTTTGACCATCTTCTGTTGCATGTCTGAGGTCTCTGACAGTTTTCTGTTTTGACATTCACTAAATATTAGTAAACAGTTTGCTGAAGACAAGCAGACTAAGGACATGGATTACTGGAACCATGTCCTGTGGTCTGATGAGACCAAGATAAACTTATTTGGTTCAGATAGTGACAAGCGTGTGTGGCGGCAACCAGGTGAGGAGGACAAAGACAAGTGTGTCTTGTCTACAGTCAAGCATGGTGGTGGGAGTGTCATGGTCTGGGGCTGTATGAGTGCTGCCGGCACTGGGGGGGCTACAGATCATTGAGGGAACCATGAATGCCAACATGTACTGTGATATACAGAAGCAGAGCATGATCCCCTCCCTTCAGAGACTGGGCCGCAGGGCAGTATTCCAACATGATAACGACCCCAAACACACCTCCAAGACCACCACTGCCTTGCTAAAGAAGCTGAGGGTAAAGGTGATGGACTGGCCAAGCATGTCTCCAGACCTAAACCCTATTGATCATCTGTAGGACATCCTCAAATGGAAGGTGGAGGAGCGCAAGGTCTCTAACATCCACCAGCTCCGTGATGGCATCATGGAGGAGTGGAAGAGGACTCCAGTGGCAACCTGTGAAGCTCTGGTCAACTCAATGCCCAAGAGGATTAAGGCAGTGCTGGAAAATAATACTGGCCACACCAAATATTTACACTTTGAGCCCAATTTGTCTGAGGTCTCTGACAGTTTTCTGCTTTGACATTCACTAAATATTATTTGCATCCCTTGGGTGATGTCAGGGGCCACGCTCGATGTCCCCTATATCAAGAAAATTGACCAGCATAGAAATAGAACCTGGGAGAATCCAAGGTTAATAAAAAGACAGCCAATCCCTAAACATCACTTCTGAGTGCAAATTACCTTCAAAGGACATAAAGAAAAAAAAAAAATTAAGAAGAAATTCCATAATATTCCTATTTTCTGTACCAGAAACCATGACAAATGAAGACATAAGAGACCACAAGCGTGTGAAATTACCTCGACTATATCACCTGCTCACAGGACAAAGGTGCAATTTGCTTCGCTAACATAAACACATCACCAGACATTTCAGTGTATAAAATAAAGAATGAAAAAAGTACATTAGCTTAAAATCTTAATAAGCAATTCCATACTTTGCACCATTCCAGCCGTAATAGCGGCTCTATCGCTCCGTCGCCGGCGATGGCGTTTTTTTGCCATCCCGTCGTCGCTCCAGACTGTAAATAAAGCTCAGCTTCAAATGGGCAGCCAATCCGGGTGACCTCCCTCTCTGGGTTCATTAACGGCTCCTTCGTTTTTTTGAGAAGCTATGCAAGTCGTTCCTCTCAAGTTCTCAGCAGGAGCTGGTGCCGGGCCCAGGGGCCCGGCGGGCTCATCAATATTCAGCGTTTCACAAATGGGAAGCCATTTCCTCCCAGGTGTTTGAGCCTGAATGCATGTCTGCCCATGGTGTGACACTCGGTACAAAAGAACACAGACGTACACAACGCAGTAATTAGGATGCCACATGCCAGTCGTCAGATGGAGCCGTCTGGCAATATCTGCTGAGGGATGGAGTCACACAGGACTCTGAAGGATGGTGCCAAGTTTTAAGCAGATTAATAATCAAAGCGCCGAATCCAGCGTTTTCCTATTTATGTATCTGAAGTAGATCTGTCCTCCGCGGCACATCAATTTATAATGTACGAGAGCTGGATACCGATATCAAAGAGCACGCTCCCGGCATGGACACCCCAAAAATGGTCTTCAGGGCCCATTATTCATGGTTAACTCTCAACCGATGACCTGTAGAGGCTTTTAAAGCGTTGTCTATGGAAAATATAGGATGGCGAAGATTGTTGCTGCTTCACAGGTGCGTGCAATTATGAGGGCTCATGCAGACCGCAGCTCAAAAAAAAAGACAAAGAAAAACTGCTTTTACAGGCATTTGAGCTTTTATTTCTCTGCCTAAAAGCTTGAAGAAGCTTGGGCGTTTTTGTGCTCTTTTTACACATTTTAATTGAGCTGCTTCAAGCTACTTTGAGCATTTTTGAGCTTAAGCATTTTTTCCAAAAACCCTCCCCTCGACTCATTTAAAAAAAAAAAAAAAAAAAAAAATTCTGCTTTTTTTGAGCTTTTGCGCTTTTTCATGCTTTTTCGTGCGTTTTTGGGCTATTGGGCATCTTCTCTGCTTGAAAGCTCCTCTCAAAAATGCGAGTTTGGTGGTGGGGGTGGGTGGGGGGCGGGGGGGGCGGGTTCTGCCTGTTAGGCGCCATGTACACTAACAGCTCCTAAACTTGAGTTTAGCAAAAGTTATAGCGCTATAGCTCAAAAACTTAAATCCATAAAATCCTAGGTGTCCATGTACACATTGGCTTTTAGGATTGTTTAGGAGCTGCTGAGGTTAGAGGAGGTTCAACCTACCCCAACCCCTTTCTCTGGACGTTTTGACAGTCGGCTGAAAAACACACAAAATCGTGGCACGATTTTACAGCCTTTTGCATTTACCCGCAGCCGGCGGTCATAGAAGTTCAAGTATACATGACGCCTAAGAGCGTATGCCTGTAAACTCCTGAAAAAGCCAAAGTGTGCATGGACAATCTATTTACTCAATACAACCTTATCTGTAATATTATACCCCCCAAAAATGGTTGATATATTGTGTTTATGTATATATATATGTATGTGTGTGTGTATATATATATATATATATATATATATATACACACACACACACAGTGGGGAGGGAAAGTATTCAGACCCCCTTAAATTTTTCAGTCTTTGTTATATTGCAGCCATTTGCTAAAATCATTTTAGTTCATTTTTTCCCTCATTAATGTACACACAGCCCCCCATATTGTACACACATCACCCCATATTGTACACACAGCACCCCATATTGTACACACAGCACCTCATATTGTACACACAGCACTCCATATTGTACACACAGCCCCCCATATTGTACACACAGCACCCCATATTGTACACACAGCACTCCATATTGTACACACAGCACCCCATATTGTACACACAGCACTCCATATTGTACACACAGCCCCCCATATTGTACACACATCCCCCCATATTGTACACACAGCACTCCATATTGTACACACAGCCCCTCATATTGTACACACAGCACCCCATATTGTACACACAGCACCTCATATTGTACACACAGCCCCCCATATTATACACACAGCCCCCCATATTGTACACACAGCACCCCATATTGTACACACAGCACCCCATATTGTACACACAGCACTCCATATTGTACACACATCACCTCATATTGTACACACATCACCCCATATTGTACACACAGCCCCCCATATTGTACACACATCACCTCATATTGTACACACAGCACCCCATATCGTACACACAGCACCCCATATTGTACACACAGCACCCCATATTGTACACACAGCACTCCATATTGTACACACAGCCCCCCATATTGTACACACATCACCTCATATTGTACACACATCACCTCATATTGTACACACAGCACTCCATATTGTACACACAGCACCCCATATTGTACACACAGCACCCCATATTGTACACACATCACCTCATATTGTACACACAGCACCCCATATTGTACACACAGCTCCCCATATTGTACACACAGCACCCCATATTGTACACACATCACCTCATATTGTATACACAGCACCCCATATTGTACACACATCACCTCATATTGTATACACAGCACCCCATATTGTACACACATCACCCCATATTGTACACACATCACCCCATATTGTATACACAGCACCCCATATTGTACACACAGCACCCCATATTGTACACACAGCACCCCATATTGTACACACATCACCTCATATTGTACACACAGCACCCCATATTGTACACACAGCACCCCATATTGTACACACAGCCCCCCATATTGTACACACAGCCCCCCATATTGTACACACAGCACCCCATATTGTACACACAGCACCCCATATTGTACACACAGCCCCCCATATTGTACACACAGCACCCCATATTGTACACACAGCACCCCATATTGTACACACAGCCCCCCATATTGTACACACAGCACCCCATATTGTACACACAGCACCCCATATTGTACACACAACACCCAATATTGTACACACAGCACCCCATATTGTACACACAGCACCCCATATTGTACACACAGCCCCCCATATTGTACACACAGCACCCCATATTGTACACACAGCCCCCCATATTGTACACACAGCACCCCATATTGTACACACAGCACCCCATATTGTACACACAGCCCCCCATATTGTACACACAGCACCCCATATTGTACACACATCACCTCATATTGTATACACAGCACCCCATATTGTACACACATCACCTCATATTGTATACACAGCACCCCATATTGTACACACATCACCTCATATTGTATACACAGCACCCCATATTGTACACACATCACCCCATATTGTATACACAGCACCCCATATTGTACACACAGCACCCCATATTGTACACACAGCACCCCATATTGTACACACATCACCTCATATTGTACACACAGCACCCCATATTGTACACACAGCACCCCATATTGTACACACAGCCCCCCATATTGTACACACAGCCCCCCATATTGTACACACAGCACCCCATATTGTACACACAGCACCCCATATTGTACACACAGCACCCCATATTGTACACACGTCACCCCATATTGTACACACGTCACCCCATATTGTACACACAGCACCCCATATTGTACACACAGCACCCCATATTGTACACACAGCACCTCATATTGTACACACAGCACCCCATATTGTACACACAGCACCCCATATTGTACACACAGCTCCCCATATTGTACACACATCACCCCATATTGTACACACAGCACCCCATATTGTACACACAACACCCCATATTGTACACACAGCTCCCCATATTGTACACACAGCACCCCATATTGTACACACAGCACCCCATATTGTACACACAGCTCCCCATATTGTACACACAGCCCCCATATTGTACACACAGCACCCCATATTGTACACACAGCACCCCATATTGTACACACAACACCCCATATTGTACACATAGCACCCCATATTGTACACACAGCACTCCATATTGTACACACAGCACCCCATATTGTACACACAGCACCCCATATTGTACACACAGCACCCCATATTGTACACACAGCACCCCATATTGTACACACAGCCCCCCATATTGTACACACAACACCTCATATTGTACACACAGCACCCCATATTGTACACACAGCCCCCCATATTGTACACACAACACCTCATATTGTACACACATCACCTCATATTGTACACACAGATCCCCATATTGTACACACAGCACCCCATATTGTACACACAGCACCCCATATTGTACACACAGCACCTCATATTGTACACACATCACCTCATATTGTACACACAGATCCCCATATTGTACACACAGCACCCCATATTGTACACACAGCACCTCATATTGTACACACAGCACCTCATATTGTACACACAGCACCCCATATTGTACACACAGCACTCCATATTGTACACACAGCACCCCATATTGTACACACATCACCTCATATTGTACACACAGCCCCCCATATTGTACACACAGCACCCCATATTGTACACACAGCACTCCATATTGTACACACAGCACCCCATATTGTACACACAGCACCCCATATTGTACACACATCACCCCATATTGTACACACAGCACCCCCATATTGTACACACAGCACCCCATATTGTACACACATCACCTCATATTGTACACACAGCCCCCCATATTGTACACACAGCCCCCCATATTGTACACACAGCACCCCATATTGTACACACAGCACCTCATATTGTACACACAGCCCCCCATATTGTACACACAGCACCCCATATTGTACACACAGCACCCCCATATTGTACACACAGCCCCCCATATTGTACACACAGCACCCCATATTGTACACACAGCACCCCCATATTGTACACACAGCCCCCCATATTGTACACACAGCACCCCATATTGTACACACAGCACTCCATATTGTACACACAGCACCCCCATATTGTACACACAGCACCCCATATTGTACACACAGCACTCCATATTGTACACACAGCACCCCATATTGTACACACAGCACCCCATATTGTACACACATCACCTCATATTGTACACACAGCACCTCATATTGTACACACAGCACCTCATATTGTACACACAGCCCCCCATATTGTACACACAGCACCCCATATTGTACACACAGCACCTCATATTGTACACACAGCACCCCATATTGTACACACAGCTCCCCATATTGTACACACAGCACCCCATATTGTACACACAGCCCTCCATATTGACAGAAAAACACAGAATTGTTGACATTTTTGCAGATTTAATAAAAAAGAAAAACTGAAATATCACATGGTCCTAAGTATTCAGACCCTTTGCTGTGACACTCATATATATAACTCAGGTGCTGTCCATTTCTTCTGATCATCCTTGAAATGGTTCTACACCTTCATTTGAGTCCAGCTGTGTTTGATTATACTGATTGGACTTGATTAGGAAAGCCACACACCTGTCTTTATAAGACCTTACAGCTCACAGTGCATGTCAGAGCAAATGAGAATCATGAGGTCAAAGGAACTGCCTGAAGAGCTCAGAGACAGAATTGTGGCAAGGCACAGTTCTGGCCAAGGTTACAAAAACATTTCTGCTGCACTTAAGGTTCCTAAGAGCACAGTGGCCTCCATAATCCTTAAATGGAAGACGTTTGGGACGACCAGAACCCTTCCTAGAGCTGGCCGTCCGGCCAAACTGAGCTATTGGGGGAGAAGAGCCTTGGTGAGAGAGGTAAAGAAGAACCCAAAGATCACTGTGGCTGAGCTCCAGAGATGCAGTTGGGAGATGGGAGAAAGTTGTAGAAAGTCAACCATCACTGCAGCCCTCCACCAGTCGGGGCTTTATGGCAGAGTGGCCCGACGGAAGCCTCTCCTCAGTGCAAGACACATGAAAGCCGCATGGAGTTTGCTAAAAAACACCTGAAGGACTCCAAGATGGTGAGAAATAAGATTCTCTGGTCTGATGAGACCAAGATAGAACTTTTTGGCCTTAATTCTAAGCAGTATGTGTGGAGAAAACCAGGCACTGCTCATCACCTGTCCAATACAGTCCCAACAGTGAAGCATGGTGGTGGAAGCATCATGCTGTGGAGGTGTTTTTCAGTTGCAGGGACAGGACGACTGGTTGCAATCGAGGGAAAGATGAATGTGGCCAAGTACAGGGATATCCTGGATGAAAATCTTCTCCAGAGTGCTCAGGACCTCAGACTGGGCCGAAGGTTTACCTTCCAACAAGACAATGACCCTAAGCACACAGCTAAAATAACGAAGGAGTGGCTTCATAACAACTCAGTGACTGTTCTTGAATGGCCCAGCCAGAGCCCCGACTTAAACCCAATTGAGCATCTCTGGAGAGACCTAAAAATGGCCGTCCACCAACATTTACCATCCCCCCTGACAGAACTGGAGAGGATCTGCAAGGAGGAATGGCAGAGGATCCCCAAATCCAGGTGTGAAAAACTTGTTGTATCTTTCCCAAAAAGACTCATCAAAAGGGGCTTCTACTAAATACTGAGCAAAGGGTCTGAATACTTAGGACCATGTGATATTTCAGGTTTTCTTTTTTAATAAATCTGCAAAAATGTCAACAATTCTGTGTTTTTCTGTCAATATGGGGTGCTGTGTGTACAATATGGGGGGCTGTGTGTACAATATGGGGGGCTGTGTGTACAATATGGGGGGCTGTGTGTACAATATGGGGTGCTGTGTGTACAATATGGGGTGCTGTGTGTACAATATGGGGGGCTGTGTGTACAATATGGGGGGCTGTGTGTACAATATGGGGTGCTGTGTGTACAATATGAGGTGCTGTGTGTACAATATGGGGGGCTGTGTGTACAATATGGGGGGCTGTGTGTACAATATGGAGTGCTGTGTGTACAATATGAGGTGTTGTGTGTACAATATGGGGTGCTGTGTGTACAATATGGGGGGCTGTGTGTACAATATGAGGTGCTGTGTGTACAATATGGGGAGCTGTGTGTACAATATGGAGTGCTGTGTGTACAATATGAGGTGCTGTGTGTACAATATGGGGTGTTGTGTGTACAATATGGGGTGCTGTGTGTACAATATGGGGGGGCTGTGTGTACAATATGAGGGGCTGTGTGTACAATATGGGGTGTTGTGTGTACAATATGAGGTGCTGTGTGTATAATATGAGGTGCTGTGTGTACAATATGGAGGGCTGTGTGTACAATATGGGGTGCTGTGTGTACAATATGGAGTGCTGTGTGTACAATATGGGGTGCTGTGTGTACAATATGGGGGGCTGTGTGTACAATATGAGGTGATGTGTGTACAATATGGGGTGCTGTGTGTACAATATGGGGTGCTGTGTGTACAATATGGGGGGCTGTGTGTACAATATGAGGTGCTGTGTGTACAATATGGGGAGCTGTGTGTACAATATGGAGTGCTGTGTGTACAATATGGGTGGCTGTGTGTACAATATGGGGTGCTGTGTGTACAATATGAGGTGCTGTGTGTACAATATGGGGTGTTGTGTGTACAATATGAGGTGCTGTGTGTACAATATGAGGTGCTGTGTGTACAATATGGAGGGCTGTGTGTACAATATGGAGGGCTGTGTGTACAATATGGGGTGCTGTGTGTACAATATGGGTGGCTGTGTGTACAATATGGGGTGTTGTGTGTACAATATGGGGGGCTGTGTGTACAATATGGGGTGCTGTGTGTATAATATGGGGTGCTGTGTGTACAATATGGGGTGCTGTGTGTACAATATGGGGGGCTGTGTGTACAATATGAGGTGCTGTGTGTACAATATGGAGGGCTGTGTGTACAATATGGGGTGCTGTGTGTATAATATGGGGGGCTGTGTGTACAATATGAGGTGCTGTGTGTACAATATGGGGGGCTGTGTGTACAATATGAGGTGCTGTGTGTACAATATGGAGGGCTGTGTGTACAATATGGGGTGCTGTGTGTATAATATGGGGTGCTGTGTGTACAATATGGGGGCTGTGTGTACAATATGAGGTGCTGTGTGTACAATATGGGGTGTTGTGTGTACAATATGGAGTGCTGTGTGTACAATATGGGGTGCTGTGTGTACAATATGGGGGGCTGTGTGTACAATATGAGGTGCTGTGTGTACAATATGGGGTGCTGTGTGTACAATATGGGGGGCTGTGTGTACAATATGGGGTGCTGTGTGTACAATATGGGGTGCTGTGTGTACAATATGGGGGGCTGTGTGTACAATATGGGGTGCTGTGTGTACAATATGGGGAGCTGTGTGTACAATATGGGGGGCTGTGTGTACAATATGGGGGGCTGTGTGTACAATATGGGGGGGCTGTGTGTACAATATGGGGGGCTGTGTGTACAATATGGGGGGCTGTGTGTACAATATGGGGTGCTGTGTGTACAATATGGGGGGCTGTGTGTACAATATGGGGTGCTGTGTGTACAATATGGGGAGCTGTGTGTACAATATGGGGGGCTGTGTGTACAATATGGGGGGCTGTGTGTACAATATGGGGGGGCTGTGTGTACAATATGGGGGGGCTGTGTGTACAATATGAGGTGCTGTGTGTACAATATGGGGTGCTGTGTGTACAATATGGGGTGCTGTGTGTACAATATGGGGTGCTGTGTGTACAATATGAGGTGCTGTGTGTACAATATGGGGTGCTGTGTGTACATTATGGGGTGCTGTGTGTACAATATGAGGTGATGTGTGTACAATATGAGGTGCTGTGTGTACAATATGGGGGGCTGTGTGTACAATATGAGGTGATGTGTGTACAATATGGGGTGCTGTGTGTACAATATGAGGTGATGTGTGTACAATATGGGGGGCTGTGTGTACAATATGAGGTGATGTGTGTACAATATGAGGTGCTGTGTGTACAATATGGGGGGCTGTGTGTACAATATGGGGGGCTGTGTGTACAATATGGGGGGCTGTGTGTACAATATGGGGTGCTGTGTGTACAATATGAGGTGATGTGTGTACAATATGGGGTGCTGTGTGTACAATATGGGGGGCTGTGTGTACAATATGGGGTGCTGTGTGTACAATATGGGGTGATGTGTGTACAATATGAGGTGCTGTGTGTACAATATGGAGTGCTGTGTGTACAATATGAGGTGCTGTGTGTACAATATGGAGTGCTGTGTGTACAATATGGGGGGCTGTGTGTACAATATGGGGTGCTGTGTGTACAATATGAGGTGATGTGTGTACAATATGGGGTGCTGTGTGTACAATATGGGGGGCTGTGTGTACAATATGGGGTGCTGTGTGTACAATATGGGGTGCTGTGTGTACAATATGGGGGGCTGTGTGTACAATATGGGGGGCTGTGTGTACAATATGGGGTGCTGTGTGTACAATATGGGGTGATGTGTGTACAATATGAGGTGCTGTGTGTACAATATGGAGTGCTGTGTGTACAATATGAGGTGCTGTGTGTACAATATGGAGTGCTGTGTGTACAATATGGGGGGCTGTGTGTACAATATGGGGTGCTGTGTGTACAATATGAGGTGATGTGTGTACAATATGAGGTGCTGTGTGTACAATATGGGGTGCTGTGTGTACAATATGGGGTGCTGTGTGTACAATATGGGGGGCTGGGTGTACAATATGGGGGGCTGGGTGTACAATATGGGGGGCTGTGTGTACAATATGGGGGGCTGGGTGTACAATATGGGGGGCTGTGTGTACAATATGGGGTGCTGTGTGTACAATATGGGGTGCTGTGTGTACAATATGGGGGGCTGTGTGTACAATATGGGGTGATGTGTGTACAATATGGGGTGCTGTGTGTACAATATGGGGGGCTGTGTGTACAATATGGGGTGATGTGTGTACAATATGAGGTGCTGTGTGTACAATATGGAGTGCTGTGTGTACAATATGGGGGGCTGTGTGTACAATATGGGGGGCTGTGTGTACAATATGGGGGGCTGGGTGTATAATATGGGGTGCTGTGTGTACAATATGGGGGGCTGTGTGTACAATATGGGGTGCTGTGTGTACAATATGGGGTGCTGTGTGTACAATATGGGGAGCTGTGTGTACAATATGGGGTGCTGTGTGTACAATATGGGGAGCTGTGTGTACAATATGGGGTGCTGTGTGTA
Organism: Aquarana catesbeiana; assembly: GCF_042186555.1. Taxonomy (NCBI): domain Eukaryota; kingdom Metazoa; phylum Chordata; class Amphibia; order Anura; family Ranidae; genus Aquarana; species Aquarana catesbeiana. The sequence goes on along the minus strand of NC_133326.1, from coordinate 3,211,554 downwards.
CAATATGGGGGGCTGGGTGTATAATATGGGGTGCTGTGTGTACAATATGGGGGGCTGTGTGTACAATATGGGGTGCTGTGTGTATAATATGGGGTGCTGTGTGTACAATATGGGGGGCTGTGTGTACAATATGGAGTGCTGTGTGTACAATATGGGGTGCTGTGTGTACAATATGAGGTGCTGTGTGTATAATATGGGGTGCTGTGTGTACAATATGAGGTGATGTGTGTACAATATGAGGTGCTGTGTGTACAATATGGGGTGCTGTGTGTACAATATGGGGTGCTGTGTGTACAATATGGGGGGCTGGGTGTATAATATGGGGTGCTGTGTGTACAATATGGGGTGCTGTGTGTACAATATGAGGTGATGTGTGTACAATATGAGGTGCTGTGTGTACAATATGGGGTGCTGTGTGTACAATATGGGGTGCTGTGTGTACAATATGGGGGGCTGTGTGTATAATATGGGGTGCTGTGTGTACAATATGGGGGGCTGTGTGTACAATATGGGGGGCTGTGTGTATAATATGGGGGGCTGTGTGTACAATATGGGGGGCTGTGTGTATAATATGGGGGGCTGTGTGTATAATATGGGGGGCTGTGTGTACAATATGGGGGGCTGTGTGTACATTAATGAGGAAAAAATGAACTTAAATGATTTTAGCAAATGGCTGCAATATAACAAAGAGTGAAAAATTTAAGGGGGTCTGAATACTTTCCCTCCCCACTATATATATATACACACACTTTATTGCCAAAAGTATTGGGACGCCTGCCTTTACACACACATGACCTTTAATGACATCCCGGTCTTAATCCGGAGGGTTCAATATTGAGTTGGCTCCACCCTTTACAGCTATAACAGCTTCACCTCTTCTGGGAAGGCCGTCCACAAGGTTTAGGAGGGTGTCTATGGGAATGTTTGACCATTCTTCCAGAGGGACATTTGTGAGGTCAGACACTGATGTTGGATGAGAAGGCCTGGCTCACAGTCTCCGCTCTAATTCATCCCAAAGGTGTTCTATCGGGTTGAGGTCAGGACTCTGTGCAGGCCCGTCAAGTTCCTCCACCCCAAACTCGCTCATCCATGTCTTTATGAGAGAGAATGATGCGGTCCAAGGCACCATAATGATTGGCTTCCATCCCAAATTTGAACAAAAAGAGAGAAGGTTTGATCGGCGGGACACTGAATGAGGCCAATGACTATAAAGAGTAAGCATGTGGGATATAAAACACAGTATTGATTATATGGCTTCCAACAAAAAAAGGGGTGAGTTTTTTGGGGGGACTTTGAATGAGAGATGTATACCAAAAAGCAGCCATGTCTTTATGGGCCTTGCTTTGTGCACTGGTGTGCAGTCATGTTGGAACAGGAAGGGGCCGTCCCCAAACTGTTCCCACAAAGTTGGGAGCATGAAATTGTCCAAAATGTCTTGGTATGCTGACGCCTTAAGAGTTCCCTGAACTGGAACTAAGGGGCCAAACCCCACCCCTGAAAAACAACCCCACACCATAATCCCCCTCCCCCCACACCATAATCCCCCCTCCCCCCACACCATAATCCCCCTTCCACCACACCATAACCCCACCCCCCACCCCCACGCCATAATCCACCAAATGATTTGGACCAATGCATAAAGCAAGATCCATAAAGACATGGATGAGCGAGTTTGGGGTGGAGGAACTTGACTGGCCTGCACAGAGTCCTGACCTCAACCACATAGAACACTTTGGGATGAACTAGAGCGGAGACTGCGAGCCAGGCCTTCTCCTCCAACATCAGTGCCTGACCTCACAAATGCTCTTCTGGAAGAATGGTCAAACATTCCCATAGACACCCTCCTAAACCTTGTATAATTATATATTTTTTTGCATAAAGAATGGAAGTACCACTTTTTATTCTAAGGTGTCTTTTATGCAACCTTCAGACCTAAACTTATTTTTTAAACAGGTATGTGAAAATGTCTGAGGCGGTGAAAGCGATGATTGTTAGACCCAAGCTTGCCGCACTTGGAGATAAGTCGTGGATCTGGAGAAATTTCATAAAACGAACACAACCAGCATCTGCTATACCGAGAGGAGGGGGGGGGGGGGGGAGGGGAGGGCACAATGCAGATGCCAATCCAGCACTGAATGGATTAAAGAGCCTCTAACAAAGTCAGGGTTTTCGGTGCCCAAGTGATGACAGATGCTGTTTTGTGCCAGGGGGACCTCGCTGCTCCTCTAGTGAAAGAAGGGGCCCGCGATCTTTTCACCTCCCCATCTGCAGCCAGTCATAATAAAGAGCTGGCGGAACGGCGCCATTCAATGGTAAACGGCGGGGCCCTCGAATGAGGATCAGCCGAGCCGAGGAGATAAGCTCCGTTGTAATCGCAGATTACGCCTCTTGTACTTTGATAACATTTGTATGATAAATAGGTTTTGATGCTGCACTGTGTATTATGAACGGGGCGCTTCAATGGCGGCTGCGGAGTGGCGTTTTAATGTTCAAAGACTAATTACCCTTTTCTGTGAATGGAAAGCGGATTGGCTGTGCCGTTCGAGGAGGCATTAACTCCGTCATTTCTATGGGATGTACGATATAGTGCCAGCGTGTTATTATGTACCCGCCGTGAATCTAAAATCGCAGAAGAATGCAAGTCGGGGAATAGCCAATCGCCAGCTTTTATTTCTCCCGATCGTTTACATATCTCACCGACGTGCGTCTTCTGGGTCACAAGACCCCGGGGTGCCCACATCTGTCTTCTTATTTCACAAATACTACAAAGGGGATAAAGATTTGGGCTTTGCTGCTCTCTTCATCCTCTTACTGAGTATTTCCCATTTTAAACCACTTCCCGTCCGCGCAATTTTTTTTTATTATTCACATACATGTTAAAATCAGCATTTTTTTTTTTTTGCTAGAAAATTACTTAGAACTCACGGATATTATACACCCAGAGGCCCCTTTATTAGGTGCACCTTGCTGGTCCCAGGTTGGACCTCCTTTATTAGATCCCCTTGCTAGTATCAGGTTGGACCCCCTTTATTAAGCACACCTTGCTAGTAGCAGGTTGAACCCCCTTTATTAGATCCCCCTTGCTAGTAGCAGGTTGAACCCCCTTTATTAGATCCCCCTTGCTAGTAGCGGGTTGGACCCCCTTTATTAGGTCCCCCTTGCTAGTAGCGGGTTGGACCCCCTTTATTAGGCGCACCTTGCTAGTAGCGGGTTGGACCCCCTTTATTAGGCGCACCTTGCTAGTAGCGGGTTGGACCCCCTTTATTAAGCACACCTTGCTAGTAGCGGGTTGGACCCCCTTTATTAGATCCCCCTTGCTAGTAGCAGGTTGAACCCCCTTTATTAGATCCCCCTTGCTAGTAGCGGGTTGGACCCCCTTTATTAGGTCCACCTTGCTAGTAGCGGGCTGGACCCCCTTTATTAGGCACACCTTGCTAGTAGTGGGTAGGACCCTCTTTATTAGGTACCCCTTGGTAGTAGTAGCTTGGACCCCATTTATTGGGTCCCCCTTGTTAGTAGCGGGTTTGACCCCCTTTATTAGGCTCCCCTTGCTAGTTATGGGTTGGACCCCTTTTATTAGGTCCCCCTTGCTAGTAATGGGTTGGACCCCTTTTTTTAGGCACACCTTGCTAGTAGCGGGTTGGACCCCCTTTATTAGGTCCCGCTTGCTAGTTGCCATGGCTCCCTATCTCTAATCATGATAAGGAGATGGCAGGATGGACTCCCAGTCATGGCTCTCCATCTCTAGTCATGATAAGGAGCTGGAGGGATGGACTCCCGGTTATTACTCTCTATCTCTAGTCATGATCAGGAGCTGGTGGGATGGACTCCCGGTCATGGCTCTTCATCACTAGTCATGATCAGGAGCTGGTGGGATGGACTCCCGGTCATGGCTCTTCATCACTAGTCATGATCAGGAGCTGGTGGGATGGACTCCCGGTCATGGCTCTCCATCTCTAGTCATGATAAGGAGCTGGCGGGATGGACCCCAGGTCATGGCTCTCCATCTCTAGTCATAATCAGGAGATGGTGGGATGGACTCCCTGACATGGCTCTTAATCTCTAGTCATGATCAGGAGATGGCAGGATGGACTCCCTGACATGGCTCTTAATCTCTAGTCATGATCAGGAGATGGCAGGATGGACTCCCGGACATGGCTCCTCATCTCTAGTCATGATCTGGAACTGGCGGGATGGACTCCCAGCCATGGCTCTCCATCTCTAGTCATGATGAGAAGCTGGCGGGATGAACTACTGGTCATGTGAGTACTGTAACAGCCAATCACAGTAGTCACATGTTGGGGAAGTCTGTTCTGCACACCCTGAGCATAAAGACAGGGTTAAACAATCGATACATTTATGTTCTTCAAATATTTTTCACAAAGATGTAAAACCAGGACACACGTAAGCCCAACTCTAATCCAAAACAATAAAGAATTATTAATTAGAAGTATTCACTTGTTGGGTCTTAGTGGCAGAGATGTTGGCGTTGGAGGGTGGTTGGCATAGGAACCACATGATACATTGTTACTGGGTGAAAGGGCTCAGTTGAGAAAAGTGAATAATTGATGCAATGCATATTTATCAAACGGTTAGCAAAGTCATCTGACAGATGTAGAAACCACAACAACAGGTGGCTGACAACTGCATAAATACCCAGTTCTACGTGACAAATTATCTTCTCGCATATGGCCACTCTAATTTTAAGAACCATCATTTCCAAATTCTCCTGATTTGGTCCCGATAATGCAACAAGTGACACATTTTACTTTTTTCCCTTAAAATTTGAGCCTGGGATTTTTTTTAGGATTTATTAAATGAGCTGAACTAGTAGGGTGGGGGACACATCCGATAACCATGTAATGGTAGTGCTTACCTTGCAGGAATCACTGGTTTTAACTGGTTCTCCCACAAACAGTACAGCTACCCAAGCAACAGTCCATTCACTCCGGCTCCAATAAACAATCTAGGGCAGGGGTCTCAAACTGGCAGCCCTCCAGCTGTTGCAAAACTACAAGTCCCATCAGGCTTCTACCTTTGGGAGTCATGCTTGTAACTGTCAGCCTTGCAAAGAGTCCTGGGACTTGTAGTTTTGCAACAGCTGGAGGGCCACCAGTTTGAGGTCCCTGGTCTAGGGGATGTCTTCTTGTGATTTATTGCTGCTAGAACTTGTAACAGGAGAGGAGTTGGGGACATAGGATGCTCCAAAACAGTTAGTACTTAGCAATTAGAGGACAATCTTCTCCTTAAGCAACTGTGAATTTTGGACAGTCTGAGGTCTCACAGCTGGGGACCACGAGGCAAGTTTCTTTGGCATCTGGTTACCCTGCACCACTGCACAGCTATTGGTACCCAGTGCAATCTAAGGAACACTGCACAGTACAGGAGAACATTCCTCTCTAAGCTCACAGTCCAGGAGTCTTCTGAGGACGGGGAATGGCCAGTGCTCTGAAACTGAACTGTCTCAGTCCAAGCTACCTCTGACAGTCATATCCCAGAACCACACAGTCACCAGTAATCAATTCAGGGTCTTTACTCACAAGTCCCCCAGACAGCTTCTCTGCCACCTTCTAGCCTCCTCGGGACACGATACAGTGAGTGAGACAGTCCTTATTCAGACCAGATCCCATTGGAGAAGTCAGTTCCAAATCACCTCCAGGTCCCAGCTCTGCCACAGCTGAGACCTCACAAACCAGCAACACAGCCCACAGGCTTCCTCAGGGGCAAAAGCCCCCCTGAGGCTGGGAACTCCTCCTCCCTGGGGAAAGATCATCTCTCAAGGGCTTCAGAATATTTATCAGCTTCCCTAGCCACCATCTGGGCACACCTCCACAGGGATTGGCTAGACTCTGGTCAAGATTCAGGCTGGCCATTTAAATTCTCTCTCCCTAAGTTTTAGATACTTCTATAGGCAGGTGGAGGCAATCAAACTCCAAGGCTCTGAAACCGTGAACAGACCAGATCAATCAATCATTGTTGCCTTGATTACAGAAGGAACCAAAAACTAAATTTACCTAACAGCCTACATGGTGATACAAAAAGACCACCAAAATCAAACCTTTAAGATACCTAAACATCATATAGTATTTAAAAGCCATTTTGTTTAATTGTATTTACTAGTAAAATATCGAGAAGATGCATTAAGAATAAAAATAGAAAGAAAGTACAATAGTATTTTCCTGCACTCAAGAGTAATGTAATGGTAATGGATGTATCACAGGTTCTTGGTGGTTCAAAAGAAAGCACAGGATTTGCTGCCCTCTTATGCCGCATACACACGGTTGGAATTTCTGACAACAAATGTTGGATGTGAGCTTGTTGTCGGAAATCCTGACCGTGTTTATTCTCCATCGAACATTTGCTGTCGGAATGTTTGAGAGCAGGTTCTCAAATTTTCCGACAACAAAGTTTGTTGTCGGAAATTCCGAGCGTGTGTACCCAAGTCCGACGTACGAAATTCCACGCATGCTCGGAATCAAGCAGAAGGAGCCGCACTGGCTATTGAACTTCATTTTTCCCGGCTCGTCGTACGTGTTGTACGTCACCGCGTTCTTGGCGATCGGAATTTCCGACAACATTTGTGCGACCGTGTGTATGCAAGACAAGTTTGAGCCAACATCCGTCGAAAAAAAATCCACGGTTTTGTTGTCGGAATGTCCGATCGTGTGTACAGGGCATTAGAGTCGAGGGGAGAAACCCAACGGAAACGCTGCAAAACAAAGAAAAGCGCCGCACCAACCTTGTACATTACCCAAGTGGCATCTTTATTAATGTACAAAAAGTAATATACTCACAAACACTATAATAATAAAAGCATATAAAAGTCCATAGTAGACACAAAGCGGTCAGATCACCAAGACTTTTCCCAGCAGGTCAGGGGACTTTCCAGTATACTGACGCGTTTCGAAAAAAAAAATAGGCATGTACCCATCTTTGAATGTGGATATCGGATATTTACCACCTGCCAACTGCTCACAGTAAATATACTGCAAGCCGGCAGCAGGTACAGGCACAATCACGTACCAGTATGTCGCTGCCTAGTGGTCTCTCCTGCAACAGACCAATGGTATCTTGGTGTGCCGCTCACGCTCAGTTAATGTGGGGTGTGTATGTAGGTTGTTCCCCGTTCACTGCTAGGAGTGCTGGTGAGGGAAGGAGCCCATTCCCGCTCCTTCTGTGAGACGAGCGAAAGAAAGGAGGTAATCCCTGGTGCCGCATATCCGTGTGGTCCTATGGTGGTGTTCAGAGTGGCAACCTCAGCCTGGACTCCAACCAGGCTCACCCTTAACGCATTTCTCTCCGCCCCTCGGGGCTTAATCATGTCCACAGACACAGCGTACTGGTTTTCCTGGTTTTCAGCCGGGGTATCACGTGAAGACAAGGGGGCACTCTTTATGTCTGGAAGAAAAGAGATTTGATCTCCAAATACGGAAAGGTTTCTTCACAGTAATAGATGTGAAAATGTGGAATAGACTCCCTCCAGAGGTGGTTCTGGCCAGCTCAGTAGATTGCTATAAAAAAAGGCCTGGATTCATTCCTAAATGTACAGAATATAACGGGGTACTGACATTTATAAGTAAATTTGATCCAGAGAAAATCCGATTGCCTCTTGGGGGCGATCGGGAAGGAATTTTTTCCCCTGCTGTAGCAAATTGGCTCGTACTTTGCTGGGGTTTTTCATCTTTGTCTTGATCAACTGTGGGTATTGGATTGTGTATATGGGAATGTATGATTTTTTTTTGGTTGAACTGGATGGACCTGTGTCTTTTTTTCAACCTGCCTAACTATGTAACTATGCGATTGCTATGCGATCACAATGAAAACTCAACTCTTATGAATGCGTTTCATTCATATTAACAAACAGCTATGCTTAGTACTCTGATGCTGTGATTAGCTCACAGCTATCACATGGTGCCTCAGCCAATCCCAGCACCCTGTACCATGTGATAGCTGTGGGCCAATTGCAACACACAATAGTAAACACAGCTGGTATGAATGTAACCCATTTGTGACAGTTCAAAACATCGCTGTTACAATGATCATCACTGTGACCGCAATCAAAGAGTAAAAAAAAAAAATTAAAAAATAAAAAATAAATCCCTGATCACATTCCCCAGGATAGTACAGTGTCACTATGGTGACATTGAACTATTTTGATGAAATAAAAAAAATAGTAAAAACAAATAAAAAAGATACAAATTTACAATTTTTTAAATTATACTGCCACCAGTGAGTGTCCTTGATCACCACCACACCCGTCACATGATAATGCTGTATTGCACTGGTGACAGGTCGTTAAAAAAAAAAAATTGTTATTAATTTCTTCATTTTCCAAAAAAATTGTCCTGGCATTGATGACTACTACCCTCTAATTAAACCAAAATTTGAATGACACGTCAAATAAAGCAGCCTCAAATATTACTGGTAAAACGTAAATTAAACTTTTTTTTCTATGCTATATCGGGGTTGGGTACCCTAAAGCTCCAATGTTCTTGGTCTTCTTGTATCCAGGTTGGGATTTTTAGTGGCTTATTAGTGTTTCTATTCTTGCCACAAGGAAACATTGTGATCTTTGTCCGTGTGGGAAGCTTGTGAAGAAGACAGGGAGCGATCACGGATCCGAGAGTTGTGTTCCTTATATTGCATCCTGAGCTCAGGTGAAGCAGATTCATGTCAGCTAATTATACGGGAAGATTGACACGTGTTACTTCTTCGTTACCGCGACTGACAATCTGTGTTACCGTCATGCCACAATGAGATGTTATTGATGCCATTGAACTCCGGTGGGGTTTTTTTTTTATTAGCCGACTATGACTGAGGTGGGGTGTGCGCCCCATGATATATATTTATAGAGGTTCAGAAAACAAGTTTGCAGCTAAGGAAAGTCAAGCCAGTGACAAGCTAGCAGTGCACTAAGGCCTCATGCACACAGGGCATTTTTACAGCTGCTTTTACCAGAGTCAGACGTTTTCTTTTCCCAGCTTAAAAACGTCTCTCCATGTTATTCTATGGCCTCATGCAAACACAGGCTTTAAAGAGCTGTAAGTGGCATAGGCATTTTCAAGCTGCAAAAAAAATCCCAGTGCCAGCACGTTTCTTAGCACCGGTGTTACAGCTGTAAAAATGTCTTACACTGCTAAAGACTCATCATGCCCCAGGCGGTGATGCCACAAGGGGAGGGGTTTCCGGAAGATGATGTCACTGGATGGCCACATCCAATGGCTATATAGGTAATGGCATATGCTGGAGCTAACACAACAGCGGGAGCTAGCGTTGGGAGAATACATCAGGAGGAAGAAGTAACCGAGGCAGAATAACCAGAGGAAAAAGACAGCGTAGAGAAAAGAACCGGAAGAAGAAGAACCAGAGGAAAAAGACAGCGTAGGGAGAAGAACCGAAGGCAGAAGAACCAGAGGAAGAAGACAGCGTAGGGAGAAGAACCGGAGGAAGAAGAACCAGAGGAAACAGCGTAGGGAGAAGAACCAGAGGAAGAAGAACCAGAGGAAAAAGACAGCATAGGGAGAAGAACCGAAGGCAGAAGAACCAGAGGAAGAAGACAGCGTAGGGAGAAGAACCGGAGGAAGAAGAACCAGAGGAAACAGCGTAGGGAGAAGAACCGGAGGAAGAAGAACCAGAGGAAAAAGACAGCGTAGGGAGAAGAACCGAAGGCAGAAGAACCAGAGGAAGAAGACAGCGTAGGGAGAAGAACCGGAGGAAGAAGAACCAGAGGAAACAGCGTAGGGAGAAGAACCGGAGGAAGAAGAACCAGAGGAAAAAGACAGTGTAGGAAGAAGAAACAGAGGAAAAAGACTGCGTAGGGAGAAGAACCGGAAGGCGGAAGAACCAGAGGAAAAAGACAGCGTAGGGAGAAGAACCGAAGGCAGAAGAACCAGAGGAAAAAGACAGCGTAGGTAGAGGAACCGGAGGCAGAAGAACCAGAGGAAAAAGACAGCTTAGGGAGAAGAACCAGAGGCAGAAGAACCAGAGGAAAAAGACAGCATAGGGAGAAGAACCGGAGGAAGAAGAACCAGAGGAAAAAGAGAGCTTAGGGAGAAGAACCAGAGGCAGAAGAACCAGAGGAAAAAGACAGCATAGGGAGAAGAACCGGAGGAAGAAGAACCAGAGGAAAAAGAGAGCTTAGGGAGAAGAACCAGAGGCAGAAGAACCAGAGGAAAAAGACAGTGTAGGGAGAAGAACCAGAGGAAGAAGATCCAGAGGAAAAAGACAGCGTAGGGAGAAGAACCGGAGTCAGAAGAACCAGAGGAAAGAGACAGTGTAGGGAGAAGAACTGAACGCAGAAGAACCAGAGGAAGAAGACAGTGGAGGGAGAAGAACCAGAGGAAAAAGGCAACGTAGGGAGAAGAACCAGAGGCAGAAGAACCATAGGAAAAAGACAGCGTAGGGAGAAGAACCGGAGTCAGAAGAACCATAGGAAAAAGACAGCGTAGGGAGAAGAACTGAAGGCAGAAGAACCAGAGGAAGAAGACAGTGGAGGGAGAAGAACCAGAGGAAAAAGGCAGCGTAGGGAGAAGAACCAGAGGCAGAAGAACCAGAGAAAGAAGACAGCATAGGGAGAAGAACCACATAAAAATGTGTTATATAATGTCACCAGGGGAGGCGAGCTGCTACAGTTTTCAGATCTAATACAGAAGTTTGAGCTTTCAAACCTCTATCTTTTTCATTACTTCCAATTGTTCATGCATTCGCATCTCAATTTGGCTCCACTAAGTTGAATCTTAGATCTACAGCTTTGGAGAATATTCTATTGGATGACTCAATGAAAAAAAAACGCTATCTGAATTATATAAGGAGCTGTTTCCTGTCTCGCCTCCTTCGGTGATCATATGTAGGGAGCAGTGGGTGGAGGAGGTCCCAGCCTTGGGTAGAGAGGAATGGGACGATATGTGGAGCATTTCTTTCACTCACTTATCTGCTAGAGATCGCATGATTCAATTTATATTCCTGCACAGGATATATTACACACCAGCAAAGCTATCTAAAATCTACATGGGTGTGTCGGCTGAACGTTGGCCTTGCTCACAATCCATAGCTAATTTTAGCCATGCGTTTTGGCATTGCCAGGTGGTCAAGGAGTTCTGGTCTGATGTTGGGCGCTGTATACCAGAAATTGCGTCTATGCCAGTGCCCTTGACTGTGGCAGCATGCTTGCTTGGCTTGGTGTAGGGCAGGGGTCTTCAAACTGCGGCCCTCCAGGTGTTCAGGAACTACAATTCCCATCATGCCTAGTCATGTCTGTGAATGTCAGAGTTTTACAATGCCTCATGGGATGTGTAGTTCTGCAACAGCTGGTGGGCCGTAGTTTGAGGATCCCTGGTGTAGGGCCTGGCACCTACTAGGGCCCAACGTACCTTGCTTAGCATATTGTTTTATGCACGCAAGGCACTGATCCTCTACTGAAAGAAACCCGTGACGCCTTCACTGTCATACTGGAAAGGTCTTGTAAATTGAGTGATTCTGTTCTATAAAGCAACATACCTGAGCAGAGGGTGTCCAAAGAAATTTGACAAAGTCTGGAAGATTTGGTTGGTGGGATGTGGATCTCTCAATAGCCTAATGATTTTCTAGATTTCATTGAGAGGGGGGAGGTTATCTACAGGGTGGTGGGATGTGGATCTAGAAGGCTCTCCCATACTTGCACTATCGTTGGGACTATTCGGGGATTGCCTGCTGCTTAGATAGCTGTATATGGAGATCATTAATGGAATTACTATTATAAGAAATGTGAAGTTGTTAGAGTAAGGCCTGTGCTATGATGTTTGGACATTTACCCTCTTTTTGTTTGAGGGGATTTACATCCCCGGGGCTGGATTGTCCATAGGGTGGTGAACCTGGATTCGGGGGGGGGGGAATGCTTGGTCTTTTTTATGTTTTCTGCCCTGCGAGGCGAGGTTGTTTTACTTTTTTCTTTTTGTACTGTGAAAACATTAATAAAAATAATTTTACAAAAAAAAAAAAAAAAAGCATGTTGTATAATATACACCACTGATTCATGAATCAAGTCCAACATGTAGGGTGGAAAACATTAAAAAATAAATTATAATGGAAAGTTGGAGAAAACTGACAACAAAGGAGGACATCTAGTAGATGTCGGAAATAACGTTTCAATGGTCAGCTCATAAAAGGTTACAATTATACAGAAAAGGACGTCCGGGTTACAGAGTGAATAATACAAGTATTAATTTAAGTTCAAAAAAATCTATCCGTCCCGTTTTTCATTCTCCTTGAAAATTATACTTCTGTCAAAGCCAGAAATCTAATTTCTGAATTTCTCAGAAACAATTGTCTTTCCCCAGAGGAAAGGTAAATGGGAGGACTAGAATAGCAGTTTGCTCTCTGAGTCATCCATTTTTGTGACAGAGAAAATGTTTTAATGCATTGGTCATCTGAATTATTCAAGTCCGCTCTGTCCAAAGCCTGACACGTGTGATGAAGAATGTATGGGACATCTAAAGCACAAATAGACTCCAGCTGGAATAACTGCAAATCACAGAAATGCATTGTGTCCCTGAGTTTGTTTTTGGATACGCGCTATCTTTCAGATAAATGAATGCCTTCTAAATAATTGTGCCAATCCCAACTCCAACAGGTTGGGTAGCCTTGCAACACAGGGACGCGTCTCCAAATGACTGAAGACATGGTGGCAACTGCCAATGATAAAAGGCTGGCTATGCTAGGTAAAAAAGAATGCCTGCTTGGGAACAATTCTGTCATATCTAGTAGACAAAATGCTGCATAGAGGAGTGTAAGGCTGCTGAGCATTGGGTTTTTTCATTTTCAATATTTAATATTTCAGTTTTTGATGAGCACTAGAAAGTTAAACCAACTGGCTATATCTCCAGGGCCGCCTTTGTCAGCCTTTTTACTCCAGAAGGAAAAAATTTGCGGTCTCAGGGAACCCCTGGTAGGATTAGTCTATCAAGGGCCATGATGATGGTGATGGTAGAGGGGGAACCCCCCCACCTTACAGCCGTGGCCAGAACGACACCCTTGCAGTCACATTGCCATCTCTGACAAGCGGCATTGGACCTGGAAATATGCAGGTACCATCAAGATAGGAGGTCAGCTAACCATAGCTCAAGGAACCCCTAGCTAACCCTGGAGGAAACCTTTGGGTTCCATGAAAACATGGTTGAGAATGACTGCTCTAGAGCAGGGGTCTCTAAACTATGGCCCTCCAGTTGTTCAAGAACTACAATTTCCATCATGCCTAGTCATGTATGTGAATGTCATAGTTGTACAATGCCTCATGGGACGTGTAGTTCCGCAACAGCTGGAGGGCCGTAGTTTGGAGATCCCTGCTCTAGAGGATCCATTGGCGATATCACTACTCTTCATTGATTGGCTCCGTACTTCTACAATGGCCATTATGACCCCATGTTCCCTGTTGGAGTATTGGAAAATACCCCTTACATTGGTGGTGGTAAGTGGGAAGAATGCCTCCCTTACATGGGTGGCCAGAATTTCACTTTTGCAGTCATGTTGCCATCTCTGCCAAGTGACATTGGACCTGGAACTATGCAGGCACCATTAGATAGAACGTCAGCTAACCACAGCTCATAAAACCCCTAGCTATCCCTAGAGGAACCTTAGGGTTTTACGAAATCCTGGTTGAAAATGTCTGCTCTATAAGATCCATTAGTGATATCGCTACTCTTGATTGATTGGCTCTGTACTTCTACAATGGCCATTATGGCCCCACAGAGCCATAAGTGGGAGTATTGGAAAATGCCCCTTACATTGGTAGTGGTAAGTATGTGGCCAGAATGATACCTTTCTAGTCATGTTGCCATCTCTGTCAAGTGATATTGGACCTAGATTTATGCTGGTGCCTTCAGATAGGAGATCAGTTACCCTGGATGAACCTTAAGGTTCCATGGAACCCTGGTTGAGAATGGTGACTCTACAGGATCCATTTGTGATATCACTACTCTTCTTCATTGATTGGCTCTGTACTTCTACAATGGCCATTATGGCCCCACGTTCCCTGTTGTAGTATTGGAAAATAACCCTTACATTGGTAGTGGTAAGTGGGAAGAATGCCTCCCTTACATGGGTGGCCAGAATTTCACTTTTGCAGTCATGTTGCCATCTCTGCCAAGTGGCACAGGACCTGTAATTATACAGACACCATCAGATAAGAGGTCAGCTAACCACAGCTCAAGGAACCCCCAGCTATCCCTGGAGAAACCTTAGGGTTCCATGGAACCCTATTTGAGAATGGCTGCTCTAGAGGATCCATTAGTGATATTGCTTCTCTTGATTGATTGGCCTTGTATGTCTACTGTACATGGTCATTATAGCCCTGTGTTCCCTGTTGGATAATTGTTTATTTTATATGATGGGGAAGGCCATAGGAGTAACATAGTTAGTCTGGTTGAAAAAAGACATAAATCCATCCAGTTCTACCCACAGATAAAACACACACAAATAGAAAACCTCCTTATACACAGTCCTTTACCCATAGTTGATCCAGCAGAAGGCAAAAAAATGCTGATGGGAATACCTACAAGTAGGGATGAGCTTCGTGTTCGAGTCGAACCCATGTTCGACTCGAACATCGGCTGTTCGATCGTTCGCCGAATTGCGAACGTTATGGGCCGTTCGCGCTAAATTCGTATGGCGCGTCACGGCCCATAATTCACTGCGGCATCGCAGTGCATTGCTGGCTGATGATTGGCCAAGCATGCACTATGACCCGCATGCTTGGCCAATCACAGCGCTGTCAGTAGAGAGAGCTGTAATTGGCCAAAGCCAGGGTGGCTTTGGCCAATTACGGCTCAGGGCATTTAGTACACACCCCACACTATATAAGGCCGCCTGCACGGCGGCCCTGTGTAGTGTGTGTTCCGGTGTGCTGAGAGATAGAGAGAGAGAGAGACAGTGTCATTTGATTTGAGTTAGATAGATTAGGCAGAACAGTCAGTCAGTTAGCTGCACTTACAGTGTATTGTGTATATATATGCATCCCAGGTGTTGCATATATATATATACACTGTATTCAGTTTAGCTAGATCCGTTCCTGTTATCTTCTATCTAGACTATTTACATTTAATGCAGTGCGTCCTGCTCACAGTGTTCAGCTAGATCCGTTCCTGTTAAATTCCTACTGACCGGCAGGCTTGTCTGGTTACAGTATATAAAGCTACCTGAAGAAAATTACAGGTGTTCTATTTGATCCTATTAGTACCACGGTCAGGCAGCTAGACTATTTACATTTAGTACAGTGCGTCCTGCTCACAGTGTTCAGCTAGATCCGTTCCTGTTATCTTCCTACTGACAGGCAGGCTTGTCTGGTTACAGTATATAAAGCTACCTGAAGAAAATTACAGGTGTTCTATTTGATCCTATTAGTACCACGGTCAGGCAGCTAGACTATTTACATTTAGTACAGTGCGTCCTGCTCACAGTGTACAGCTAGATCCGTTCCTGTTATCTTCCTACTGACAGGCAGGCTTGTCTGGTTACAGTATATAAAGCTACCTGAAGAAAATTACAGGTGTTCTATTTGATCCTATTAGTACCACGGTCAGGCAGCTAGACTATTTACATTTAGTACAGTGCGTCCTGCTCACAGTGTTCAGCTAGATCCGTTCCTGTTATCTTCCTACTGACAGGCAGGCTTGTCTGGTTACAGTATATAAAGCTACTTGAAGAAAATTACAGGTGTTCTATCCCAGCTTAGTGCAGCTACAGGCCATTAGTATGTCTGGAAGGCCAAGAAGGAGAGGCAGACAGTCACAAGCCAATAAGAGAGGGCAAGCAGGCTCTGTGTCTAGTGCTGGTCGTGGAGACGGTGCATCCTCATCAGCACGTGGCCATGGGACACCTAAGGCCCAAATTTCTGCTGAGTATATAGGGCAGGCCCCTACTTTCAAACATCTAACTTACAAACGACTCCTACTTGCAAACGGAAGGAGACAACAGGAAGTGAGATGAAATCTACCCCTAGGAAGGGAAATTCTCTCCTGTAAGAGTTAATATGGGAAAACAATTTCTCCTTTCCACTGATGCTTTCCAATCCTTGTTCCACAAAAAAACCCAAATTTTCAAAAAACATTTTTCATTGGGACAAAAAAGTGAGGTGAAATCTTCTGAAGAGGAGGAAAGACAGCAAAACAAATGTCACAGGGGTGATAACCCTTCCCTATGTTTTCCAAAAAGCTTAGAAAAGATTTTTTGGCTGGAGCTAAACACGTTAAAAATGTTCAAAATTACAAACAGATTCTACTTAACAACAAACCTACAGTCCCTGTCTTGTTTGCACCGCCTGTATACTGCTGTTCAGAGTATATAGGGCCTGGTGGCCCCACACCTTTCCTTATTTTAATTTGGGTGCGGGGTTCCCCTTAATATCCATACAAGACCCAAAGGGCCTGGTAATGGACTGGGGGGTACCCATGCCGTTTGTCTCACTGATTTTCATCCATATTGCCATGACCCGACATGACATTAAACCCGCAAGCAGTTTTAAATGAGATTTTTTCCTTTAAAAATGACATTTGGTGCAGGGACTGTTCTAAACATGGGAAACACGCGTCACTTTACAGGCATACTATAGACACCCCCCAGGTACGATATTTAAAGGAATATTTCACTTTTTTTTTTTTACTTTAAGCATCATTAAAATCACTGCTCCCGAAAAAACGGCCGTTTTTAAAAGTTTTTTTTGCATTGATACATGTCCCCTGGGGTAGGACCCGGGTCCCCAAACCCTTTTTAGGACAATACCATGCAAATTAGCCTTTAAAATGAGCACTTTTGATTTCGAACGTTCGAGTCCCATAGACGTCAATGGGGTTCTAACGTTCGTGCGAACTTTCGGTCCGTTCGCGGGTTCTGGTGCGAACCGAACCGGGGGGTGTTCGGCTCATCCCTACCTACAAGTCCAAAAAGGTGGGAACTATGGAAGATAGAAGGGCTGATGCAGCTCACCAGAGAAGCTGTATCTAAAATATCACTTTTATTTGGACTGACCCTTCAAACCATTGAGCATCCATAGCCTTAAACTTTAAACTTTACTCATCTAGTTCTCATTTAAGTCCTGTTATCCTACCAATTCCAGGAGGCCATGTTTACCGGTTGCCATCCACACAACACATATGTGCAGTGGGAAAAGGGTGGTCACATATGTATCAATGAACAGCCAATGTTTCTGTGCTGAGGGAGAGCGACACCTCTTAGTCGCCACTAATGATCAGTAGCCACTGTGACCAGGGAAAAGTGTGTGTGTCGCTCAGGCTCGATAGGTAGGGGGTATGTAGACAGTGTGTCCGCAGCTCTGGCTAGAGTGCTGACAGGGGATGGCTCCTGCAAGTGTTCAAGGAAATAAGGGTACCCCTGGAGGTTGCACATCTATGATGTCCTCCTACGATGAATGAGTGGCAACCTCAGCCTGGACTCTGGCCAGGCCACACCCCCATGGGGATGACTAAGCTCCGAGGGGGCGGGGTGAAACGTGTTTGGGGTGTGGCCCGGTCAGAGTCCAGGCTGAGTCTCACTTCCTGGACATACTTTAGGTCATGACACAGAAAGGAGCTGACCAGCTTAGGGTAGATGAGGTAGGGGGTGTGCTAATGAGGTCAGCTGGTTAACTCCTTCCTGTGTCATGACCTAAAGTCTGTCCAGGAAGTAAGCCAGAAGTAATCAAGCAGTGTCGTTTTTTTATTGTATTTTTTTCACAATAAATTTGTATTGAAAATTATAGATAATACAAATAGATACAAAGTAACAATTTAGCTTTCCAGCAAACACGGAAGTCATGTATAAATTATGTCATAATATTGACAGATAAAAGAACAGAAGTATCACATAAAGAACCGCCTCATGAGGTTAGCTGAAGACTGGGCCATGACAGGAAGGGTGTATCGAGATGGTACAGTAGAACACTCTATGGTTGATACTTGTTTAGGATGTAAATAACGTGCTGCTTGGGGCTACTAAGACCAAGGCTGCGTGAGGGATGCTGATTTTGCATAGTTTCCCCTACTGGAAGCCACCATGAGTTCATATGAGCAGTGTGTGAAGACTAGTTCAAGAGTATCAGTCTGGGTTCAAGGAAAGAAGGGTACCCCTGGAGGTCACACATCTATGGTGTCGTCCTACGATGAATGAGTGGCAACCTCAGCCTGGACTCTGACCAGGCCACACCCCCATGGGGATGACTAAGCTCCGGGGGGGGCGGAGTGAAACGTGTTTGGGGTGTGGCCCTGGTCAGAGTCCAGGCTGAGGTTGCCACTCCATTCATCGTAGGAGGACACCATAGATGTGCGACTTCCAGGGGTACCCTTCCTTCAATAATCAGTAGCCGGCGGGCGTGACAGGCAGTTACAGTGGTCACATGGTTGCTGATCCTTCCTGCCACCAAGGCATACAGATTCTTTTAAAGGGCCCAGTGCTGGATGGGAAGGGGTTAAGATGGAGGAAGCCAATAGGCATTACCGACACGGACATTCTCAAGTGATATAAAGTGAGAAAAGCATGCTAAACCAAATGGAAGGTCTCACATAACGTCCTCATTCTCTTCCCTTGGCACCCAACTCTCTCCTGATCTAACCAACTAGACTGACTGTCAACAAAACTCTGCGGGTTAAAAATGTCAAATATCACAAAAAGCAAAAAAAAACAGAAGAATATCAAGGACAGCAGTTTACCTTTCCTTTCTCAGAGCAGTATGTCCCCAACTAAATTACAGTTGTACTTTAAAGTGACATTATGGCCAAAATAATGTGTTTCTGAATCCCCCCCCCAAAAAAAAATTTACTATAGCTTTACAATCTGATCTGCCCAGCAAGTCTGTTGTTTTTCAACTTTCCTTTACAGGCCAAGCTGACCAGCAAAAGTGTCAGTTCAAGGGATGAGAAAAGCCTCTATTTTGTCTCAGTTCATTTAGTGTTTACTCACCTGAACTCCCACGCCGAGTGATATATCCCAGCTGATCCAGGACTATAGTTCAATTGTTGGGCGGGGATTACTACACCCGACAGTTTTGACTCCTTTCAGTACTGGGTGCTGGAATGCAGAAAGCATATCTCTAAGGGGGACACATCGAGGGGCACCCTCTAAGTGGTGGTACCCAGGGTGGTTACCCCCCACCCCACCCTGTCCATTCACATACATCTTCTCATCATTTTAATTTTCACTTCGAGCAAAAGAGCGTCCGTCTGCACACAGACATCGACTCCCTGCTGCATGAATGGGAATAAAAAAGAGTAAAAGATGGCTTCATCTCCTGCTCTCCACCTGTAAAGAACTCCTCAGGCACGTTTTGCCCTTTTTTCACCTCTAGAGGCGTCTCTGATTAAGCCCTGAAAAAGGCGAAACGTGTCTGATAGTGCTCTACATGAGAAGACATAATTCGTCCTTTTCAGGCTTTTGACTGAGGAGTTCTCTACAGGTGGAGAGCCGGAGCTGAAGACATATTTAACTCTTTTTTATTCACATTCATGCAACAGGAAGTCAGTGTCTGTGTGTAGAAAGCCACCATTTTGTTGAGGTCTACTAGAGCCTCACAAGCCGATCCTGTCTGTCTTGCACCAGTACACATGCTGATCCGACTAAGACAAGTTTGGGGGGCCATTCAAATGCTCAAGCAGTACTATTTTCATTGTTTTGGGCTTCATATGATATTCACTCACTACTGTTCCCCCGTCATTCCATATTCCCAGCCCCATCCACCCGTCATGTACGTTCATATATCTAATAGGCTTCAAACTTTATTTAACAATCCCTGTCCTCCTACTTCCAACCACTGTCACAGTTATCCTCTCCCCCCGGTGTCAATCTCTTCATGTATTAATTTGCAAGTTCATCCTGGATCTTCGCCACCCTTCACTCCCCATAGCTGTCACCGCTATTCACCACCCTCACATCATTCCACAGATTCTGTCACCTCCTCACTCCAACGCCCTTCCACCTGGACTGTTTATTCTTGCCATCATAATAATTCACCACCTACACAATCTACATATGAATCACCACCACCACCCTCCCCGACTTTGTACTGGTAGGTTCTCTCTGCGTGTCAATCCATGGGTACACCATTGCCACCAGGAAAACCCCCCCAAAAAAACAGGGACTGTCCCCGGCAAAAAGGGACAGATGACAACCATGCCATAACAGTACTGGACCCCTGAGCTACCAAAGGCCAGTCATCAACTTTGTCCCCTAGGAGGGCATCTAGAGGGTAGCATACTCCCTCATACCCGACAATATTAGGTATTTCTCTTTGGTCCCAACAGTCAAACAGAACATCTAGGGGGAAGTGAAGGGAAGGCTGCTACATTTATTATATTATTTATATAGAAATCTTATGCTATCCCTGATATACTTGATATTTTAGAAACTCCTCCGATGCCATTTGCACACTTCTCTGTAACATCTGTTTTCGATACATTTTACATTTTCTGACTGTGCTTTTGAGTTATGTTAAATACCTTTTGTACCCTATGGCAACTTTTTACCCACAGACACCAATTGGCCAATTTCACCTTAAAGGGCTAAGTTCACCTCTTTTTTTCTAAATTCCAGCTCCTATGTACCAATATAGCATTAATATACTTCTTTTGCAAAAATAAAACAGCTTTCCAGTAATTCTACACACACTTACCTCACTCTCTTCATAGCTGTTTAAACACGCTGCTCCATTATTTCTGCCTCACTTCCTGGACATACTTTAGGTCATGACACAGGAAGGAGTTGACCAGCTGAGGGTAGATGAGGTAGGGGGTGTGCTAATGAGGTCAGCTGGTCAACTCCTTCCTGTGTCATGACCTAAAGTCTGTCCAGGAAGTAAGCCAGAAGTAATCAAGCAGTGTCGTTTTTTATTGTATTTTTTTCACAATAAATTTGTATTGAAAATTATAGATAATACAAATAGATACAAAGTAACAATTTAGCTTTCCAGCAAACACGGAAGTCATGTATAAAAGCTATGTCATAATATTGACAGATAAAAGAACAGAAGTATCACATAAAGAACCGCCTCATGAGGTTAGCTGAAGACTGGGCCATGACAGGAAGGGTGTATCGAGATGGTACAGTAGAACACTCTATGGTTGATACTTGTTTAGGATGTAAATAATGTGCTGCTTGGGGCCACTAAGACCAAGGCTGCGAGAGGGATGCTGATTTTGCATAGTTTCCCCTACTGGAAGCCACCATGAATTCATACGAGCAGTGTGTGAAAACTAGTTCAAGAGTATCAGTGATAGTGGGTGGGTGGGTTGAATCCCTAGCAGCTAGTAGAATGTGGGTTTTGACATGTTGGTAAGAGGTAGTGATATTTTCGACAATCTCAAAATATGTGGAGCATATCTGTTCGAGTATCACCGGATCTCCAGCAGGAACCAGAAAACTGTGGCCTAAACGAGGACATTCTAGCAGGTGTCAGGCACCATCTGAGTGAGATCTTTTGGGACAGTTCCCACAAGGAGGACCAACAAGTGGATTGGTATATTAATTTGAAGGCTCTCACCCACTGTTGATCTGAAGAGGAGACCTCTAGGTCTGATTCCCACTGGAGAAAGGGCTGAATTTTTTCGTAAATTCACGTTTTTGATGGAGTATGTTATAGAATAGAGAGGTGCCTTTTTGCGTGTGGGATGGTAGAGTGAAGAACATCCAGGTTTTGGAGGGGAGAGTGTAGAGAGGGTTGGGTAGTTCTGATAGACAATGACTTATACGGCGGTAAGAGAAATACTCTGAGGCAGGCAACTTGTATTGCTGCCATAAGCTAGAGAAGGACTTGAGGTCTGACGTAAAGTAGAGATTTTGAGAATGTTTAAAGCCCATACTAGATCAATGCATCATGTATAGGTCAGGTATAAGGTATTTCAACGTCTCAAGGGGTATAGGTGGGGATGTACTGTGATTGGGGATGGGGGGGGGGGGGGGGGGGGGTGTTGTGGTACCAACTAGTCTTTTCCATGCTTGAGCTGATGCTTTCATTCAAACAGTTTTGAAGAGAGTGAGGTAAGTGTGTGTAGAATTACTGGAAAGCTGATTTATTTTTGCAAAATAAAGTACATTAATGCTATATTGGTACGTAGGGGGTGCTGGGATTTTAGAAGAAAAAAAAAGTGAACAAAGGTGAACTTAGCCTTTAAAATAAGGAAATGTAAAGCCACAAGATGCGTATTATTCGGTTGAAATAAAATAATTGGACATTTTACTCCTACCAATCCTTTAAATAACCACTTCGGGTGCCTCTGCCGATCGAACCACCAACAGGTTTCTTTGTTCCGATTCCTCATAGCAATTAACTCACTCACCTGAGAACCCTTACCATATTACTTTCATTAGATGCCACCTTACTGGAACCTTGGCTGGATGCCGGCCATATTCCCGAACCACCCCTGCTATGTCCCCCCCCCCCCCCCCCCCCCAATAAGGGCTCAGGGTCGTACTCTTCCTCCTGCAACCGGATGGATACCGCCACATGTTTTTACATTTCTTGGCTGTCACCAATTGTACACTACACATTATGTAAGTAATCGAGTGAAGAACTTTGTTGCTGTGATATACGTTGACTTTGTAGGTGATACTTTTGATTATACATGTATGTTTGCTTCTAGAAGTGTCTCCGGTCCACCTACATTACACCCTTGATGAAAGGATAAGATCCCGAAACGCGTCGGGTGCTTACAGGGGACTTCTACATGACAGGCTACTATTGGATCAGACCTTGTCATTTATTGACCCTGTAGAGTACAGCTCATGTATAATGTTATTGGTTGCTTGACCGTGACATCAGCCATTAAGCTTTTCCATCTCTGTACTCAATAAAAGTTATATTAAGATTTTATATTTTGGTTTTTGATAATTGTAGGCCTTAAAAGTCTTACCTGAGAACCCCACAGAGCGCCCGGGATGGGAACCCCTGAGGCATACAGGTTGACCACACTGACCCTGTGTGGAGCTTTTCTCCACCTGCAAACTAGGAAGGCTGAATGTTTACCCCCCACCCCCACCCCCCGCTGGGTGACCCCGGTCTCAACAGTTGTTAGTCCATTTTGTTCTTTTCCCTTTTGTTTCAAAAGCGTTTTATCAGTTTCTCTGAATGAATCTACTATATTATAAGGGTTCTCCTGCTTCCCTCTCGTTTACCCTTTCCTCTGAGTGTTACCAGAGACCCCGGTCAGCTCTTCAGGATCCTTCGGTCCGTGATCTGCCACCACAACTAAACCCTATGCTGCTAGGGGGGGGTTGGGGACACCATCAAAATGCATGTTGCATTGCCAAAGCAACCATCCCCCTAAGTCCTGTGTACCTACAAGCTGTATCTGTCCTGATTATTAGCAGTTTTGCTCTATGTATAAGAAATGATTTATAGGTTAATGTACTTAAATGGGCTATTGCTGATTTATAGTACATACAGTGCATTGCCATACAGCCAGACCCACTGCTAAGGGGGTGGCACCTGCCCTCCTGTACAGGGCCGAGGCCCCAGAAGTTCAACGGGGGGGGGAGCAGCAGGAGTGGGCCCAGTTACTGGAACCATTCCCCCTGTGGCCTGTGTTTACAGAGCTTCAGTTTGTGAATGAACAGGGAGTCTCTGTACAGAGCGCATCCTGTTCATTCACTCTGCAGCTGAGAAAGGATTGAGGAATCTGTGTCCTCAATCTCTTTCTCTGTCTCAAAAGTGAGATGTTGGGTGTCTGTTTAGACTCGTAATATTTCACCAACCCCCCACAGGGCTGTTTAAAAAAATGTAAAAAAAATAAAAAACTAAAACTAAATAAATAAAGGGCTTATTCCCAAAGGTATTCTGGTTGCATGGATGAGTGTTTTGTTCATGCAGCTGGAGCCGCCTGTTAGGCTTGGTTCACTGTTCCTGCCAGCTAGGCTGTATGGGGCCCCATGAGTTCTAAGAGCAGCCCCGCATACAGTCACTGAACATTATCTCTGTAATAGATCCAGAGATGGGGGAACAATGGATAAAGTCACATCCTCGGCTCACCTTGAATACACAGGCCATCTGTGCAGTTTTCGGACTCCTGGTTCAGGCCTTCACAGGGTTTCACTCCATTTCCTGTTGGTGGCATTGTGCATTCCCTTTCCCGCTGGTGTTCACACTCCGGGCTGCAGTTTGACCAATCGCTCCACTCCTTCCACATTCCCTCCACTGTGGATCCAAACAATCATATCAATATTATTACACTCACTGCTAATGGGAAATAACGGCATTCTTAGATTCCCATTACAAGATGCCAGGCAAACACATGTACTGCATACACTTCATGGGAACGTTTGGTTAATTAAATATGGGGGCCGTCATTATTATCTTGGATTTTAAAGATGTCGGCTCTATGGGCAAGCTGGAGAATCATTGAGCTCTTCCCAATGCATGCTCACCAATCCCAGATAACTTATATTACACAACAAAGATAACAATAATAAACATAAATACGAGTATAACAAAATACATCATCTCTGCACACTGGTGCAGCATTTCTACTGCTCTTTTGTCATGGTCAGGGGTCAGGGGTCAGGCTTGGAGACCAGTAGATATAGCAGTAGAGAGGCTCCAACCAGGGGCGGACTGACAACTCATTGGGCCCCTAGGCAATAGGAGATTATGGGGCCCCCGGGCAATAGGATATTAGCGGGCCCCCGGGCAATAGGAGAAGATTATAGGGCCCCCGGGCAATAGGAGATTATGGGGCCCCCAGGCAATAGATTATGGGGCCACACAGTATACACACAAAGACACACAATATACACATACAATATACACACACAGAATACACACACTGAAAAGGCACTGGAGAGGCGGGGCAGCTATAATCTTGGGATTTTTAAAAAAACACTGAATTTTACATTCTGTCCCTGGTTTTATTGAGGCTGGCAACCCTGTTGGGGCCCCTTAGTGGCATGGGGCCCTCGGGCAGTGCCCGAATGGTCAGTCCGCCCCTGGCTCCCACTATCCAACTCGATAAGTGCCCAAGCAGGTCACCCTGGCGGAAGATGCATGCTCACCCAAGGTGATGGGTCTAAGCACTAACTGGTATTCACCAGACAAGAAATACCCAAAGAGCAAAAACTGGAGTTTTAAGGTGCAGAAAAATTAATCAACATTAAATTAACCAAAAATAGAAAATGTTTTATTTTTACATAGATGCTATAAAACTACTTAAAACATTAAGGGGCAGAATTAGCCCTGTGGTCACAATACAAAAGAATGGTTGTCTCGACATGTTTCACCATTTCTTCTGGAGCTTTTGTAGGACCTTTTTAATACAAATCCACCTTTAATATTGATCACGGTTCCAAATAACCCCCAAAACCCTCCAAGAGGTCCGATGGGGGATGTCTGTGCCACAAAAGTGAAGGGAAGAACAATTGCCCTACAGTTAAACCTATTATCTTTGTGAAAGCTTGACGAATTTGATCGATCAATATTCACATCCTTTTTCTTAATACAAGCTTCACACAGTGACGGCAAATTTCAAAGTACTTGTGCGATCTGAGCACTTCCCCTCCTTTAATTTGCCCCTGTTCCTTGGTTCAGTGTCAGTAAGACACCTATTAACCCCGGGGAGATCAACACTGTCATTGATCTATCCCAAGGGATTAGCTCTTTAGAACAGGTATTAGAGCCTCACTGATAACAGGATGAGTGGGCACCCGCTCTTTGGGTATTTCTTGTCATAGTTAAAGGAGGTGGTGCGTATATCTAAATCTCCAAGTTCCAATACTAATATATTGTTGGTATTCGCCAGAGCTCCTTATGGTGGGGATGGGTTTTGCTGCGGTTAGTACCAGGTCACTGTACTCAGGTTTGCCCCACCAGGAGGTGAGCAAGCCGGGGACCAGTAGAAGATATAGCAGGTAGGGATCAAGCAGACACATAGTCAGTAAACAAGTCAAAGGTCGGTAACAAGTGGTTGCAGGTTGGGATCGAGTGGAAGCGTAGATGAGGAACAAGCCAAAGGTCAGTAATGAGTGGCAGTGAAGATAAGGACAGCTGCAGATATGCAAAGGAGCAAGACGTTGACTTGAGATGGCAAAATAGTTCAAAAACGAGAAGTAGTGAAGATACAGATGGCAGGGGGATTGAAAGGAGCAAGTTATTGGCTGGAGAAGAGCAAAATAATTTGGCAAACAGGAAGTGCAGAGACATGACTTAAATCAGGAATTTCATGGGAGAAGCAATAAGGTTCATCAGAAACAAGGTGCAAGCCAATGTTGTCCAAAGGATCAGACATGGAGCGGTCCAGCATCTTAGGGGGGCTCAGCGAGAAGAGCTAGAGCCAGACACTGCAGAAGTTGCTGGTTCAGATCCAGGTCCTGACACCCTTTCTACTCTGCTGCTATCCATACTGATTGATGGATGACAGCTGCCACCAGTGCAAGCTACTATCATATTCAGCCCTGATGAAGGAGTTTTGAGTGCACTGAAATGTGTTGTCAAAACACTTTTGCTCAGTAAAGCCATTGATTGTATGACTTTTTATTTAACCTCAAAGTCATGGCCACTAACCCTCAGTGTCGAGTGATCCTTTTTCATCCCTTGTTTAAAAACTTCCACAGGCGGTGGTCTCAGCAGGGGGCATGGATAGTTTCAAGAAACTATTAGATAAGCACCTGAATGACCACAACATACAGGAATATACAATGTAATACTGACACATAATCACACACATGGGTTGGACTTGATGGACTGGTGTCTTTTTTCGACCTCACCTACTATGTAACTTTGTAATACTATGTATGTTTTTCTTGTACCTTTTCAGCTACTTTACAATAAAGCAAGGAAATGAAAAAAACCCTGTAGTGCATTGGGGGGCTAATCCAAGATCACAATAAATCTAAACCGCAGGAGAAGAAGATCAACATACCACTTTCCATTGAATGCTTAATGCCTGAAGGTCTCTGAAGTCCTGTTCAAGAAGGAAATTGTGGACCAGCTATAACAGAAGCTACGAGACTTGAGTTTACTCTTACTGCATACACAGAGAATCCAGGATCGGGACCTCAGTGTCACTGAGAGAGACCTACCTCATTCAGCATGGAGACAGGGCTTTCTCCACCTGTATACTCAGAAGGTTGCGTGTTTCCACCCCACAGGGTGACCACAGCTTCAACAGATGTAGGTCACTCTCCTGTTTTCCTAACGACTAACCTTTTGTGTCAATCATCATTTTTTTTTTTTTTTTTGGGCCAACCTACTACACCATAAGGGATCTCCCTCCACCCTCTTATCTTTTTCAGTGGACACCCTGAGCTGCACTGCAGATCTCTGGCCGCTCCTTCAGGACTGAACCACCCAGATCTTCATGGACCACCACATCCTCAACCACACAGAGCAGGTATTTTCCTGCATGTACGTTCCCGAATCTATCCAAGGATACAGATTACATGAAGTATGAGGGTAACGGATATGAAGAGTCCTTCCTTAATGTCTACGCTTGTTTCTCAATTTTTATTGTTTCTGCTGTTCTCCTTTTTGATTTTACATTTCACGTAATTAACAATCCACCTTTTCCTGAAACTTTCGATATCCCTGTTTATGAAAATCGCTTTATAGCGCTCACAACGAAGGTTATGTTAATGTTGCTCTTGCCTCATTTTCCCTCAAAGGCGGGAACAAAGCAAAGAAGAAAAACAGCATTTCTATTGTGTTCCTCCGTAATGGAATTCATTGTGTTTGTTGTATGTATAATGTGTCTGAGTTACTGAAACATTCTTTCTATAGTACATATCAATCATTTTTAATGGAATCTGAATAATAAGTGTGATTCAAGATCCTTCAGTCAGCTGAAAATATGTACATAGAAATATCATTACAGTCACATATAACAATTCCTACCGTCCGGATCTGAATGACTTATTTATGATTGGAAAAGTCAAAAATTGAGAGAAAATCTATCTGCATTAGGGGGACAACCGCTGCCATTAGGGGGACAACCGCTGCCATTAGGGGGACAACCGCTGCCATTAGGGGGACAACCGCTGCCATTAGGGGGACCACCGCTGCCATTAGGGGGACAACAGTGGCTATTAGGGGGGACAATCGCTGCCATTAGGGGGACAACAGGGGCTATTAGGGGGACAACCGCTGCCATTAGGGGGACAATCGCTGCCATTAGGGGGACAACAGGGGCTATTAGGGGGACAACCGCTGCCATTAGGGGGACAATCGCTGCCATTAGGGGGACAACAGGGGCTATTAGGGGGACAACCGCTGCCATTAGGGGGACAATCGCTGCCATTAGGGGGACCGCCACTGCCATTAGGGGGACAATCGCTGCCATTAGGGGGACAACAGCTGCCATTAGGGGGACCACCGCTGCCATTAGGGGGACAATCGCTGCCATTAGGGGGACAACAGGGGCCATAAGGGGGACAACCGCTGCCATTAGGGGACAACCGCTGCCATTAGGGGGACAACAGGGGCCATAAGGGGGACAACCGCTGCCATTAGGGGGACAACCGCTGCCATTAGGGGGACAACAGGGGCCATTAGGGGGACAACCGCTGCCATTAGGGGGACAACCGGGGTCCACATGGCTACTGCGGACTGGAGCAGCGGGCAGGACTGTGCAAAGCTCTTCCTTCCTTTAACACACAATACGATGGTTTCATTTCCTTTCCATTGACCTAAGAGGACCTGTAAGTATTCAATAGACATGTGCACTGCCGAAAAATGTGTTTGTTTTAGTTTCATTTGTTTTTTGTTTTTTCTGGGGTTGTGTCCCGCTGCTGTGTCTCAGCCAATCAGGAGGGAGCGTCGCGGGTGGCCGAGGCACTCATGGATATCGCTGGATAGAGAGGGGGCTCAGGTAAGTATTAGGGGGGCTGCTGCACACAGAAGGTTTTTTTTTTTTTATCCCAATGCATAGAATGCATAGAATGCACCTTCTGCCTTTACAACCAGGCATGCTCAACCCGCGGAGCCATAAAACGTGACCCGCAACCTAAAACCTAATATGATTATTAATTAATAAAAAAACAACAGACCAGGGAGGCGCATGTCCTGGCGCAATAAACTCCTTTATTAAAGTGTTTGTACAGATTTTTTTTTTTTGCATCAAAATAACAAACATGTTATACTTACCTGCTCTGTGTAATGCTTTTATGCTTTTGCACAGATCAGCCCTAATTCTCTTCTTTTGGGGTTCCCCACCGGCTCTCCTGGCTCCTCCTCTTCATCGGGTGCCCCCCGCAGGAAGCCGTATTGTATGGGGGCACCCGGCTCGCTTCCCAGTCCCGCTGCTTTGTTTATTGACACAGACAGCAGGACTCGGCCCCCCCGCGCTCCCGTGTCTCTGGATTGGATTGACAGCAATGGCTCCTGCTTCTATCAATCTGTCAAATGAGGAAGGAGACAGCGGCTGGAGCCTCTGGGCTTGTGCACATCACAGGATCGGATCAGTTCTGGTAAGTAAAAGGGGGGTCTGGAGGGGGGGGGGGGGTCGCTGCAGCAGAGAAGGTTTTTAACCTTAATGCATAGAAAGTATCAAGGTGAAATACCTTAAAGCGAAATTCCACCCAAAAATGGAACTTCTGCTTTAAGTGAAGGTGACCCCCTGACATGCCACATCTGGCATGTCATTTTTTTTGGGGGGGGGGGGGGGGGCGGATACACTCTTTTTAGAAGCACCCAGCTCCCACTTCCTCCCAGAGCTCCGCGGCAACTGAAGAAAGTTCAGCTCTCCCCCTCCCTCCCTGCAATCTTCTGGGACATGTCTCAGAAGATTGCCCAGCCATTCACAGCGGGCAGCGCAGCTCGCCCATGCAAGTTGCTGCTCGCGCATGCGCAGTGCGTGAAGCCACAGCCAGGCGCCCACAGTAAGAATGCCGGCGCTGTGGAGAGGAGAGGGAGAGGAGCGAGGCTTCGTGCGTCCGCATCACTGGACCGTGGGACAGGTGAGTGTCTGATTATTAAAAGTCAGCTGCTACACTTTTTGTAGCTGCTGACTTAAAGAAAAAAAAATATTTTCGGCATAACTCTTTAAGCTTTAAGGCTGGGTTCACACTAGTCTGATACCAGACATCGCATGTAATTCGCACAGCATGCCTGTGTACACCAAATGCAATGTCTGTGCAGTGTGAATTAAGCCATACAGTTTGTATGGCCGAAATCGCATTGCATTCAAGCCAAAATGGTGCAGGACCCTATTTTTTTTTGGCCGCACTGGAATCGGATCATACGGGTGTTCAGACTCCACAGTTCCCACAGCGTTCTGCAATTCGATTTGTCATTAACTTTATATTGACTCCATCAGCAGTTCGCAGAGAGAGCAGTGTGAAGTGCCTGCGAGTCGGGTGTGATGCAGGAACCCGCGCAGGAACGGCTGTGCTTCCCGAATCGCACAACTGTGAACCCCGGCCTAAGGCTTTACAACCACTTAAAGCAAAGATGAAATGTCACATCATGCACACACATGCTCCCGGAATGACACACGTCTAAAGGCTCCTCTCTCCATGTCTGTGTGTTAGGAAGGAAAGGATGCTTGAAAAAGGAGACCGTGCCCCCGAAACACATCATAACTATGGCAACTTGCACAGCCTTCTTCGGGTGCACTCTGCTGTACTGAATGATTGCCGGTCCTCCATAATCCAGGCAGCTGTCATACACTATTCCGTCTAGTGGCCCCCATAGAGGGGTTCTGAAGGTGGATTCTCACAGTTGTGTGATGAGCCTGGTGTCATTCCGGGAGCATGTGAGTGCATTATGTGTCATTTTAACTTTGCATAATGAAGACGTTGATTGACGTGCACATTTCTGGTCTGTTTTTTTTTAGTTTTTTTTTTGGTTGTCCACAGTCCCTGTTTTCGGAATTCTGAACCATTTCATTTCATTGTGGCCTACGACCAGTTGCCAAATCACAGCCTGCGCTCTTCAAAGGGTTGAGCACCCCTGCTTTACATCCATCAAGAACTAGAAGCAATGTGCAACCATATGTTGGTTATCTCTTTGAGAAGGTCTGGATGAAGGGTCCATGAAGTCAACAACTTAGAAGGACTTGGCATCCCAAAGTAGCATGTGAATTATTTACTGCAGCATCATGGTAACATGTATGAAAGGTTTAAGACCAGCTTTTCCCAACCTTTCTACCCCAGAAGAACCCTTGGAAAAATGGTCAGGTCTTGTGGAACCTCTACTAAAATCAATACATGGGTAGCCAGTAGGAAGAAAAACCCTTTACAGTGGTGGCCAGTGGGAAGAATACCCCCGTACAGTGGTGGCCAGTGGGAAGAATACCCCTGTACAGTGATGGCCAGTGGGAAGAATACCCCTATACAGTGATGGCCAGTAGGAAGAATGCCCCTATACAGTGATGGCCAGTAGGAAGAATACCCCTGTACAGTGGTGGGCAGTGGGAAGAATACCCCTGTACAGTGGTGGCCAGTGGGAAGAATACCCCTGTACAGTGGTGGCCAATGGGAAGAATACCCCTGTACAGTGATGGCCAGTGGGAAGAATACCCCTATACAGTGATGGCCAGTAGGAAGAATGCCCCTATACAGTGATGGCCAGTAGGAAGAATACCCCTGTACAGTGGTGGGCAGTGGGAAGAATACCCCTGTACAGTGGTGGCCAGTGGGAAGAATACCCCTGTACAGTGGTGGCCAATGGGAAGAATACCCCTGTACAGTGGTGGCCAGTGGGAAGAATACCCCTGTACAGTGGTGGCCAGTGGGAAGAATACCCCTGTACAGTGGTGGCCAGTAGGAAGAATACCCCTGTACAGTGATGGCCAGTGGGAAGAATACCCCTGTACAGTGGTGGCCAGTGGGAAGAATACCCCTGTACAGTGGTGGCCAGTGGGAAGAATACCCCTGTACAGTGGTGGCCAGTAGGAAGAATACCCCTTTACAGTGGTGGCCAGTAGGAAGAATACCCTTATACAGTGATGGCCAGTAGGAAGAATACCCCTGTACAGTGGTGGCCAGTAGGAAGAATACCCTTATACAGTGATGGCCAGTAGGAAGAATGCCCCTATACAGTGATGGCCAGTAGGAAGAATACCCTTATACAGTGATGGCCAGTAGGAAGAATGCCCCTATACAGTGATGGCCAGTAGGAAGAATACCCTTATACAGTGATGGCCAGTAGGAAGAATGCCCCTATACAGTGATGGCCAGTAGGAAGAATACCCTTATACAGTGATGGCCAGTAGGAAGAATACCCCTGTACAGTGGTGGCCAGTAGGAAGAATACCCCTGTACAGTGGTGGCCAGTGGGAAGAATACCCCTGTACAGTGGTGGCCAGTAGGAAGAATATCCCTGTACAGTGGTGGCCAGTAGGAAGAATACCCCTGTACAGTGGTGGCCAGTAGGAAGAATACCCCTGTACAGTGGTGGCCAGTAGGAAGAATACCCTTATACAGTGATGGCCAGTAGGAAGAATGCCCCTATACAGTGATGGCCAGTGGGAAGAATACCCCTGTACAGTGGTGGCCAGTGGGAAGAATACCCCTGTACAGTGGTGGCCAGTGGGAAGAATACCCCTGTACAGTGGTGGCCAGTAGGAAGAATACCCCTGTACAGTGGTGGCCAGTAGGAAGAATACCCCTGTACAGTGGTGGCCAGTGGGAAGAATACCCCTGTACAGTGGTGACCAGTGGGAAGAATACCCCTGTATAATGGTGGCCAGTGGGAATAATACCCCTGTACAGTGGTGACCAGTGGGAATAATACCCCTGTATAGTGGTGGCCAGTGGGAATAATACCCCTATACAGTGGTGGCCAGTGGGAATAATACCCCTGTATAGTGGTGGCCAGTGGGAAAAATACCCCTGTACAGTGGTGGCCAGAATGTCACCTTAACAGACAGCTAAAAAGATCACTGCTGTCATGCAGCTGGCTTTGCCAAGTGGCATTGGCCATAAAATTATGCAGGCACCATCAAAAGGGAGGCCGATCAGCTACAGTACTGTCCAAGAAACCCCTAACAACCTCTGGAGCAACCCTAAGGTTTCATGGAACCCTGGTTGAGAATAGCTTTTTAAACACATGCAGGCCCTGTTTGTCAAGGTAGCACAATATTTTTGATGACTCGGTAAAGATACTGACATGCTGTTCTTGCAACTTCTGGGTTGCAGATCCCCTTAAATAACAAAATTTCATTTGAAAGGGTGTACACATAGGGGAGATGTCTTCTCACTTGCTGACCCAGTGGTGGATCTGGAGGTCACATGCCTGATGTGGGGTCCAGTGAGGCTATGAATACATTGTTTCTATACATAGGTGAGTGGTGACATACCTTCTACTTCCAGTGGTGGATAAGGAGTGGAAGAAAATTTCTTAAATAGGTTTGAAATCCTCGTGTCTAGTCATGGCCCATTCCTTGGTTCTGTGGTGGTTAGCTCTGTATCTAGTAAAAGTCACGAGTGTGCATTGATGATTACCACTTGGGTTAGTAAATAAATAAAATTGACCGCTTACCCAATCAAACCATGTCAGGTCACTTCCTGTGTCTGGTGGTAACTTACTGTTACTGGACAATGCTGTGGTGATATACTGTAACATTCTACGTCTTTCTTCTCCTATAAGTCAGGTCACTGAGTATTGAATGTCATCATTTTTTTTCTTTCAATTTCGGATATTTTTACAGAAGAATTGGATCTTCTCTTGGGTTTACATTGCTTTCTTTGTTTCATTTGAGAAGATTACCACTAACTTTCTGCCCTGATGGCCCTGTTCTGTAAAAGCCAAAGAACCAATTTAATGAAAACCAGGTCTGAGTTCACCGTGGCAGTTGAACAAATCCAGGTTTTGAAAAAACGATTCAGTGCACATTGCAGAGGAAGAGTAAGACAACAGGAACGTGGATCCTCTATGGTTTCCTGGGTCACTGAGGAAGAGATCCTGTTTGATGCTGCTTCCCCACGTGACTCTGGCAGCCTTCTTGGGTCAGGCGGAGTCTATTTAAGACCCTGGCTCCAGGGGCTTGGTGTGCATTTTGCAAGTGGGTAGTGTAGGGACAGGTCACTCGTCTGTCAGGAACAGTATTCGCGGTAGGGAGAGGTTCCAGATGAGTAGGGAGAGAGCAGGAGCACTCCATCCTTCCTGGAGACCTCCCTGTCTGGGCACAGACTGGCCAGGCCGCGTTCCATTCCTAGAATGCATGAAGGTTAAAAAACCTTAAGCCTTTTCAACCACTTTAAGCCATGCCTTGGCACTTCCTGTTTGCCAGATTATTGTGCACTTTCCAGCTGATATTTCACTCCTTTGTGTATCTGCAGTTGTCCTTGTCTACACTGCCTCTTATTACCGACCTTTGTCTTGTTTTTTTTTTTTTTTTTTTTTTAAATAAAGTTTATTTGAAAAAAAAACAAGAAAATACATTGAGACAGAGAAAGAAATAAGAGCAAAATGCTCATCGTGTACATAGCGTAATAATAGTACAGCAATTACAAAGAATGACTACAGCAGATCTTCCTGTACCCTTTTCTTGAGAGTAAAAATGAAAAGACTATAATAAAATTAGAAAAAATGTTAACAATCGCTATAGACTTAGGATTTCCCGCCGCCAGAGCCCCTTCTGGGAACTAACTGCTCTGGCTAGCTGGGAATCCCCACGCCCACTTCTATACCTAATGTGAGGAAATATTTAGAGAAAAAAAAAAAGGGCTAGCAAAAGGACAAAAAAAAAAAAAAAAAATTAGAAAAGGGGAATTATATCTAAGGTACAGATGAATATTACAATAATATCATACGTAAACAGTCTGTAAGTAGTCAAAGAGTCGAACTGTTGGGTTGAACTCTCTCAAGGTAGGGTAAGCCATAGTCCCTTAAACAGGACTATGATCAAGTGTGTTTAATAAACAGGGGAAAACCTTTTCCCAGGATCTACCCTGAGAACAACTTTCAGGCTAATACCAAAAAAAAGTACAGAATACCGAGAGCCTGAAGAAATAATATAATAATAAAAAGAAGCTGAAAGGTAAAAGAAGAAAGAAGGAGAGAAAGAAGGGGAGAGAAACAAAAAAGGTGAGGGGAAGAGGGGGCTGAAGAGATTAGCCAGACCTAAAGAGAAAAGGGAAGGAAGTGCACAGGAGACCACCAGGAGAAAGAAGTTAGGGGCCGTCCAAAAAGGAGCGACAATTATGGCCTATCGTTTACACCTACAGGGGATGTCCGATAAGGGTAGCCCAAGGTTCCCAGATAGCCTTGAATGTGTCTAGGGTATCCAGTATGGTATTAGATATCTTTTCTTGCAGCATAATCCAAGAAATTTTTTGTTTGGCCGCTCGAGCAGACACTTTCGGTGATTTCCAGGACCGGGTTATAGTCATTTTAGCACCCAAGAGAATAAACTGAATCAACTTCTGGGTATGCTTGGATGTTTTGGGAATGGGGTCATTAAGTAGAGCAATAATTGGATCCTGTTTTAGTGCACACCCGCATGTTCTGCGGATGAGGGAGAATATCTTATTCCAAAACATTCTGATTTTAGGGCATTCCCATAGTATGTGCAAAAGAGTGCCTCTGTGGTTGCAACCTCTAAAACAAAGAGGTGATGTTTGCGGGTAGATTTTGGCCAGTCGTGAAGGTACCATATACCAGCGTGTAAGGGTTTTCAGGCCCGCCTCATTTAAGGATGTGTTCACAATACCTCTGAAGGAGCGGGCAAAGTTAGAATGCCACGTGTCTAATTCCCAGCTGAAGTCAAGGTCCCGCCCCCAGCTCAACATATATGCTGCTTTCTCTGTGGGTTCCGCTAGGGATGAATAAATAAGAGAGATACCCCCTCTTGTGTCTAAGGCTGAAGAGCACCATTGTTCATAGGGCATTACTGATAGGTGATTCTCACCACTCTTCCATATCTGGTTCAAAAAATGTGATAATTGGAGAAACCTGAATTTTTCATTTGAGGGCATTTCAAGTTTAGTAGTACAATATGTTAAAGTGAGGGGACCATTAGCGTTAAAGAATTGTCCAATCCTGTATAGGCCTTTATCTAGCCACCATTTGAAGGATCGGATGTCTAAGCCAGGGGGAAAGTTGGGGTTCCTGAAGATATGTGCAAGTGGGTGCTAAGTAGAAATGAGGGGTGTTAGTTTATGGAGAGTGTCACATAACCTCATGGAGTGGGACAATGTGGGAGCTAGTATAGGGGGGCGTTTTTTGGGGATGTTCCAAAGTAGATAATCTAAGGTGAAATTAGGGACCGCCTCTCGTTCCATGTTCACCCAATCTGGTTTGAGTCCTTTCATGTAAATTGTGGAAAATTGACTTAACTGCGCTGCCTGATAGTACCACCATAGGTTAGGTACCCCTAGGCCTCCCTTCTTTCTGGGTCTAAATAGAACCTCTTTAGAGAACCTGTGGCTTTTTTTGTCCCAAATAAAGCGAATGATAGCAGATTGTAAGCGTTGAACGTGCGATTTGGGGACCGGAATGGGTAGGGAGCGAAAGAGATATAAAATCCTAGGTAGAAGCATCATTTTGACCGCGTTCACTTTGCCTAGCCAGGAGAGTTTATAAAGCGACCACTGGGTCAGATCATCCGTGAGCTTTTTAAACATAGGGAGAAAATTATGTTTAAACATTAAATCTATACTGGACGTGAGGTTGATGCCGAGATAAGGGATGGAGGTTGAGTTCCACGAGAATGGAAATTTATTTCTTAAATTATTAACAATGTCCTGAGGGACGGATACGTTGAGGGCGACTGATTTGGAGACATTGACTTTAAGTCTGGAAGCTAGTTCAAAGTTGTGTAAAAGTTGAATTATGTTGGGGGTGGAAATTAAGGGGGATGTTATGAACAAGAGGATATCATCCGCAAATAAAGCGCATTTGTGGATAGATTGTCCGCAACGGACTCCATGAATGTCCGGATGATGTCCCGACCTTTGTCTTGTTTACTGACTACACTTCTGTTTGATCCCAACCTGCTATATCTGCTACTGGACCCCAGCTTGCTCACCTCCTGGTGGGGCAATCCTCAGGACCACGACCTGGTACTAACACGCAGCAAAACCCATCCCCACCATCAGGAGCTCTGGTAACAACCGGCTAGTGCTTAGACTCAGGTAAGCCCACCAAGGGCGACCTGCTTATGTACTTATCCTGCTGGTCAGTGGGAGCATCTCTACTGCTATAGCTACTGGTCCCCCCCCCCCCCCCAGCCCAGGTCTGACCCCTGATCAAGCAACCCTAACAATAGGTAACTTAAATTGCTCCTGCAGTGGAAATCTCTTGGCCACACAGTGTTTGCACCTAAGCTGTTCAGATAACAAATCAGCAGGAAAAGAAGCTCACACTCTACCTGAACAGTCCAGACCGTGACCTATGCAGAACAGGACTCACCTGGGCACTGGGCGGAGCAGCTGACCTTCTGCATTGAGGTACCCACACA
This sequence comes from Aquarana catesbeiana, assembly GCF_042186555.1. Classification (NCBI taxonomy): domain Eukaryota; kingdom Metazoa; phylum Chordata; class Amphibia; order Anura; family Ranidae; genus Aquarana; species Aquarana catesbeiana. The sequence goes on along the minus strand of NC_133326.1, from coordinate 3,174,217 downwards.
GAAGGCCCCACCATTGAGAGGAGTTGGGTTGGTGCAAGTCCTGGAACGTTTCTGTACTCCGCGACCACAGCTTACACTGCACGCCGACCATTCTAACCAGGACGACCACCCGCCGTTCACTGGGAATAAAAAACAAAAAATCACAGTCAGCGCATTATATATATTATAACCACAGACCTCCCCATAACACATTTGTTGTGAGCTATGCCCTAGTTCTTGGAGGCACCCAACTAAAAGGAAGCAATAAAAACTAATTCTTCACACTGAGGTTATCTGAATAAACTTAAAAGTGGTATTAAACCCAAAACCAAAAGCTTACCAATGATTGGATGTGGTAGCTGCATTAGTTTTAATTTTTTTAGGCTTCTCCCCTCTGGTTTCACCTGGTGATCTGGCCAGTAACACACCTCCTGTATTAGAGCGCCCCCCAACCCCCCACTCTGGATGAAGGATCACAGGGGGCACTACACAGAGTTCAGGAACAGAATTTGTATTAAACTCAATGTTGAACTTAAAAACTGCCCAATGGGGAGGCACCCTACGGGGAACAGTCACAGATTGTCATGGCAATGTAGAACAGGGCAGGTCCCGAGTGTGACGACAGCATCTGTCTCAGAGGGCGGAATGTGGTCTGCACCCAAATAGGAGGATTCCAGGAAGGACGGTGTGTCCCTACAATCCTACTCATCTGAAACCTTTCCCTACCACTATTCACTTTCACTGAAGACAGATGACCTGTCCCTGCAAAGTCCACTCGCAAAATGCATGCCAAGCCCGGAAGCCTGGGTCTTAAATAGACTTTGCCTGATCCAAAATGGCCACCAGAGTCACATGGGGGCGGCAGCATCCAACCAGATCACTTCACCAGTGATGCAGGAAACCTTAGAGGAGCATTGTTCCTCTTGACATCCTCTCCCTCTGCAATGCCATTGAGGTTTGAGCACCACCTGCAGTGGAGAAAGTAGAATGCACCTGCCTACAAGCAGTTACAGTAACAGTTTCCTTTTGGGGTAAAGCTGATAATTATAAGCACCCCTGTCAGTGGTAAAAGAAACACAAAATAGTCCAAGTTATCCGGCAGATTTATTTCAAAGTATCATCCGAGCAGTGCCAGGACAAAGTCATATAGAGGGTGAGCATGCCAAAGTGTGTCCCCCTCCTCCCCCCAAGATGTATGAGCATTACGTGTCAACAAAGATCCCCCATAAAAATTGAGCATTAATTTGCATGATTACCCCCAAGCATAAATTCACCCCCCTCCCAGTACAAATCAGCCCCCCTACTAAATTCCCTCCTTCCCAGCACAAATCTTTGCCCCCCTATCCCCCCAAGCTAATATCCTCTCTCCCCATATGCCCCCAGCACCAATCCCCCCAAAAAAATGTCCCCCTCCTAGCACAAATCGTCTACCCCTCAAATGTCCTCTCCAAGCACAATTCCTCTCCCCCCACTCCAAATCCCCCCCATCACAACTTCCCCTCCCCCAATTCCCCATCCTAGAACAAATCCCCCCCTCCAAGTTCCCCTCCTAGGACAAATACCCCCCAATCATCCCTAAGAGCTCAAATCCACTCCCCCCCCAAAAAAACCCTCCTAGCACAAATCCCCCCCCCCCCACCACCATATCACTTGTTCTAGCATGAACCCCCCAAATCCCCACCTCTTAGCACAAATCCTGTTCCCCCTTTCAATACAAAGCCCCCCCAAATCAACACTCCTAATACACCTCTCCAAATCCCCCCTCCTAGCATAAATCCTGTTCCCCCCTCCAAACACAAGTCACCACTCCTAGCATACCTTGCCAAATTCCCCCTCCTAGAACCACTTACCCCCTACTGCCTACTCCTCCCAACACAAATCCCCTCCCCCAATTTCCTTGTGGTGCCGCTTCCACCTCATATGACACCACAGTGCCAAGGACAGCTGCCCCCCCCCCCACCATATCACTTTTTCTAACATGAACCTCCCCAAATCCCGCCTCCTAGCACAAATCCTGTTCCCCTCTCCCAACACAAGTCACCACTCCTAGCATACCTCCCCACATTTCCCCTCCTATAACCATTCTTACACCCTGCTGCACCCAGAGGGGGTGGAGTGATGGGGGGTGGGATGATGGGGAGGGGGGTGATGGGGAGGGGGTGGGGTGATGTGGCGGGTGATGGGGAGGGGGGGTAATGGGGAGGGGGTGGGTGATGGGGAGGGGGTGGGGTGATGGGGGGGTGATGGGGGTGGGGTGATGGGGGAGGGGTGGGGTGATTGGGTGGGGTGGGGTGAGGAGGTGGGGTGATGGTGAGGGGGTGGAGTGATGGGGGGGTGATGGGGAGGGGGTGGAGTGATGGGGGGGTGATGGGGGGTGGGGTGATGGGGAGGGGGTGGAGTGATGGGGGGGTGATGGGGAGGGGGGGTGATGGGGAGGGGGTGGGGTGATGGGGAGGGGGTGGAGTGATGGGGGGGTGGAGTGATGGGGGGTGATGGGGGGTGGGGTGATGGGGAGGGGGTGGAGTGATGGGGGGGTGATGGGGAGGGGGGGTGATGGGGAGGGGGTGGGGTGATGGGGGGGTGATGGGGGGTGGGGTGATGGGGGAGGGGTGGGGTGATTGGGTGGGGTGGGGTGGGGTGAGGAGGTGGGGTGATGGTGAGGGGGTGGGGTGATGGGGAGGGGGGTGATGGGGAGGGGGTGGAGTGATGGGGGGGTGATGAGGGGTGGGGTGATGGGGAGGGGGTGGAGTGATGGGGGGGTGATGGGGGGTGGGGTGATGGGGAGGGGGTGGAGTGATGGGGGGGTGATGGGGAGGGGGTGGAGTGATGGGGGGGTGATGGGGAGGGGGGTGATGGGGAGGGGGTGGAGTGATGGGGGAGTGATGGGGAGGGGGGGTGATGGGGAGGGGGTGGAGTGATGGGGGGGTGATGGGGAGGGGGTGGAGTGATGGGGGAGTGATGGGGAGGGGGGGTGATGGGGAGGGGGTGGAGTGATGGGGGGGTGATGGGGAGGGGGTGGAGTGATGGGGGGTTGATGGGGAGGGGGGTGATGGGGAGGGGGTGGAGTGATGGGGGGGTGATGGGGGGTGGGGTGGTGGGGAGGGGGTGGGGTGATAGGGGGGTGATGGGGGGTGGGGTGATGGGGAGGGGGTGGAGTGATGGGGGGGTGATGGGGGGTGGGGTGGTGGGGAGGGGGTGGAGTGATGGGGGGGTGATGGGGAGGGGGTGGAGTGATGGGGGAGTGATGGGGGGTGGGGTGATGGGGAGGGGGTGGAGTGATGGGGGGGTGATGGGGGGTGGGGTGATGGGGAGGGGGTGGAGTGATGGGGGGTGATGGGGGGTGGGGTGATAGGGGGGTGGCTGCTTTAGGTCTTAAAATAATGAGTTCTTCCGGCCTGTAGATATAAAACCCTTGCTGGTTGTGTGATTCTTTCTAATAGCGGATTTGTAGAAATCAAGTATTCATCTCGATTTATCGTCTTTTATGACTTCTTTGTTCCCATTTATATTTCATACACAGAAAAGTAAATGTGAAATCCAAGAATGCCGACAGGTAAATGTCCGGGAGCAACGCGCTGAATTATTTCTCATCAAAAATCCCAATTACATTCCGTTTCTGTATATCAGATGTTGTAGATTCCGATAACTAATACCCTCCGGTGACGTTCTCTCTACACGATCCCGGCTCCCACATTCCCAGTGATATTCTTATATTGGGTTGTCCCGAGTCTGTTATTGGATTTTCTAGATGAAGTCGCATCGCTACAAAGACAAAATATTACTTTATTATTTCTGCTTTTTTCTTGTGTTTAAACGTTATTGATGAGTAATAATGAAATAATCCAATTGGTGACTCCGGATTCCATGTGCCAGAGGAGGAATCCCCCCATGTGACTTCACATCTATAATCATTTCATTTATAAGACTTATAATGCTTGTAATCATTTAAAACAGGTTACAATACCTTGAAAAAGTATTCATACCCCTTGAAATTTTCCACATTTTGTTACAACCAAAAACGTAAATGTATTTTATTGGGATTTTATGTGATAGACCAACACAAAGTGTCACATAATTGTGAAGTGGAAGGAAAATGATAAATGATACAAATAAATATGTGAAAAGTGTGGGGGGGGGACATTTGTATGGCGCCCCCCGGAGTCAATACTTTGTAGAACCCCCTTTCTCTACAAGTCTTTTTGGGGATGTCTCTACCAGCTTTGCACATCTAGAGAGGACATTTCTGCCCATTCTTCTTTGTAAAATATCTCAAGCTCTGTCAGATTGGATGGAGAGCGTCTGTGATCAGCAATTTTCAAGTCTTGCCACAGATTCTCAATGTGATTTAGGTCTGGACTGTGACTGGGCCATTCTAACACATGAATATGCTTTGATCTAAACCATTCCATTGTAGCTCTGGCTGGATGTTTCGGGTCGTTGTCCTGCTGGAAGGTGAACCTCCGCCCCAGTCTCAAGTCTTTTGTAGACTCTAACAGGTTTTCTTCTAAGATTGTCCTGTATTTGTCTCCATCCATCTTCCCATCAACTCTGACCAGCTTCCCTGTCCCTGCTGAAGAAAACCATCCCCACCACATGATGCTGCCACCACCATGTTTCACGGTGGGGATGGTGTGTTCAGGGTGATGTGCAGTGTTAGTTTTCCCCCCACACAATAGTTGTCCTGTGGACAGATTCTCCCACCTGAGCTGTGGATCTCTGCAGCTCCTCCAGAGTTACCATGGACCTCTTGGCTCTTCTCTGATGAATGCTCTCCTTGCCCGGCCGGTCAGTTTAGGTGGACGGCCATGTCTTGGTAGGTTTGCAGTTGTGCCATACTCTTTCCATTTTCCGATGATGGATTGAACAGAGCTCCGTGAGATGATCAAAGCTTGGGAGATTTTTTTATAACCTAACCCTGCTTTATACTTCTCCACAACTTTATCCCTGACCTGTCTGGTGTGTTCCTTGGCCTTCATGATGCTGTTTGTTCACTAAGGTTCTCTAACAAACCTCTGAGGGCTTCACAGAACAGCTGTATTTATACTGAGATTAAATGACACACAGGTGGACTCTATTTACTGATTAGGTGATTTCTGAAGGCAATTGGTTCCTCTAGATTTTAGTTAGGGGTATCAGAGTAAAGGGGGCTGAATACAAATGCCCCTCCCCCCCCACACTTTTCACATATTTATTTGTATCATTTATCATTTTCCTTCCACTTCACAATTATGTGACACTTTGTGTTGATCACATAAAATCCCAATAAAATACATTTACGTTTTTGGTTGTAAGTGACTTTGAACGTGGCATGGTTGTTGGTGGCAGACGGGCCGGTCTGAGTATTTCTGGGATTTTCACACACAACCATCTCTCGGGATTACAGAGAATGGTGGGAAAAAGAGAAAATATCCAGTGAGCGGCAGTTGTGTGGAGGAAAATGCCTTGTTGATGTCAGAGGAGAATGGGCAGACTGGTTCCAGATGATAGAAAGGCAACAGTAACTCAAATAACCTCTCGTTACACCCAAGGTATGCAGAATACCATCTCTGAACACACAACACATCCAACCTTCAAGCAGATGGGCTACAGCAGCAGAAGACCACACTGGGTGCCACTCCTGTCAGCTAAGAACAGGAAACTGAGGCTACAATTGGCACAGGATCACCAAAACTGGACAACAGAAGATTGGAGAAATGTTGCCTGGTCTGATGAGTCTGGATTTCAGCTCCGACATTCAGATGGTGGGGTCAGAATTTGGCGCCCGAATCCATCCTGCCTTGTATCACCGGTTCAGGCTGGTGGTGGGGGTGTAATGGTGTGGGGGATGGGATATCACCGGTTCAGGCTGGTGGTGGGGGTGTAATGGTGTGGGGGATGGGATATCACTGGTTCAGGCTGGTGGTGGGGGGTGTAATGGTGTGGGGGATGGGATATCACCGGTTCAGGCTGGTGGTGGGGGTGTAATGGTGTGGGGGATGGGATATCACCGGTTCAGGCTGGTGGAGGGGGTGTAATGGTGTGGGGGATGGGGTATCACCGGTTCAGGCTGGTGGTGGGGGTGTAATGGTGTGGGGGATGGGATATCACTGGTTCAGGCTGGTGGTGGGGGTGTAATGGTGTGGGGGATGGGATATCACCGGTTCAGGCTGGTGGTGGGGGGTGTAATGGTGTGGGGGATGGGATATCACCGGTTCAGGCTGGTGGTGGGGGTGTAATGGTGTGGGGGATGGGATATCACCGGTTCAGGCTGGTGGTGGGGGTGTAATGGTGTGGGGGATGGGATATCACTGGTTCAGGCTGGTGGTGGGGGTGTAATGGTGTGGGGGATGGGATATCACCGGTTCAGGCTGGTGGTGGGGGTGTAATGGTGTGGGGGATGGGATATCACCGGTTCAGGCTGGTGGTGAGGGTGTAATGGTGTGGGGGATAGGATATTACCGGTTCAGGCTGGTGGTGGGGGTGTAATGGTGTGGGGGATGGGGTATCACCGGTTCAGGCTGGTGGTGGGGGGTGTAATGGTGTGGGGGATGGGATATCACCGGTTCAGGATGGTGGTGGGGGTGTAATGGTGTGGGGGATGGGATATCACTGGTTCAGGCTGGTGGTGGAGGTGTAATGGTGTGGGGGATGGGATATCACCGGTTCAGGCTGGTGGTAGGGGTGTAATGGTGTGGGGGATGGGATATCACCGGTTCAGGCTGGTGGTGGGGGTGTAATGGTGTGGGGGATGGGATATCACCGGTTCAGGCTGGTGGTGGGGGTGTAATGGTGTGGGGGATGGGATATCACCGGTTCAGACTGGTGGTGGGGGGTGTAATGGTGGGGGGGATGGGATATCACCGGTTCAGACTGGTGGTGGGGGTGTAATGGTGTGGGGGATGGGATATCACCGGTTCAGGCTGGTGGTGGGGGTGTAATGGTGTGGGGGATGGGGTATCACCGGTTCAGGCTGGTGGTGGGGGTGTAATGGTGTGGGGGATGGGGTATCACCGGTTCAGGCTGGTGGTGGGGGTGTAATGGTGTGGGGGATGGGGTATCACCGGTTCAGGCTGGTGGTGGAGGTGTAATGGTGTGGGGGATGGGATATCACCGGTTCAGGCTGGTGGTGGGGGTGTAATGGTGTGGGGGATGGGGTATCACCGGTTCAGGCTGGTGGTGGGGGTGTAATGGTGTGGGGGATGGGATATCACCGGTTCAGGCTGGTGGTGGGGGTGTAATGGTGTGGGGGATGGGGTATCACCGGTTCAGGCTGGTGGTGGGGGTGTAATGGTGTGGGGGATGGGATATCACCGGTTCAGGCTGGTGGTGGGGGTGTAATGGTGTGGGGGATGGGGTATCACTGGTTCAGGCTGGTGGTGGGGGTGTAATGGTGTGGGGGATGGGATAACACTGGTTCAGGCTGGTGGTGGGGGTGTAATGGTGTGGGGGATGGGGTTTAATCACCACCCTACCTGAGTATTGTTGGTGACCATGTCCATCCCTTTATGACTACAGTGTCCCCATATTCTGATGGCTCCTTCCAGCAGGATAATGCACCAAAAAGCTCCAATCATCTCACCACTGGACAATGAGGTCACTGTACTCCAATGGCCTCCACACTCACCACATCTCATCCAATAGAGCTCCTTTGGGATGTGGTGGAATGGGAGATTGGCATCATGGATGTGCAGCCAACAAATCTGCAGCAACTGCGTGATGTTATCAGGTCACTATGGAGGAACATCTCTGAGGAACGTTTCCAACACCTTGTTGTATCTATGCCACAAGTTCCTCCTCCTACTGACCACCAACCATGAGGCCATGTTTATTTCTACTGATGCTGGGCCCGGGACATTTTCTAACCCCACCAGCCACAATCTGTCCCCCTAAAGCCTGAAAGACAGCAAACTGGCCCTTTGTTTAAAAAGGTTGGGGACCCCTGGTTTAGGGTTTAGGAGGACACCAGCATGGTCAGGACCATGGGTGGTTGTGTATCAATGTGTATGAGTTGTCTCCTTGGTTGGGCACACCATACAATGACCTTGGAATGTAGACGTTGACAATCCTGAAATCTGCAGAAGACGACCAGTCAGGAAAGCTCAGAATCATAGAATAGTGTTAAAAATAATAAAAAACCCCGACCGGTCTGCATGTGAATCCATTGTACCGATTCCTAAAGAACGATCTCTTCATAGACTTTAACTAGAGATAAAGCCATAAACAAGCCTTGGCCGGGGGGTTCCGCCTCTTCTAGAGCTGTAATTTCCAGCAATATCCTTTCCTGCACATTACAGGGTCAGTCCTCCCGGCACTCAGATCTTCTCACTCCCTAATTTCCTTGTCAGCTCTTTTCCCCGCCACTATCCTGACATTTCTGTTACAAGAAACACATATTTCAGTTACAATCAATAGTTGCAGACGGTGAACTTTTCATTCGGTCCTTGATGGCAGTTGGCTTACAGCATAGTGAGCGCTGATTGACAGCCCCGACCTGCCGGGAATTCCGAGGTTAGCACCTCCATAGTCGGCACACAAGAGTCTCTATAAACAAACCGCCAGGACTCCGATATTCTATTCCTCCAATAAGAGGTCGGGCTTCAGAAAACGGCGGTATTGATGGACATTTTATGAGCATTCCACGGATTTTCTCTTTTCCTCTATTCGTTCCAATGTGTCTCCGATTTATTTTGTTGAGTCCCATACTTCATATTTTATAGATAAAACCGTCATCGGTCAGTAGATGTGTCCCTGAGCTGGTCCAGGTTCATTGTCAGGAAGATTGCATACATGGCCGTGCGCAAAGATATTCAAAGGCGCATAACTCAGTCTGTGTGTACGTCAGCGCATGTCCGCTAATGCGCATGCATATTAACATGGGTGTGAATGCACATTGGGCACTGGCATTCTGGTACCCAGTGACCTTTTTATAGTTGGGCCAGGCAGGAGAGAGAGATGCAAGGAAGCTTCAGGGAGGGGGGGTTGGGGTTGCACACTGTGCATAGCGCACTCCTATACCTTCCACTCTGTACACAGCACACCCCTGAACTCTGCTCTCCGTACATAATACACTACTGAACTCTGCACTCTGTACATAACGCACTACTGAACTCTGCACTCCGTACATAACACACTACTGAACGCTGCACTCTGTACATAACACACTACTGAACTCTTCACTCCGTACATAACACAATACTGAACGCTGCACTCCGTACATAACACACTACTTACCTCTACACTCCGTACATAACACAATACTGAACGCTGCACTCTGTACATAACACACTACTGAACTCTGCACTCCATACATAAAGCACTACTGACCTCTGCACTCCATACATAACACACTACTGAACTCTGCACTCCGTACATAACACACTACTGACCTCTGCACTCCATACATAACACACTACTGACCTCTGCACTCCATACATAAAGCACTACTGACCTCTGCACTCCATACATAACACACTACTGAACTCTACACTCCGTACATAACACAATACTGACCTCTGCACTCCGTACATAACACAATACTGACCTCTGCACTCCATACATAACACACTACTGAACTCTACACTCCGTACATAACACAATACTGAACTCTGCACTCCGTACATAACGCACTACTGAACTCTGCACGCCGTACATAAAGCACTACTGAACTCTGCACTCCATACATAACACAATACTGACCTCTGCACTCCATACATAACACACTACTGAACTCTACACTCCGTACATAACACAATACTGAACTCTGCACTCCATACATGACACACTACTGAACTCTGCACTCTGTACATAACACACTACTGAACTCTACACTCCGTACATAACACAATACTGAACTCTGCACTCCGTACATAACGCACTACTGAACGCTGCACTCTGTACATAACACACTACTGAACTCTGCACTCCGTACATAACACAACACTAAACTCTGCACTCCGTACATAACACACTACTGAACTCTACACTCCGTACATAACACAATACTGAACTCTGCACTCCGTACATAACACAATACTGACCTCTGCACTCCATACATAACGCACTACTGAACTCTGCACTCTGTACATAACGCACTACTGAACTCTGCACTCTGTACATAACGCACTACTGAACTCTGCACTCTGTACATAACACAATACTGACCTCTGCACTCTGTACATAACGCACTACTGAACTCTGCACTCCGTACATAACACACTACTGAACTCTGTACTCCATACATAATGCACCCCTGAACTTTGCTTTCCGTACATAACTCACTACTGAACTCTGCACTCCATACATAACGCACTACTGAACTCTGCACTCCGTATATAACACACTACTGAACTCTGTACTCCATACATAACTCACTACCGAACTCTGCACTCCGTACATAACACAATACTGAACTCTGCACTCCGTACATAACACAATACTGAACTCTGCACTCCGTACATAACACAATACTGACCTCTGCACTCCGTACATAACACAATACTGACCTCTGCACTCCATACATAACGCACTACTGAACTCTGCACTCTGTACATAACGCACTACTGAACTCTGCACTCTGTACATAACACAATACTGACCTCTGCACTCTGTACATAACGCACTACTGAACTCTACACTCTGTACATAACGCACTACTGAACTCTGCACTCTGTACATAACACAATACTGACCTCTGCACTCTGTACATAACGCACTACTGAACTCTGCACTCCGTACATAACACACTACTGAACTCTGTACTCCATACATAATGCACCCCTGAACTCTGCTTTCCGTACACAACTCACTACTGAACTCTGCACTCCGTACATAACTCACTACTGAACTCTGCACTCCGTACATAACACACTACTGAACTCTGTACTCCATACATAAATCACTACCGAACTCTGCACTCCGTACATAACACAATACTGAACTCTGTACTCCATACATAACTCATTACCGAACTCTGCACTCCGTACATAACACAATACTGAACTCTGCACTCCGTACATAACACAATACTGACCTCCGCACTCCGTACATAACGCACTACTGAACTCTGCACTCCGTACATAACGCACTACTGAACTCTGCACTCCGTACATAATGCACCACTGAACCCAGAACTATGTATGAAGTGCACCACTAAACTCTGCACTCTTGAGCCCTGCACAATGAACATAGTACACCTGAACCCTGAACTCTGTACATGATGCACTCCTGAACCCTGCACTCTGTTAATAATGCATTCCTGAACCCTGCACTCTGTACGAAATGTACACCTGAACCCTTCACTCCATACATAACGCACTCCTGAACCCTGAACTCTGTACATACTGCACTCCTGAACCCTGAACTCTGTACATAATGCACTCCTGAACCCTGTTTCTGAACTAAGTGCACTCCCAGAACCCTGCACTCTGTACATAGCACACCTGAACCCTGCACTCTGTACATAGCACACCTGAACCCTGCACTCTGTACACAGCACACCTGAACCCTGCACTCTGTACATAGCACACCTGAACCCTGCACTCTGTACATAGCACACCTGAACCATGCACTCTGTACACAGCACACCTGAACTCTGTACATAGCACACCTGAACCCTGCACTCTGTACATAGCACACCTAAACCCTGCACTCTGTACACAGCACACCTGAACCCTGCACTCTGTACACAGCACACCTGAACCCTGCACTCTGTACACAGCACACCTGAACCCTGCACTCTGTACATAGTACACCTGAACCCTGCTCTCTGTACACAGCACACCTGAACCCTGCACTCTGTACATGATGCACTCCTGAACCCTGCACTCTGTTAATAATGCATTCCTGAACCCTGCACTCTGTATGAAATGTACACCTGAACCCTTCACTCCATACATAACGCACTCCTGAACCCTGAACTCTGTACATACTGCACTCCTGAACCCTGAACTCTGTACATAATGCACTCCTGAACCCTGTTTCTGAACTAAGTGCACTCCCAGAACCCTGCACTCTGTACATAGCACACCTGAACCCTGCACTCTGTACATAGCACACCTGAACCCTGCACTCTGTACACAGCACACCTGAACCCTGCACTCTGTACATAGCACACCTGAACCCTGCACTCTGTACATAGCACACCTGAACCCTGCACTCTGTACATAGCACACCTGAACCCTGCACTCTGTACATAGCACACCTGAACCATGCACTCTGTACATAGCACACCTGAACCCTGCACTCTGTACACAGCACACCTGAACCCTGCACTCTGTACATAGTACACCTGAACCCTGCACGCTGTACATAGCACACCTGAACCCTGCACTCTGTGCATAGCACACCTGAACCCTGCACTCTGTACATAGCACACCTGAACCCTGCACTCTGTACATAGCACACCTGAACCCTGCACTCTGTACACAGCACACCTGAACCCTGCACTCTGTACATGATGCACTCCTGGACACTGGAGTGGGGAGGTTGTACTAGTCTAGCATTGCAATTTTATTTTAGCAAAAGATTTGGGTGTTTTTCCTTTTCATTGTTATTAAATTACCATAATTAATAAATACCACCAAAATAAATCTCTAAAAATAATTTACAAAAAGTTTGGATACAGTGGTGACACGTTGCAGAGTAATTGTCAGTCAATATATATCAGCACTGAAAACTGAAAAATTGCCCGGCACTGAAAGGGTATTACAGGCTGGTACTGAAATACTTAAAGGAGTTGTAGATTACAATCAAAGGGAGGATTATAAACCATTCTCTCATTGATTGTAACCGAATTGTAACCATAAAAACCCGGTGAGGCGTGTCAAAGTGTTGCCGGGTATATTGCAACTGGCAGTGCCGGCTGGTGGTTTTTTTTTTGTGCTTTGTGTACTGGTCCAAATTATTTGGTGGAAGGTGGATTGGGGAGGGAGGGGGGATTATGGTGTGGGGGGGAGGGGGGATTATGGTGGGGGGCTGTTTTTCAGGCCTCGGACTCGGCCCCTTAGTTCCAGTGAAGGGAACTCTTAAGGCGTCAGCATACCAAGACATTTTGGACACTTTCATGCTCCCAACTTTGTGGGAACAGTTTGGGGACGGCCCCTTCCTGTTCCAACATGACTGCCCACCAGTGTACAAAGCAAGGTCCATAAAGACATGGATGAGCAGGTTTGGGGTGGAGGAACTTGACTGGCCTGCACAGAGTCCTGACCTCAACCTGATAGAATACCTTTGGGATGAATTAGAGTGGAGACTGCGAGCCAGGCCTTCTCACCCAACATCAGTGCCTGACCTCACAAATGCTCTTCTGGAAGAATGGTCAAACATGCCCATAGACACCCTCCTAAACCTTGTGGACGGCCTTCCTGGAAGTGTTGAAGCTGTTATAGCTGCAAAGGGCGGAGCCAACTCAATATTGAACCCTCCGAACTAAGACTGGGATGTCATTAAAGTTCATGTGTGTGTAAAGGCAGGCGTCCCAATACTTTTGACAACATAGTGTATTTGTAGCAGAAGATGGTGAATTCTTGTTAAACTTCAATTCACCGTACCTCTGGGTTTTGGGTAGAAGTGTCAACATCTCGTATGCAAAAAAGGAAGACAACAGAAATTTGAAAACATGAAATAATTTGGTGCGTTGCTTCAGGACATTTACCTGTAGGCAGCTTCAGATTTGACATATTTACATTTACCTTCCTGGGAATAAGAAAGAGTCTTCAAAGTGTAGAAAACACGATCTCAGCAGGAATACGCAGAACATATGTAAAAATGTCCGCAAAATATCTGAATCTTATGTTTTAATAGGAAGAAATGTAAATAACATAAAATGTTTCAATGTAACGGCTCAAAGGAAAACCCCGTAGCCAAACCGCGGACATTTAATGTTTATACATCCGGAAAGGACTCACAGCGCTACACTTTTTTGTTATGTTACAGCCTTATTCCAAAATGGATTAAATTCATTATTTTCCTCAAAATTCTACAAACATTCCCCATAATGTCAATGTTTATTTGAAATCTTTGTGAATTTATTAAAAATAGAAAAAGAAATAAGTCCCATGTACATAAGTATGACAGACTCCTCCCATGTAAATAAGTATCACAGGCTCCTCCCATGTACATAAGTATGACAGACTCCTCCCATGTACATAAGTATGACAGACTCCTCCCATGTAAATAAGTATCACAGGCTCCTCCCATGTACATAAGTATGACAGACTCCTCCCATGTACATAAGTATGACAGACTCCTCCCATGTGTATAAGTATCACAAGCTCCTCCCATGTACATAAGTATGACAGACTCCTCCCATGTACATAAGTATCACAAGCTCCTCCCATGTACATAAGTATGACAGACTCCTCCCATGTACTTAAGTATCACAAGCTCCTCCCATGTACATAAATATGACAGACTACTCCCATGTACATAAGTATCACAGACTCCTCCCATGTACATAAGTATCACAAGCTCCTCCCATGTACATAAGTATCACAGACTCCTCCCATGTACATAAGTATCACAGACTCCTCCCATGTACATAAGTATCACAGGCTCCTCCCATGTACATAAGTATCACAGACTCCTCCCATGTACATAAGTATCACAGGCTCCTCCCATGTACATAAGTATCACAGGCTCCTCCCATGTACATAAGTATCACAGACTCCTCCCATGTACATAAGTATCACAGGCTCCTCCCATGTACATAAGTATCACAGGCTCCTCCCATGTACATAAGTATCACAGACTCCTCCCATGTACATAAGTATCACAGGCTCCTCCCATGTACATAAGTATCACAGACTCCTCCCATGTACATAAGTATCACAGGCCCCTCCCATGTACATAAGTATCACAGGCTCCTCCCATGTACATAAGTATCACAGGCTCCTCCCATGTACATAAGTATCACAGGCTCCTCCCATGTACATAAGTATCACAGACTCCTCCCATGTACATAAGTATCACAGGCCCCTCCCATGTACATAAGTATCACAGACTCCTCCCATGTACATAAGTATCACAGGCTCCTCCCATGTACATAAGTATCACCGGCTCCTCCCATGTACATAAGTATCACAGACTCCTCCCATGTACATAAAAATCACAGACTCCTCCCATGTACATAAGTATCACAGACTCCTCCCATGTACATAAGTATCACCGGCTCCTCCCATGTACATAAGTATCACAGACTCCTCCCATGTACATAAGTATCACAGGCTCCTCCCATGTACATAAGTATCACAGGCTCCTCCCATGTACATGGATTTTCCCCCTTAATGACCAGGCCATTTTTTGCGATACAGGACTGCGTCGATTTAACTGACAATTGCGCGGTCGTGCGACGCTGTACACAAATAAAATTGATGTCCTTTTTTCCCCACAAATAGAGCTTTCTTTTAGTGGTATTCGATCATCTCTGCGGTTTTTATTTTTGGTGCTATAAACAAAAAAAGAGTGTAAATTTTGAAAAAAAAACACAATATCTTTTACTTTTTGCTATAATAAATATATAAAAAAAAAACACAAAAACAAACAAATTTCTTCATCAGTTTAGGCTGATCTGTATTCTACATATTTTTGGTAAAAAAAAATTTTTAAAATCGCAATAAGTGTATATTGATTGGTTTTGCGCAAAAGTCTACAAACTACGGGATAGATTTATGACAGTTTTATTATTATTATTTTTATACTAGTAATGGCGGTGATCTGACATTTTTAGAGGGACTGCGACATTGCGGCGGACAGATCGGACTTTTTTGACACTTTTTTGGGACCATTGACATTTATACAGCGATCAGAGCTAAAAATAGCCACTGATTACTGTATAAATGACACTGGAAGGGAAGGGGTTAAAACTAGGGGGCGATCAAGGGGTTAAGTGTGTTCCCTGGGAGGTGTTTCTAACTGTGGGGGGGGGGGGGAACTAACTGGAGGAGGAGAGAGATCGCTGTTCCTGATCACTAGGACATCGCAGCCGCCGGCCACGCGCTCGCCTCCTAGAGCTCCTAAAGCGGCCGACGTACACCTACAGCGATTACAGCGACTAAGCCGTGCCAACCCGCCGCAGTATAATGATGGCAGATGGTCGGCAAATGGTTAAATCTGAATTGGATTGGTGAGGATATTCATATTTTGGGTTTATTGTTAGTCTGAAGGAGTCTACTTGCCTTCTGAGTGACGATCTCCATGAAATGTGGGGTTGTCAGAGGTTGAACGTGTGAAGAATGACACACGCATGCGACAGACACCCCAGGCCGGCTCTACCAGCTGTGTGAACATATAGTGACTCACAGGCCACGCTTGCTCTCGGTGTGTTGTACACGGCTGGCCTTTTGTAGCAGCAGAAAGGTGAGAAGACATGGCGGCACGCGGAGGCTGAGAGGTCCCCCAGGGTTCCGGACCGTCATGCAGAGTCTACATCATATTGATTGTATGGAATTGCGGTTCGGGTATTTTTGGATCTCTCCACCACACGCTGGTTTCTATTACAGGCCGGCATCATGCATAACATTCTGGTAATTGTAGTAATTAATAGAATAACAGAAAGTGAAGTTCGCGTTCAGCGGCTAATTCCCTGCCCACAAGTCTCAGCAGTTCGCTGACAGCAGCGATTAAATTTAAAGGAGAACTGCAAAAAGAAAAAAAAAATGTTTTTGGGGTCAAAGAAGGCCCCCTTCATCAGAGCTTGATTGATAAACTAGAAGTGAACTGGACCTTTTCTTCAAATATGATTGCAAGCGCAGGCCTTGTTAGCAGCTGGTTTGATGGAGGGTGCGCTCTTGGACCCCTGAAATGCATTGACTATTTTTTGGATTGTCCGTCTGACTTTTATTGGAATAAAGCTGGACCTCTTAGAAGTCATTTGTGCAGATTAGGCTACAAGCACGGGGACCCAGTTTGCCCAGGATCAGAATTCAGAGTTGGCATGGTGCAGGTGGACCGGCCACCAGCACCATAGCCACCAATGTAAACACAACAAGTCTGGCGTTAGGGGACCAGGACAAGGAGTCCCTCTATAGTAGTGTGTGGTGTCTTGCTGGAGACCATAAAGCAGCTGTGTGGAAGTTCTGCACCAGGAGCGGTGCTAGAGAATAAACCAAAGACAAACGCCATAAAAAAACCACAAGAAAGAACTAAATGGAATCTCCTTTAAAAAAAAAAAAACATAGCCACCAACGATGCTCTAGAATGAGGACACTTGGAGTCTTTCATTGCTATGGTGATAGCGGCCAGTTCACCCTCGACATGAGAATACATGACTCTGATCCAGGGCAGTAGACATGCAAGGCTGCCCCCAGCTACCTCCCACCCTCTTCCATGTTGCTGGAACCAAAAGATGATGTGAAGAGGGGACTGTGTGATTTTTTATTTTTTTTTGGGGGGGGGGTATGTGATAAGAAGACGTGTGTAATGGGGGGATATGGTTCTGTGATGGGGGATTGTATAATTATAGACCTATGACATGGAAACCTCTCTAGAGAACTGTGACTTATAGCAAGGAGACCTCTTTAGAGAACTGTGGCCTATGACACAGGGACCTTGCTAGAGAACTGTGGCCTATGACACGGAGACCTCTCTAGAGAAATGTGGCCTATGACATGGAGACCTCTCTAGAGAACAATGGCCTATGACACAGGGACCTTGCTAGAGAAATGTGGCCTATGACATGGAGACCTCTCTAGAGAACAATGGCCTATGACACAGGGACCTTGCTAGAGAAAAGTTGCCTATGACACGGAGACCTCTCTAGAGAAATGTGGCCTATGACACGGAGAGACCTCACTGCTGGAGTTTTCAGTAGACATAAGAGTGCAGATCAATA
The DNA here is from genome assembly GCF_042186555.1 of Aquarana catesbeiana. Taxonomy (NCBI): domain Eukaryota; kingdom Metazoa; phylum Chordata; class Amphibia; order Anura; family Ranidae; genus Aquarana; species Aquarana catesbeiana. The sequence goes on along the minus strand of NC_133326.1, from coordinate 3,156,432 downwards.
CGTCTGACTACATGCAGCACATTGGTTTTCAAAGCAGAAAGTCTGAAAGTATTGAAGCCAGAGAAAGCCAGGCAGCTGGCATTTTCAGAAGGAGATCAGCAAAGTCAGACTACATATCTCCATCATTGCTGGTTACTATTGAAGGTTCAGCACATTACAGTACATGAGTTCTCCTTATAACGAAGCCATTTCACTAAGATCTAATCTGAGACATGTGCAGCATTCAGAAGGTCTTATCTGAAAGATTCATATTGAAAAGATCGTTTAATATGATTGTTTTGGCGTGAAAATGTTGATTGCGTACTATTTAATACAGCTGAATAGCCGTGTGTGTGGGCGGCCCAACGAGTTTCCTTTTATACATGAACTCGGTTTATTAGTTGATGATATTGAGAATGTTCATATTCAATTCAGGTGTTAAATAATCTGCTGCGAGAGAGAGATAAAAATAACGACCGTAAAATAAGAAGAAATGTTGTGTGTCCGGCTTTCCAACTCTGGGGGAAGATTTAGAACTTCTGTCAGGTTTTTTATATCTAACATGTAGTGGTAGAGGGGCGGTGGACGCGGATTTTCACAGGTGATCAAAATAATTAAGAGCTTAGCTGGTGGATAATCATGGACACTACATTCCTCAAGTCTGTCCAAAATCACGCCATACCTAAAAAGGGTGCTATACGTGGTATCCCAATGTCCGTCCCACAACCCAATAAACATAGTTGGTGTTTTTATCGTACTATGTAAGTAGGAATCTATAGTATATTACATTTGCGTTTAATAACGTTTTCTGAAGTATTTTGAAAAGTAATGTTATATTTATATTATAGATTGCTCTATTTCTCTGTATTCTGAAGATGCAAATTGCAAAATCCCTCATAACTGAGGTCCTCCTTTCCCCTAGAACTGAGGTTCTCCGTTACTCCATAACATAGCTCCTCCAATTCCCCATAACTGAGGTCTTCCGTTCCCCATAACTGAGGTCCTCCATTCCCCACATAACTGAGGTCCTCCATTCCCCACATAACTGAGGTCCTTCGTTCCCCCATAACTGAGGTCCTTCATTCCCCCATAACCGAGGTCCTTCATTCCCCCATAACCGAGGTCCTTCGTTCCCCCATAACTGAGGTCCTTCGTTCCCCCATAACTAAGGTCCTTAGTTCCCCCATAACTGAGGTCCTTCATTCCCCCATAACTGAGGTCCTTCATTCCCCCTTAACTGAGGTCCTTCGTTCCCCCATAACTGTGGTCCTTTGTTCCCCCATAATATAGTTCCTCCATTCCCCCATAACATAATGCCTCCATTCCCCCATAACATAGAGCCTCTGTTCCCCCATAATTGAGGACCTTCGTTGACCTATAACTGAGGTCCTTCATTTCCCCATAACTAAAGGTCCACCGTTCCCCCATAACTGAGGTCTTTTGTTCCCCCCTTTACATAGCTCCTCCATCCCCCATAACTGAGGTCCTCCATCCCCCATAACTGAGGTGCTCCGTTCCCCCATAACTGAGGTCCCCATTCCTCCATAACATAGCTCCTCCATCCCCCCATACCTGAGCTCCTCCAGCCCCCATAACTGTACTCCTCCAACCCCCATAACTGAGCTCCTCCATGAACCTTAACTGAGGTCCTCAAGACCCCTTATCAGCTTTGTTATTCTTCTCTGGGCTTTCTCCTGTTCCAGTGCATCCTTCCTGAGGACTGGTGATCAGAACGGGACAGCGTACTCCATTTGTGGCCAAACCAGAGTTTTGTAAAGTGGTAGAATTATAGTTTTATCTCTGGAGTAAAAATGCCATTTTAATGTATGATAATAGTCTGCTGGCCTTGCATGCTGCAGCTTGGCATTGCATGCTCTCATCAGATTGTATGGAGAGGCCCCACCACTCCAGTTGGGAATAGTAATAGGGACAGGAGAAATTATGAGAACGTGCATACTGTTACTGAAGTAAGGAATTGAAGGCCTACTGGACTTGTCTCTACCTTGTCTCTCTGGCCTTTTCTGAACTGGTACCTACCTCGCCCAGGAAGAATGGAGAGTGAAGTGTTGTAATAAGATACTGTGCTGGTTATGTGGAAATTAATATTTTAGTGCTCCCCCCAGGTGTGGGGCCCACACTAACATGAGAAGAGGCAGGAGGCCAGTTAGTGGTACCCAAAGATGCAACGCTACATAGTTACATAGTCTGGTTAAAAAAGCTACAAGTTCATCTAGTTCAGGGGTCGGCAAGCCATTGCGGGGTAAAGGACACTACAGTGAGGGGGAAGGGGGCAAAGGACACTACAGTGGGTGGGTGTGGGGATGGTGTACAGGGGGCAGAGGACACTGCATTGTGGGTACAGAATACTACGTCTACGTCTTTTTATTGGAAGCTTGATCTTTTTTTTTTTTTTTTTTAAGGGCACCGCCTAGTTCATCCCCCCTTCCAGAGATCTTTGCTTTCCTCCATGTTATCCGGGTAGATCTCAACCTCTGAAAGGTCCCTTGATCTAATTCAATCAACAGAAAACCTCCATATACACAATCCTAAACCCACAGTTGATCCAGAGGAAGGAGAAATACCCCAGTAAAGTACGATCCAATTTGCTTCAGCAGGGGAGAAAATTCCTTCCTGAACCCCCAAGAGGCAATCGGATTTTCCCTGGATCACCTTTACCTATAAATATCAGTACCCAGTCATATTCTGTACATTTAGGAAAGAAGTCAGGCCATTCCGCAAACAATCTACTGAGCTGGCCAGAACCACCTCTGGAGGGAGTCTATTCCACATTTTCACAGCTCTTACTGTTAAGAAACTTTTCCGTATTTGAAGATTACATTTTTTTTCCTCCAGATATAAAGAGTGTCCCCTTGTCCTCTGTGATGACCTTAAAGTGAATAACTCTCAGTAAGTAACGTTGTAACAAAGTTCTCTTGATCCGCCTACATAATTGTTGGCAAATTTCGCTGATAAGACAAAATGTGTGAGCTTCTTTAAGGTAACCAGTTAGACTTTGGGAAGAACCATTTCACTCAGGCAGACAAGGGTATCTCCCTTCAGAACTCACCATACACCACCACGGTGGCTGACGCGCTTCGTCTCTTAGCAACAATATTGGACGCCATGCACGTGTAGTTCCCGGAGTCGGAGAGCCGCGCGTGTCGTATGATCAGGTTGTGATCCGCCCGGGTGTCGATGTTTTCGTCCTGCAGGGCATCGATTGGCTCTTCATTCTTCAGCCACTCCACCTGAAAGAGGAGAACAGGTCAGAACCTCTGGTCTAGAAATAAGCCATCTCGTCTCATGCATTAAGAAACACACAATGCGTTACTACGACTGCCATTTTATTCTGGATTTATAGTCACCCATCATCTGACATTGTAACCTGCTCTTGTAGGGAAATAAAATTTAAAGGGCCTCTGAGAGAGACCAAGGGTTTGGCTACTGGCCAAGCAAAAACACTTATGTACCACGTGTCTATTGAGAGCCAGATAGAAATGAGCCAGGTCCAGGTCTGTGTGACAACAGGAAGGCACCCAACACCCAACCTGACCCATGAGCCGCCAAATCCCAAAGGGCCCTTATGCAGCTGGACAGGTGGTACAATAGCCACTGTAGACACACTAAAGTTCATCACCTTTAAAGCAGAACTACACTGTATCCGAACACCAAACTGAAAACACAAATTGATTCATTTTTTACATTCAAAGCAAACTTCTCCATCCACCCATCCATGTCTCCAACCATCCATCCACATCTCCATCCATCCATCCATGCCTCCATCCATCCATGTCTCCAACCATCCATCCATGTCTCCGTCCATCCATCCATGTCTCCATCCATCCATGCCTCCATCCATCCATCCATGTCTCCGTCCATCCATCCATGTCTCCATCCACCCATCCATGTCTCCAACCATCCATCCATGTCTCCATCCATCCATGTCTCCATCCATCCATCCATTCATGTCTCCAACCATTCATCCATGTCTTTATCCATCCATGTCTCCATCCACATCCATGTCTCCAACATCCACCCATTTCTCCATCCATCTATCCATGTCTCCATCCATCCATCCATTCGTGTCTCTAACCATCCATCTATGTCTCAATTCCATCCATCTATGTCTCCATAAATCCCTCTGTCTTGGTCCATCCACCCATATTTCCAACCATCCATCCATGTCTCCAACCAGTCATCCATGTCTTTATCCATCCACCCATGTTTTCAACCATCCATCTATGTTTCCATCCATCTATGCATGTCTCCAACGATACATCCATGTCTCCATCCATCCATTTCTCAAATCATCTATCCATATCTCCATCCATCCATGTCTCCAACTATCCATCCATGTCTCCATCCATCCATTTCTCAAATCATCTATCCATGTCTCCATCCATCCATGTCTCCAACTATCCATCCATGTCTCCATCCATCCATTTCTCCAACCATCCATCCATGTCTCCATCCATCCATGTCTCCATCCATCCATCCATGTCTCCATCCATTCCTCCATGTCTCCATCCATCCATGTCTCCAACCATCCATCCATGTCTCCATCCATCCCTCTGTGTCTCCATCCATCCATATCTCCAATCATCTATCCATGTCTCCATCCATCCATTTGTCCAATCATCTATCCATGTCTCCATCCATCCATCCATCCATCCATCCATGTCTCCATCCATTTCTCCATGTCTCCATCCATCCATCCATAACTCCATCCATCCATTTCTCCAACCATCTATCCATGTCTCCATGCTTTATTTTGTTGAGAAATCACTTTAAAAATCCACCCCCCCAGCATATCTAGTTGCAGCCATCCTGAGTAAGGGCAGACGATTTATGTAGCATTTACTTCCTGGAATCCATCTGCCCTTAGCTCAGGAATGCAGGCAGGAGGGTGTGTTTAGCTGAGAAAGCCCCTCCTCCCATGAAGAGTCCTGGGATATATGACACCATTTTGGCCTAGGCCAGAAACCAGGAAGATACTGAAAAAATGTACAGCTTTGTGAATCGAGTCTTTTGCTATTTTCTTGGCACATAAAAGATTTATAGACATTGATGGTTCCACATACTCTCCCCCCCCCATCCCAAGACTACTCATACAATTTCTACCAAGTGGTTTAAATACGATTTTAGAGGTGTGCAAATGGTGGTCGATCAAATCATTTTGTACAAAAATGAAAATTTTACATCCACATTTCTGTACATATAAAACCAAAAACGACTAATTTCAGAATTTGCCTTCAGAGAATATTATTGTAAGCTGGACTTGAATCATTGTTCTTGGGATATATATTCAGAAAATATATTCAATAACACGTGTGATTTATTATACTAGATTATCATTTCCATCTGTCTGAAGGCAGAGTTCACCTGTGAAACGCGTTACATTTCTAGCCGCTCCGTGTCCAAGGGAAACGTCAGGTTAAATATATGATAGATGACCCTCATCTAAGGGCATTGAACGTACCTGAACCCCCCCAAGACATTGGTGTAAGGCATAAATATAAGGAAGTGCTTGAGAAAAAATTCTGGGATGTATATTTCATATTTCTCATTTTATAGTTTTACATGCAAAGAAATAAAGATGTATTTTTTTAAAATTGTTTGACTGTCCAACATATATATATAGTATCTCACAAAAGTAAGGGGATGAAATTAGACACTTTTTATATATCCCTCAGAAATAGAGTATCTGACAAAAGTAAGTACACCCCTCAGTGACATTTGTGTAAATCTTTTCTTCTATCTTTTTATGTGACAACACTGAAGAAATGACACTTGTCTACAATGTAAAGTAGTGAGTGTACAGCTTGTATAACAGTGTAAATTTACTGTCCCCTCAAAATAACTCAACACACAGCCATTAATGTCTTTTTTTTAATGCAGCAAAGTGAACAAAAAAAAAGAAAAATCTTCATCAAATGATTACAATGACCCTTTAAATCACCTTTGGCTACTAAAACTAAAACAGCAATTATTTCAAAACGGTTCTCTAATACCACACAGTCTTTGATTTAAGCAATATGTGTACAGTTAGAATTTAACTGGAGTTCGATGTAAAATTCAATTCAAATTTCAGTCCGAATTTCCAAAGTTTGGATGAATTTTGTTTAGTTATTGGGAGCATTCGGTACAATTTGTTTATATTGTAATTTGGGTATTCCAATATATCCGAATCTCCGAATAACGAAAAAATTTATCTGAATATTAATTCGGAACGAAACGAACTCGCAAATGTCTACTGCCTTTACACACACATGAACTTTAATGACCTCCCAGTCTTAGTCCGGAGGGTTCAATATTGAGTTGGCTCCGCCCTTTGCAGCTATAACAGCTTCACCTCTTCTGGGAAGGCCGTCCACAAGGTTTAGGAGGGTGTCTATGGGAATGTTTGACCATTCTTCCAGAAGAGCATTTGTGAGGTCAGGCACTGATGTTGGAGGAGAAGGCCTGGCTCACAGTCTCCGCTCTAATTCCTCCCGAAGGTGTTCTATCGGGTTGAGGTCAGGACTCTGTGCAGGCCAGTCAAGTTCCTCTACCCCAAACTCGGTCATCCATGTCTTTATGGACCTTGCTTTGGGCACTGGTGGGCAGTCATGTTGGAACAGGAAGGGGCCGTCCCCAAACTGTTCCCACAAAGTTGAGAGCATGAAATTGTCCAAAATGTCTTGGTATTCTGACGCCTTAAGAGGTCCCTTCACTGGAACTAAGGGGCCAAGCCCAACCCCTGAAAAACAACCCCCCACACCATAATCCCCCCTCCCCCCACACCATAATCCCCCCTCCACCAAACAACCCCACACCATAATCCCCCCTCCCCCCACACCATAATCCCCCCTCCACCAAATGCACAAAGCAAGGTCCATAAAGACATGGATGAGCGAGTTTGAGGTGGAGGAACTTGACTGGCCTATATACAAATAACTAAGTATATAAATAAATAGAATAAGTCGTGACCGCTCAATGGGTCCCAGTGTGGGCGGAACCATTCAGTGGACCTACTGACAGGAAATAGTCATCTTATGTCCTACTCCAAACATCACATTCCATTCATGATCCATTCCTAAAAATGAATGATTATGGCACATGGGGAACGTGGACCGTCCACCCCGGGTCAGATATTGATTTATGATTTTAATGATCGTGTGTAGGATATTGTTTTTATAGCCTATATGTGTAGAAATGAGATGTAACGCTCCATTTTTATAGCCATCATCAACCTTAACAGTTCTCTCGACACTCTGACCTACTTTTCACACCATCTAACTGCATCGTGAAAGTGTGAAGATTCCCCGTGTCCAGGTCCCCCCCTCTCGTGCTTTACTGTATGTTCAGTTCCTCAACTGACTGGTTACATAGTTGGTTAGGATGAATCAAGTCATGGAAATCACGTCCACTTATTTTATTCAATGTTGTTATGCCGCGTACACACGGTCGGACTTTTCGTCTACAAAAGTCCGACGGACGCCGAGGGACTAAAGCTGGTTGACAATCCGATCGTGTGTGGGCTTCTCCGGACTTTCAGCGGACTTTTCCAGCCTCAAATCTGACAGACTTTAGATTTGCCGGACCCAGAAATCCATTCGTCTGTGTGCCAGTCCGACGGACAAAAACCCACGCTAGGGCTGCTATTGGCTACTGGCTATCAACTTCCTTATTTTAGTCCGGTGTACGTCATCACGTACGAATCCGTCGGACTTTTGTGTGATCGTGTGTAGGCAAGTCCGTTCGTAAGAAAGTCTGCCGCAAGTCCGCCGAAAGTCCGTCGAAAGTCTGTCGGACAGGCTGTCGGACTTTTGTAGACGAAAAGTCCGACCGTGTGTACGCGGCATAGGAATTACTTTTTGGTAATTTTTTTCTAAACCTTCAGTAGATCCAGGCTTATCCAGAAGAAGCATAAAAATAGGTTTATAAGTAAGTGCCCTTTTATGGGGAAAGGTCCAGCTTGACCCCAAAATACCAACTGGAGAATCTCCAGATCAAACTCCTATAGCTCTACCCCCGAAGGAGCCGCTGGTGGACTCTATTTACTAATTAGGTGACTTCTGAAGGCAATTGGTTCTTCTAGATTTTAGTTAGGGGTATCAGAGTAAAGGGGGCTGAATACAAATGCCCCCCCCCCCACACTTTTCACATATTTATTTGTATCATTTATCATTTTCCTTCCACTTCACAATTATGTGACACTTTGTGTTGGTCTATCACATAAAATCCCAATAAAATACATTTACGTTTTTGGTTGTAACATGACAAAATGTGGGAAAATTTCAAGGGGTGTGAATACTTTTTCACTGTAGGTAAAGGAAGGTGACACTTTGACAAATGCTGCAGAAATAAATCCAAATAGACCAACAGACAACGACGTCTTCACATTTGTTTCCATTCTTCTTCAAATAAAGAAAAGGGACGTGTTTGATAAATGTAGGATTTCACGAGAGTTCACCGATAGTAGAACCAACCGCCGCATTCTGATGCATGCCGCTGTAATTCAGCTGAACTCCTCTTAGATTTTAGCTATTTACAAAGTGGTCTAAATGCTAATTTCATAACATGTCCTGTGTGATTTACGCCAAGTGAAGAGATAACCCATAATCCATCGAGGCAGCATGAGCTATGGACTTGACAACGGACAGTGGAGGATTCATGAAGCAGAACCTTAACTGACAGTTCTGCTGCCCACTGTTCTGCGCTGCTCCGCTGGGTCTCAGAGATTTTTTTTTCTTTTAGTGGTTATGTCAGTGTCCACATTGGACTAAAAAATGAAAATAGACAGGAAAGGTTTCTATTCTCCAATGGCTCTTCCCTGAGATGTCTGAGAGCCTTACTGCAAAGGCAAGAATGTAAAGGAGCCAAGTTACAACCTACAATCACATCATGTCCAGAAAGACCGACCCATCAACTAGGGCAGGGGTCTCCAAACTACGGCCCTTTGCTTGCTTCTATCCGGCCCTTGGGGAACTATTCTACCTACTGTCAGCAACAGTGGGCCACTGATACTCTCACTGACACCAATGATGGGACACTATTCCTCCCATTGACACCAATGATGGGGCACTAGTCCTCCCACTGACACCAATGATGGGGCACTATTCCTCCCACCGACACCAATGATGGGACACTATTCCTTTCACTGATACCAATGATGGGACACTATTCCTCCCACTGATACCAATGATGGGACACTATTCCTCCCACTGACACCAATGATGGGACACTATTCCTCCCACTGACACCAATGATGGGACACTATTCCTCCCACTGATACCAATGATGGGACACTATTCCTCCCACTGACACCAATGATGGGACAATATTCCTCCCACTGACACCAATGATGGGGCACTATTCCACCCACTGACACCAATGATGGGACACTATTCCTCCCACTGACACCAATGATGGGGTACTATTCCTTCCACTGACACCAATGATGGGGCACTATTCCTCCCACTGACACCAATGATGGGGCACTATTCCTCCCACTGACACCAATGATGGGACACTATTTCTTCCACTGACACCAATGATGAGGCACTATTGATCTTTTATTAAAAAGAATCAAGCAACCAATTTTATACAAAAGTAAAAAAACAAAACCATAGTACAAAACTTCAACAGAAATCCAAGGAATACACATCCATGTTCAGAATATATACAATATATACATAATCCACTACCAAAATTATTTACATAAAGCAGCAGAGAGGGCCTAAGAGGCACAACCCATCACCTATGTACGCAGCCATTTATCAAAAATTAATCCCAAAAAAAAATAATAATCTAGGGTGATAAGAGTCAGACAGCCACACCCGGGAAAGAGACTCCTGGCAGTCAGGGAGGCTTGAAACCCCTCCACGCCTTCAACCAAGCCCCCTGACTCCGCTTGTCTCTCTCAAGTACCCGAATCTTCTCCACCTCATGCAGAATGTCATACACCACCACCTGAACAGGAAGGATTTTACGCCGAATGCAGACCTGACACCGTGCGTTCCAAGTGAAATAACGGACTACTAGGCTAACTAGAAAAAGTGTATCTAAACAAAAAACCCCACCAGTATTGAATGCTCCGTACACCCACTCAGCATAACCCAGCCTGGAGAGGAAAGGGACACCGAGGGCCCGCCCCACCTGTTTGTACACCTCTATGTTAAAGGGGCAATGAAGCAGAAAATGGTCCATAGTCTCCTCCTCACCTGCACACTCCTCCCGAGGACAGCTACGATCCACCCCACTGCGGAATTTCAAATTGCCCCTAACATAGAGCCTCCCATGGAAGCACAACCAGGCCAGATCCCTGAATTTAGGGGGTACTCTGTCCAAATTAATAAGTCTTAACCCTGCCCTCAAAACTGGGCCTGGGCAATCCCTTAAGGCCAATGGGTCATGAAAGACTTCGCTCAAGACTCGGCTCATAAGGACTTTCCTCGGAACCGATCTGAGATCTTCAGCCGACAATCGCCACTGCCGTAGTAACTTCAGGCACGGAGCGACATAGGCTGGTAGCTGCCAACGATGACCCCTGAGATTCTTCACTTGGCCACCTTCTTCCCAAAGTCGTAGAAAAGGCCTAAACCAAGATCTAAATATGCCTGCCCATCCAGGAGGTTCCACTGCAAGCATATTACCAATATTAAACTTGAGAAAAAGCAGTGAAAAGAAAAGAACTGGGTTGACCATACCTAAGCCACCCTCCCTCCTGGATAGATAGGTGACATTCCTCTTGATGGGGTTCAGTCTGTTCCCCCACAACATCTGGAAGAACACACTACTGACCCTAGCATAGAGAGACACTGGCAAGATGCAGACAAAGCTGACATACAAGAAGATGGGAATCAGGTAAGTCTTAATCAGATCAACCCTTTCCCTCATAGATAACTTCCATCTCTTCCAGCTGACCACCTTAGTATTGGCAATTTCCAGTCTGCCTTCCCAGTTTTTGAGGCCATAATCGCCAGGTCCAAATTCAATGCCTAGAATCTTAATTCTTTCCTGGGGCACTGGAAAGGTGTCCGGGAGATCAAAACCCCTCACCTTCCTTTCCCATCCAGAAAACTTCACTCTTTTCCTGATTGATCTTGGAGCCTGATGCTTCAGAATACCGTGATGTCAGAGAGACCACCTCCTCTGCTTCATCCGCCCCAGTGACAATCACGGACACATCGTCCGCATAGGCAACAACCCTCAAAGGCGGCTCACCTGGGAGCCCCACTGGCACCCCACACAACATGCCGCTCTCTAGCCTCCTGATGAAGGGGTCGATTGCAAACACATAGAGCAGGGGACTCAGGGGACAACCCTGGTGCACCCCGGAGCCAACCTCAAAGGACTGCCCAACCCAACCATTAACAAGAGGAAAGCTTTCTGCCCCCTTATACAAGACTTTTAACCAATTGACAAAACCACCCGGCAGACCGTACTTACTAAGGAGCAACCACAGGTACTCATGGTTAACATGATCAAAAGCTTTTGCCTGATCCAATGTCAGCAAATACTTTCCCCAGCCTGCAGCCCTGCATCGCTCCAAGGCCTCCCGGACAGCTAAAACTGCTGTGAAGGTGCACCTACCCTGGACCGAACAGTGCTGATGGCGAGAAAGCAAAGACTCTGCTACTGACGATAGGCGCCAGAAAATGATCTTTGCCAGTATCTTTCTATCGACATTAAGAAGGCTGATGGGGCGCCAATTCTCAATCATCGAAGGATCTTTACCCTTTGAAAGAAGAATCACAGCTGAGTGCCTCATGGAAGGGGGAAGTACCCCCTCTGCAAGGCAACTGTTAAAAACCTCTACCAAATGTGGGGCCAGAATAGGCTTAAAAGCTTTGTAAAACTCAGCCGTCAAGCCATCCGGTCCAGGTGACTTTTTGATGGCAAGCTGTTCAATTGCCCTCATCACCTCTTCAACTGTGATCTCCTCTGTCAAATTCATCAATGGGACATCTTCATCATTTAGACCTGGAGTAGAGTCCAAAAAGCTTTCCATCTTGTCACGGTCAAGCTCTTTCCTCCCAAGAAGGTCAGCATAAAAGGACCTCACGACCTCCAGAATCCCTGACCTGGACTTTGTCAAGGAACCTGTACTGTCCTTAAGGCCAACGACCGTTTTAACAGCTACACCTTGTTTGCAGTTCTGGTAAGGGTCAGGCGAGTGGTACTTCCCATAGTCCCTCTCCAGAACCAAAGAGGCATGCCGGTCATATTGACACTTCCTGAGAAGGAGTTTCACTTCAGAGATTGCCCCAGGATCTCCTCCTCTCGAGACAAGAATATCCAGCTTCCTCCGTAAACGTTGGTAGGTCATGTATTTATTAAACTGCTTTCTATTGGCTAGGCCCCTGAAGAATCCAGCAATCCTCTTTTTGGTCAGCTCCCACCACTCAGCCTTGCTGCTGCAAAAGTCCAGGATGGTCACCTGTGCCTGAAAGAATTCCTCAAAGGATTGTCTAACATGTTCTTCCTTGAGTAGAGTCGAATTCAATCTCCAGATGCCCTTACCCCTCTGAGGGGCGTCTGAAGCATTCAGGACCACAGATAGCATACAGTGATCAGAGAACTCTACTGCCTGCACCACTGGGGGTGAGAAAGCAGAGGTCTCCTTCAAAAAAAACCTATCTATTCTACTCTGACTATTACCTCGATGAAAGGTGAACCCAGTGTCATCCGGGAGGTGCTTAATGTGCACATCCACAAGACCAGCATCCCTAACCATACTATTTAAAAAAACGCTATCATATCCCAGCCTGTCCTTGAAGTCCTTCCTGTCCTTGGGCCTAGTTACTGTATTAAAGTCACCTCCAAAGACCACTTGCCGGGATGTAAAAAGAAATGGCTTGATCCTTGTAAAAAGGCATTTCCTGTCCCACTTTGTGTGCGGCCCATAAACATTAATTAAGCGCAGGTCCTGCCCTCCCACAAGGACGTCTAAGACCATACATCTCCCAATCTCCACCTCAATAACCCGCCGGACAGTTACCATGCCGGTTTTAAACAACACCGCCACACCGCCGTAAGGCTCGGCCGCAAGAGACCAGTAAGATGGACCATACCTCCACTCTCTCTTGGCCATATGAATATCTGCCAAGGAGGTGAGCCTAGTCTCTTGCAAAAATAAAATTTCAGCATCTAATTGGCTGAACAAAAAGAAGGCCATAGAACGAGCTCTTACTGACTTAATGCTGGCGACATTTATTGTCACCACTTTTAACGGAGGGGGAACCGCCATTTGGGTTATTGGGTGGATTGCTTCTTAGCTCCCCTCTGCTGCTCATCACCAGATGCCTCTCCCTTTCTTGAGGCCGCCTCAAACTCCATTTCGGAATCAGAACTTCGCTCCGAAGAAGCTCCAGATGAAGAGATATCCCAATTAGAGGACCTATAATGGTTGGAGACAGGCACTGGAGCCTGTTCCGCCCTCACCACCTGCTTCTTCCGCTTCCCAACCTTCCTTCTCTCCTCCAGGTACTGCAGGTCAGCTTCAGAGATGCCCTCATCTGTTACTTTTTTCTGTGAAGTCTTTCCAGAAGACTTCTTTACAGAGGAAGAAGCAACCTTTTTAGTACATGTTACCACTCCTGGTGGGGGGGGTGCTCCCTTTGAGTCAGACTTAGGAGGGGTAGACTCCTGGGGGGGAACTGACTCGGGGGGCACAGACTTGGAAGGTTCTGACACATGAGGAGAGGGTACAGTAGGCTGGGGGGACACAGAGACAGATACAGAAGGAATACTTACAGACACAGGAGGGGTGGCCACAGGAACTGGGGAGGGATCCTGAGCAGGACCAGGGGAGTCAGTCACCGCAGAGGAGGATGGTACACCAGGGGCCTCACCCTCCATCCTGTCCAGCCTTGACATGTCATCAATTACCTCCTTCTCCATATTGTGCCAGGCTTCAGGACATCTGCTGTAGGGGTGGCCAAGGCGCAGGCACAGGTTGCACCTGATCATCTCAGTGCAGTCCTTGGCCATATGACCCTGACCCCGACACACTGAACATATCAAGGCTGAACAGGAAGAGCTCAAATGCCCCTTTTCTCCACAGCGGTGACACAGCTTCGGCTGACCAGGGTAGAAAATAGTCATCCTATCCCTCCCTATAAAAGCTGAGGAGGGCAGGTGACGGACAACATTCCCATCCCTGGCCAACCTGACTGTAACCGACCAACCCCCAGTCCAGATGTTACGCTCATCAAGTATTTTATTGGGCTTAGTCAATACCTCACCATAATTCTTTAACCAGACCTCTAAATCTCGAGCAGGAACACTCTCATTAGTGAGAATAATTGTGATTTTTTTCACCGTAGACCTTTGTGAAACTGCAACTGGGGTCAGACCTTCCCATTCGGGTCTTGACCTGCACCGAGCCTCATATCTCTCCCAGAACAGGTCAAGACCCTCTGGCCTGGTGAAACTAATGGTATAATCCCGTGTCCCAGCAACATGTATTAGGGCATACAGATCGTTTGCCCCAAAACCCATCTCCAAAATCATGTCCACCACCGCACGCCGTGCTGGAGGGATTGCACCACCTTCCCATTTAAGAATCACTACATTTCGTCTCGGACCCCCAGCAGAAGCCAGAGACCCAAGACCAGATCCTGGGGTGCTCAAGGTGGTAGGTCGCAGGGGGAAAACCCTCTTGGGGGCGGAGCTACCAGGAGCAGAGCGTACCACCTGAGCAAATGTAGGCTTATCAGGGCCAAGGCCCCACACTGATGTTACATTAGTCTGTACATTACAATTATTATCTGCTGGAACGGAGTTGGTAGGACTGTCCATCACACTTGTACTGGGATAATTTTTATCAGTCACACAAACATTCACATTCCCATCAGGAATAATCACAGTTTCTGCTGCAATACCAGCTGTCTCCTGAAGCTGTGCTGTAGAGTCCTCAGCAGCTGTGGGGCAAACAGCTTTAGACTCAGCTAAAGGGGGGTTAATTGGTTCTGCTGAATCTTGTAGTTCATCTGCAGGAATGTCATTTTTTAAATGCAAACTTTGCTGTACTGCAGCATCAGCAGGTACAGCATTGCTACACATGGGATTAGCAGCCTGATTGTCACTGGGCACATTGTCTGTATCAGTCACAGTGTTCACAAAAACAGTTTTATGCACCACATGGGGCTTGACAGGCTTTACCTTGTCAGGCATGTTATCAGTAATGTCCTCCTCATGGAACACCAACTGATCTTCCCGTATAGGAGACTCCATTGCCTGGATGGCCCTGAGCATGCCACCTGAGTCCTGGGAAGGCATGGGGCTGCTTACCTCTCCCTGAGGGGGCAGGGGGTCAGAACTGGGGGTCTCCTCCTCCACCTCCATTTTTGTCATCCTGGCAAACCTTCTGTCATTGCAGAACTTTTCCTTAAATGGCCCATCTCTGCCTTCCATCATGGCCACAATGGTCTCCTGGTGTTCAACCCGGACCTTGGCCAGTTGGATCTCCGGATCCATGGATCCACGTTTCTGGCTGTGCAAGCCCTCACGCTGCCTTCTCAAGCGCTTCAGCTCCGCTCTCAGTTTATAGAGTTTGTCTCTTTCCCTATTCAGGGCTTTAATCCCGGCCACCACTCGCTCCTGAATTGCCTCTGAGCCTTCATCCTTACCAGGGACAGAGAGATCACAAGCCATGGTTTGTACAGAGGAAGGCATGTCACCTGATGGCCCAGGAGATGGCTGGGAGCTTCCAGCAGGAGAGGCCCTGCTGGCCTCCATGGCTTCCCCAGAAAGGGGCCAGGAGAGCTGGGATAGATTTCCTCACCACTCCCCTCTCACACGGATCTGCAGCAGCTCCAGAGACAGCCTCCTCCTGACACACCTGTGCTCCAATGATGGGTGGGGCACTATTCCTCCCACTGACACCAATGATGGGACACTATTCCTCCCACTGATACCAATGATGGGACACTATTCCTCCCACTGATACCAATGATGGGGCACTATTCCTCCCACTGACACCAATGATGGGACACTATTCCTCCCACTGACAGCAATGATGGGACACTATTCCTCCCACTGACACCAATGATGGGACACTATTCCTCCCACTGACACAAATGTTGGGACACTATTCCTCCCACTGACACCAATGATGGGGCACTATTCCTCCCACTGACACCAATGATGGGACACTATTCCTCCCACTGACACCAATGATGGGCCACTCTCTTAAAGGGAGTGCTCCTAACGTCAGCGTGTTACCTGTATAAAAGACACCTGTCCACAGAGGCAACCAATCAGATTCCAATCTCTCCACCATGGCCAAGACCAAAGAGCTGTCCAAGGATGTCGGGGATAAGATTGGAGACCTACACAAGGCTGGAATGGGCTACAAGACCATCGCCGAGCAGCTTGGTGAGAGGGAGAGAACAGTTGGTGGGATTATTCACAAATGGAAGAAACACAAAATAACGGTCGATCTCCCTCGGTCTGGAGCTCCATACAAGATCTCACCTCGTGGAGGTTCAATGATCATGAGAATGGTGAGGAATCAGCCCAGAACTACACGGGAGAATCTTGTCAATGATCTCAGCTGGGACCATAGTCACCAAGAAAACAATCGGTAACACACTACACCGTGAAGGACTGAAATCCTGCAGCCCCCGCAAGGTCCTGCTGCTCAGGAAATCACATGTACAGGTCCATCTGTAGTCTGCTAATGAACATCTGAATGATTGAGAGGAGAACTGGGGGAAAGTGTTGTGGTCAGAGGAGACCAAAAATCGAGCTCTTTGGCATCAACTCAACTCATCGTGTTTGGAGGAGGAGGAATGCTGCTTATGACCCCAGGAACACCATCCCCCACCGTCATACATGGAGGTCCTATGACCCCAAGAACACCATCCCCCACCGTCATACATGGAGGTCCTATGACCCCAAGAACACCATCCCCCACCGTCATACATGGAGGACCTATGACCCCAAGAACACCATCCCCCACCGTCATACATGGAGGTGGGAACATTATGCTTTGGGGGTGTTTTTCTGCTAATGGAAAAGGACAACTTCACCGCATCAACGAGACGACGGATGGGGCCATGTACCGTCAAATCATTGGTGAGAACTTTCTTCCCTCAGCCACGGCATTGAAAATGGGTCGTGGATGGGTCTTCCAGCATTATAACGACCCAAAACACACGGCCAAGGCAACAAAGGAGTGGCTCAAGAAGAAGCACATTAAGGTCATGGAGTGGCCTAGCCGGTCTCCATACCTTAATCCCATAGAAGATATGTGGAGGGAGCTGAAGGTTCGAGTTACCAAACGTCAGCCTCGAAACCTTAAAGCGGAGTTCCACCCATTTAAAAGTCAGCCGATACAAAAAGTGTAGCTGCTGACTTTTTAATAATCAGACACTCACCTGTCCCACGCTCCAGCGATATGGGCATATGAAGCCTCGCTCCTCTCCCCCTCCTCTCCGCGGGCACCGGCATTCTAACTGTGGGCGCCCAGCTGTGGCTTCACATGCGCGAGCCGCGCTCCTCGCTGTGAATGGCCGGGCAATCCTCTGGGACCTGTGACGTGTCCCAGAAGATTGCAGGGAGGGAGGGGGGAGAGGCGATCTTCCTTCCGGCGCCGCGGCGGCAGGGATGGAAGTGGGAGCTGGGCACCTCTAAAAACAGGGTACCTGCTCCTCCCCCCCAGGGGGTCAACAACACTTAAAGTGGAAGTTCCATTTTTGGGTGGAACTCCGCTTTAATGACTTTAAAGGACAAAATCCCTCCTGAGATGTGTGCAAACCTGGTGGGGCCAACGCCAAGAAACGTCTGACCTCTGTGATCGGCCAACAAGGGTTTCTCCACCAACTACTAAGTCATGTTCTGTGAAGGGTTCAAAGACTTATTTCACTCATTAAAATGCAAATTAATTTATAACTTTTTTGAAATGTGTTTTTCTGGATATTTTTGTTGTTATTCTGTCTCTCACTGTTATAATAAACCGACCAATAAAATTATAGACCGATCGTTTCTTTCTCAGTTGGGCGAACGTACAAAATCGGCAGCCGATCAAATACTTTATTCCCCTCACTGTATACTACTAAATGCTGCGCTGTCTGCAGATCCTTTCTTGGTATTTTCCTTAGTAATTATATTTCATGATTCTTATTGCAAAATAATGTTGTCTTAATAAGGGAGGGGGGATGGGGGGCGGGGTCACCAGCTGGAGGTGTCAGATGTTACTGCCTTGGCCTATAGATACTGAGGGGCACCGCGCCCCCCCCCCCCTCCCCCGCTGTACCTCACTCTGCAGTCTCCCGGCTCTAGTTGTGAGCCTATAAAGGTGTATGGGGAGTTCCCCAACACATGAAAAATTGCATACACATGCGTCCTCGTATCTTATGAATATGCATGTATGTCTGTCAGCAGAACATTCCGGCTCTGGGAAAACAATAACTTCTCCGCTAAGCAAACAAAATTCATTAATTTAATAAATAACGAACAGCTTGATAGTCGGCCGCGCGAAGCTGCGCTGCCTCCCCGGTATTTCATGCACGCCGCAGCGCTGTGGGGACTTGTTTCTTTTCCCCCGAAGTCTTGCCACGTTTTTTAAACGATACCTCGTGGGTGCAGAATGTTACTTCATACGTTCCCCGAGCAATCACAGGAATGAAAGAGGGAAGAATAAACACATAAACCACGTTTAGACTATTAGGCTTCTTTAACAATTGTAGGCATGTCATAGCACCAGAAGGGGCCAACTTTCCAGCAAATCTTTGGAGGCAACCAGAGTATACCTACGTGGTGGTACCCTTCTCAATGCGGCCCCCGGGGCACATGCCCCCCTGCCCCCCCCCCACGTTAGTTTTAGCACCGTATACTAAACACAGTTTAGTATGCTTCAGTTATGAATGGACACAGGAGCAATCAGTAGCGATCCCTCACTGTGCTCACTCAGAAAAGGAAGGGGCCAGTAAATTATATATTTACCAGCTGCTTCCCTCACTCTCCATCCTGACACATCCCCCGGAGAGGAGGGGGCAGGCAGCAAAAAGAAATGGAACCTGGACAGGAGGGGCAGCATTTGCTAGAACTGATCCCCTGGATTTTCCTCTGGTGGCAGCTGAATGCTGGTGGGAGGAGGACGTGGAGAAGCTGGCCATCAGCTGCTGCAAGAAGAAAATACAGCCAATTGGTTCTAGTAAATGCTGCCCCACCCGTCCCTCCTGTCAGGGTGTGACAGGGAGGCTGTCCGGGCCAACTGGAGCATGGAGACGGAGGCGCCCCTCTCAATGCAGCACCCGGGGCACATATCCCATCTGCCCCCCCTCCCCCCAAGTTTCGGTCTTGTCTACTGGTGTATGGTCAACTTAAAGTGTTACTAAACCCAGTAATATGAAAATAGTTCATCCACCACCCCCCAGTGCCCACAGCTTATAAATCTTCTTTTTAAATTAAAATACTGCCACATATACCTCTTTGGCTGATCTGTAGTGTGCTGAGTGCTGTGCTGTGCTCGAGTGCTGAGTGTTCAGGCAGGAGGAGATTTTCACTACAGCCTGTGTCTTCATGCTGTTATGGGAGGCGGATCATCCATCAATCAAGATGTGACATCCCACCCACTGTGTACTTTTTTAGTTACTGGGCATGGAGGAGGAGGGAGGGGCTGGGCTGTCATTTAGGATCTGTATACACGCCCACATGTGTGATGTCAATATCATGTGACCTGGCTAGCTCAGCTCAAGACAGGAAATGTTCTCTCCAGCAATAGAGACCAAACTGAGCATGTGCAGCCTTACCACTCTGACTGTGTCTTATCTGGCCTTGCCAAGAGTGACCCTGCAGGAGGGGGAAGATCTGTCCATACACAATACAGAGAGTTAACCCCTTAAGTTCCACAGTGAGTATAACAAGCATGCCATTCTGTATATACAGACAGATTTTACTGTTGTGGGTTTAGTAACACTTTAAGAATCACACCTATCCCTCCCCCGCCCCCTCCTCCAGGTGCTTATTTTATCTTCTAGATGTCTAGCTGCCAAAATCTTCTCCTCTGCTGGCACAATGACTCCCTATAGACTTGAGTGAGATGTCCTCCAAGCATCTCTATCGTAGGTCTGTTCCATCCAAGTCTACTGGGAGAGTTGCGCTGGCACAGGAGAGGATTTTTTTCAGCCTCTTGAAAGTACGCTGCCAAAAAAAAGAGAGAGAGAGAGAGAGAGAGAGAGAGAGAGAGAGAGAGAGAGCACTGCCAGTGGGTGCTAAGTGCACCCGAGGAGGAGTCAGAGCTTCACCTGCTCTGGAACACCCGGCATGCCGGCATAGTAAGGAGGGATCAGACTGGCTACAGGTATGTGGAGACACCTCGAGATCCCAGGACTGAGTTCCTGCTCACTGCTTTCTCTCCTCTGAGTCTCTTATAAAGGAGAACTTCAGGATACATTTAGTTGGAGTTCTTCTTTAGGTTAACATTTAAATAGAAATCCATTTTCACTTTCTTTTCTTTTTCTCCCTTTTGCACAACATTGTTACTCCAGAAAAAGAAGGGAAAAAAGAAGGCGGCTCCCAGCCCTCCATAGCTTACATGAGAGGCATTTTTTGGTGCACCTCTTGTGTGCTGATCGCTCTATTCCTTAGGGACCAGATTCCACTATTCCTTAGGAGTTGACCCCACCTTTCCTTAGGAGCTGATCCCACTATTCCATAGGAGCAGATCCCACTATTCCATAGGAGCTGATCCCACCATTCCTCATGTGCTGATCCCATTATTCCTTAGGCGTTGATCCCACCATTTCTTAGGAGCTAATCCCACTGTTCCGTAGGAGCTAATCCAACTAATTCTTGGGTTCGCCTCTTGTGTGCTGATCCAACTATTCCTTGGGGACTGATCTCCACTATTCCTTGTCTGCAGATCTCACTATTCCCGATCCCACTATTCCTTAGGAGCTGATCCCACTATTCCTTAGGAGTTGGTCCCTCTGTTCCTTAGGTGATGATCCCACTACTCCTTAGGTGTTGATGCCTCTGTTCCTTAAGAGCTGATCCCAGTATTCCTTAGGAGCTGATCCCACCATTTCTTAGGCGCTGATCCCACTATTCCATAGGAGCTGATCCAACAAATCATTGGGTTCTCCTCTTGTGTGCTGATCCAACTATTCCTTGGGGACTGATCTTCACTATTCCTTGTCTGCAGATCTCACTATTCCCGATCCCACTATTACTTAGGAGCTGATCCCACGATTCCCTAGGAGATTATCCCACCATTCCTTATGAGCTGATCCACCACTCTTTAGGAGCTGATCCAACCGTTCCTTAGGAGCTCATCCAACCATTCCTTAGGAGCTGATACAACCATTCCTTAATGGCTGATCCAACCATTCCTCAGGAGCTGATACCACCATCCCCTAGGGAGCTGATCCAACCATTCCTTAGAAGCTGATCCCACAAACCCTAGGAGATGATCCTTCCATTTATTCAGGAGATAATCCAACGAATCCTTGGGTGCACCTTCTGTGTGCTGATCCCTCTATTCCTTAGGGACCAGATTCCACTATTCCTTAGGAGCTCATCCAATCATTCCTCAGGAGCTGATCCCACCATCCCCTAGGGAGCTGATCCAACCATTCCTTTGAAGCTGATCCCACTTTTCCTAAGGAGCTGATCCAACTATTCCTTGGGTGCTCCTCCTCTGTACTGATCCCCCTATTCCTTAGGGACCTAATCAAACTATTCCTTAGGAGCTGATCCCACTAAACCTTAGATGAACTCAGCATTCATTAGGTGCTGTTCCAACTATTTCTTAGGAGCTGATCCCACCATTCCTTATGAGCTGATCCCACCATTCCTTATGAACTGATCCACCACTCCTTAGGAGCTGATCCACCACTCCTTAGGAGCTGATCCAACTATTCCTTAGGAGCTGATCCAACTATTCCTTAGGAGCTGATCCAACTATTCCTTAGGAGCTGATACCACCATCCTTATGAGCTGATCCACCACTCCTTAGGAGCTGATCCAACCACCCCTTAAGAGCTGATACAACCATTCCCTATGAGCTGATCCACCATTCCTTAGGTCCTTTGACTGGACGATCCTTCCATTTATTCAGGAGATAATGCAACTAATCCTTGGGAGCACCTCTTGTGCGCTGATCCCTCTATTCCTTAGGGACCAGATTCCACTATTCCTTAGGAGTTGACCCCACACATTCCTTAGAAGCTGATCCCACTATTCCATAGGAGCTGATCCAACTAATCCTTGGGTTCTCCTCTTGTGTGCTGATCCAACTATTCCTCAGGGACTGATTTCCACTATTCCTTGTCTGCAGATCTCACTATTCCTGATCCCACTATTCCTTAGGAGCTCATCCCACTATTGCTTAGGAGCTGATCCCTCTGTTCCTTAGGTGCTCCTCTGGTGTGGAAGTTCCACTAATCTTAGGTGTTGATCAGCTACATCACTGCAGCAAATCTAATGACATGGATGTGCATTGACCCTGATCCTCCCCCTATAGAAGAATCCAAGTAATAATTCCATACTGCATCTCTGCATTTTCTTGCAATAGTTTTTTTTTTTTTTCTATTAATAAGAGTCGTGGTGTCTTCCATCAGCAGTAAGTGCTCATTATATCTCGTTCCATTGCTATCTCTGCAATGCCGGTATAAATTAATTATAAGGCATTGACCCTTTCAGTGCCGAGGGATGAGGCGCTTTCATACATGGAGGAGTCACAGCTCTTCCTTTCTCATATAAAAGCTTTGCTACTTGGCTGTAATGTTTGATTTGTGACAGCTTAATATTAGCTTAATATTCTGCAGGCATAAAGCTAATGTCCCGCGATTCACTCTGTCGCATAGAGATAAAGAGTAAAGACTCCGAAATGAATGGGAAGTGTTTAAAGAAAGGGGTCATAGCACAGAGAGGACCAGACATGAACCCTTTCCTTCCCGGCGCACACCAAAGTCCTCTTTGTCATAGAGACGTGTCACTATCTCTGTGTGGGCTTTGTCTGATAGGTAGACATGTCTATCGCAAGGCGCAATCAATAAAACCCAACTCCTGGCAGATATAAAAGTCACAAATGAATTCATTAACACAGAACTTGTTCTATTCTTTGAATACAAGCAGATTATAAACCTCGGAGTAGCTTCAGGCAGTCCCTGTACAGCAGGGCTAGAGTTTTGCAAGGACGAAGCAGCACAAAGAGTCAATCAGTTCAAGTGACAGAGAGATGAGCTCATCCCTGTGCTGCTTCTGCATTCACTGTCCAGTCATGGGTCAGGGAGCAGGTCCAAGATGACCTGGGCTCAGAGGAAGTAGGTTGAATGATGCTGGCCATTGGACTGAGGACATCCAGCGGGGGGGGGGGGGATATTGCGTTTTTGTTACCTATCTTTTAAAAGGGCAATTCATTTTTTAATCTTATTTTTGTTCTGCCTTAAACAGAAATAGACATGAAATAAGTGTAGATGGAGTGAAAATCTCCTTCCCTGGATGTGTGTATGATGGGGGCCCCCCGAGAGATCGTATAAAAAAAGGAGGTAAGAAAAGATTTTGACTTTGTAGTTGCAGAAATAGGTTTGCAGCAGCTTCAATCTTATCAACTGACCAAGGGAGGGGTTGTAGATGGAGAAGAGAAGGGGCCTGAGGGCAGAGACTTGGAGGACCCCTTCAGGATACTACACAAAACAGAGGTGTGGATGTGCAAAGACATAGACCTGGCACGCCTGCCAGTATCCTGCATGGATGTACCCATTTGCGCACATCCAACTCCGGAATTGGCACAAAAAGACCTTTTTAAGGAAGGAAGCGGCGAAAGAGGATTGCTGGATGATCTTCAGCTTGCCCGTGCTCCTTGCTCCTGTATATCCTTTGTTTATCCTGATTTTTCGTTACTGACCTATAGGCTAAACTGGATGGACTTGTGTCTTTTTTCAACCAGACTAACTATAACTATGCCTCTGGACTTCCTCTCTGATTGACCTCTAGTTGTGACCTCTGCTCATTTAAGGACTTTGCTTCTTCTGACCATCCATGTATAACTCTGGATTCCTTCCTGACTACTCTGCTTCTTCTGACCATCCATGTATGACTCTGGCTTCCTTCCTGACTACTCTGCTTCTTCTGACCATCCATGTATGACTCTGGCTTCCTTCCTGACTACTCTGCTTCTTCTGACCATCCATGTATGACTCTGGCTTCCTTCCTGACTACTCTGCTTCTTCTGACCATCCATGTATGACTCTGGCTTCCTTATTGACTACGCTCTACCCTGCATTCTGTTGACCCTCTTGTGTATGACTCCAGCTTGCTTCTTGACCTTGACCATGCTTCTCCAGTTCTGCCTTGCCAGCCTGATCTTGCATCTGCCATGAGTGTCATGACACCATGTCATGCACCTGCCTGAGAACCACCCAGCTGGGCCCTTCCTGAAGCAGCTACCAGCGGACCAACCAAAACGGCATCTGTGCTTCTTTGAGCCTTGCACTTCCTGTCATCGCCTCCAGGGGTGCTTGGACCTTAGCTGCAAGGGAAGCCCTCTCCTCACTTCAGCCTCCAACCAGGTACGTGACAAGAGGAAGAGGACAATGAGCTTTTGGTGACACTGAATGGGTGCTTAGCTAGGTAGGAGGAGGACCAGGGGAGAGCAGAGCCTTGGAGGCCAAGGGAGTTTTCTTTTTACCATTTCTTACAATTTCATGTAAAAATATTCAACATATTTATTGCCATGTGTCTTTATTGGAGATGCCCACTCATTGTCCTGATGGCAACATTTTTTCATTGTATGATTTGCAATACATCTATATACACTATATTACCAAAAGTATTGGGACGCCTGCCTTTACACGCACATGAACTTTAATGGCATCCAAGTCTTAGTCCGTAGGGTTCAATATTGAGTTGGCCCACCCTTTGCAGAAGGCCTGTCTCGCAGTCTCCTCTCTAATTCATCCCAAAAGTGTTCTTTTGGGTTCAGGTCGGGACTCTGTGCAGGTCAGTCAAGTTTCTCCACCCCAAACTCGCTCATCCATGTCGTTATGAATCTTGCTTTGTGCACTGGACCAGATCATTTGGTGGAGGGGGGATTATGGTGTGGGGTTGTTTTTCAGGGGTTGGGTTGGCCCCTTAGTTCCAGTGAAGGGAACTCTTAAGGCGTCAGCATACCAAGACATTTTGGACAATTTCATGCTCCCAACTTTGTGGGAACAGTTTGGGGACGGCCCATTCCTGTTCTTACATGACTGCCCACCAGTGCACAAAGCAAGGCCCATAAATACATGGATGAGTGAGTTTGGGGTGGAGGAACTTGACTGGCCTGCACAGAGTCCTGACCTCAACCCGATAGAACACCTTTGGGATGAATTAGAGCGGAGGCTGCGAACTAGGCCTTTTCGTCCAACATTAGTGCCTGACCTCACAAATTCTGGAAGAATGGTCAAACATTCCCATAGACAAACTCCTAAACCTTGTGGACGGCCTTCCCAGAAGAGTTGAAGGTGTTATAGCTGCAAAGGGTGGGCCAACTCAATATTGAACCCTATGGTCTAAGACTGGGATGTCATTAGAGTTCATGTATGTGTGTAAAGGCAGGTGACCCAGTACTTTTGGTAATACAGTGTATTTCTGATGGCAACATTGCTCTGGGACAGGAAATGAGGGGACATCTCCACAAAGGAGCCCCAGACAGAAGTAAGACATGAGAGAAGTTGTAACCCTCCTCTAACCCTTATCTAAAGCTGTGACTTTAAAACCATGAAGAGTTTTGACTAGAGAAGTACTTTAAGTGTCCACAGATGGTCCCCCAGATGAGCATCTCATTGATCAAGAAGTTGGGATTTATAGATCGGTTCCTATCCTCTCTGCAGTCAAGTTCCAAACACCAATCTCTTCTTCTGGATCCTCATTGGTTTACTATAAAGTGAACTGTTAGCTACACACTGCAGTATATCATCAGTCAGTTTATGCTGCATACAAGCTATGGCTATAACTTTTTATTGTCGGAGTAACAAATGGCCCCACTCTGATGACAACACTCCTTGGAAAAAACTTTATTCCAGGTCTGTAATCTGGCAGTCCCAGCCCATAGCCACACCCCTTTTACACATTTTGCCCTGACTGGGCTTTACTGTAGAGATATCAAAGGGCGGCCATTTGTAAAATCTGCATTGCTGACCACATAGAGTGAGGAAGGACATCACCTGTCGGAACCCCCAACCAAGTAGGAAGAGCCAGAGCAAAACTGGTATTCTATAACAATTCAATGTTGCCCTCAGGGTTTCAAGTTCTTTTCAAAGACAATAAGGTCAATAAAGTCATTCCCTGCCTTCATTCCGTTATCCCTGCAGTCATATACTATTGTGAGGACCAGGATCTGAACCCGGGAACCTCTGCTATGTTTGGCAGTATCTCTTCTTGCTGGGCCACCTGAGATGCTTGACAGCTTCCTGCCTGATTCTTTAAACAACCTTGTCTTGTGTCTTGTTTCTCTTGAACCTTGAACTCTTTGATCCTCTCATTAACTTTCTATTTAAGCCAAGTCTCTGCACTTCCTGTTTGCCAGATTACTGTGCTCTCTCTAGCCGATATCTCGCTCTTGTTGCTCCTGCTGCTGTCCGTATCTTTGCTACCACTCATTACTGACCTTTGGCTTTTTACCGACTACACTTCCGCTTGATCCCAACTCGCAACCATCTGCTACTGACCTTTGGCTTGTTTACTGACTGACTACGCTTCTGCTTGATCCTTACCTATTATATCTGCTACTGGACCCCGGCTTGCTCAAATCCTTGTGGGGCGATCCTGAGGACCGTGACCTGGTACTAACACGCAGCAAAATTAATCCCCGCCATCAGGAGTTTTGGTGAATACCGGTTAGTGCTTATACCCCAGACCTCGGGTGAGTCTGCATTATCCGTGAGAGTGACCTGCTTGTGTACTATTCCTGCTGGTTGGTGGGAGCCTCTCTACTGCCATAGCTACTGGTCTCCGAGCCTGACCCCTGACCTCTGACTGTGACAACTATAGTTGACTGTTATTGACCCGGCTTTCATCTGACCCACCTTTGGATTACCCCTGCTGGTTTATGTCTGCTGCCTACCTGGGTTGCCAACCTTGGCCTGGACACTTGACCAAGATTTTGCCTATTGATTCTGTAGGGGCACAGTGATGGTAGAACAGAAAAGGGTCTTCACCAAGCAGTTACCTCAAGCATGGAAGAGCATGATTGTCTACAATGTCTGTGAGCCTCGGTGGCCGCTTGTTGCTCATCTCTGACCTTGACTCTGCTGGTGTTCCTTGCCTCTCCTACCAAAATCAACTTGTGACCCGGCTCCGCTCTCTACTAGTCTGGGTGAAATTGGGTTGCCCTTATCACTGTGCTTCTGCTTTCCTGACACCGGAGATCCCAAGTTCAAGTCCATCATTCCAGCTTCCTTTCACCCTAGCAGTCCCTGTCTCAACTTCCAGGGCTGCCCAGATAGGAATTGTCTAAGAGGACACCCTCATCATCTCAAGCTCCTCATACAGGTACGTGACATATAGGGGAGACAATTTACACATTTGCCAGATTTCCAATCCAGGGCTGAACGATGTCATCTGTAGACGTGGCAATCTAAATAACGCCGAGGTTCTACATTTTACTTCTCCTATTTAGCAGATGACAGTATTTGTAATCCTCCACCTGAGACTCGTCAGATTGTGACCGTCTGCTTCATACGTGTAATAGTCTGACACCTCGGAGGTTAATCGTCTTCTCATTACCCCCCGCTGAAGGATCCCACCTATGGGGTATTAAGCCCAGGAGCTCATCTGGCTACAAATAAAAGATCCTGCAGCATGAAGATGCTTCACAAAACAGCTTTTAACCTTCCCGAACCTCCTCCCCCACCTTCTACTTTATTTTCCACGGCCGCATCCAGTGAGGTTGGTTTTATTAGCATTAAATTAACTTCAGAAGCTCTTTTATGCAATAATTAGATTTTTTTTTTTCTTCTTTTTTTTTTTTTCTAATCGGGGTTGACTCTTTCCAATTTCTCGCCTTATCTTTACGAGCCCGGCGCTCATGCATTGCCCTCACCAAATTGAAGGAACGTTCTTGTGTATGTGTGCCGGTGTTTTTCTAGTTAAAGTTATTGGATTTTTTTTTTTCCCGGCTCTTTTAATTTGTGTGCCGAGTCTGAAAAGGACGGAATCTCTGGAGCAGAAAAGTAAAAAGGAGGCGCCGGGTGAAGCAGACAGGATTTTTTTTTTCTAATCAGGTGCATTTATTTTACAGAATGTTAAATGGATGGGAGCCGGAGAAGCCCATTTGTGGCACATAACCGATCGCCTGCTGCGTGCTCATTGCTTGTGGGGTGTGTTTTGTGTAGAGGTCATGTTCAACCCCATAATACATATTTCACATATATAAGATATATATATATATATATATATATATATATGTGTGTATACCGGGCACTCCCCTCCCCCTTCCTGCCCAGGCCAATTCTCAGCTTTCAGCGCTGTCACACTTTGAATGACAATTACGCAGTCATGCAACACTGTACACATATGACACTGATGGGCAATAATAGACGGCACTGATTGGCACTGATTGGCTGCACTGATGGGTACTGATGAGGTGGTACTTATAGGCGTCACTGATAGGCTGCACTAATGGGCACTGATGGGAACTGATAGGCTGAACTGATGGGCACTGATAGGCGTCACTGATAGGCTGCACTAATGGGCACTGATGGGAACTGATAGGCTGAACTGATGGGCACTGATAGGCGTCACTGATAGGCTGCACTAATGGGCACTGATGGGAACTGATAGGCTGAACTGATGGGCACTGATAGGCGTCAATGATAGGCTGCACTGATGGGCACTGATGGGAACTGATAGGCTGAACTGATGGGCACTCATAGGCGGCACTTATAGGCGGTACTGATGGGCACTAATAGGCAGCACTGGTGGGCACTGATTGGCTGCACTGGTGGGAACTGATAGGTGGCACTGATTGGCACTTATAGGCGGTACTGATGGGCACTGATAGGTTGCACTGATGGGCACTTATTGGCTACACTGATGGGCACTGATTGGCAGCAATGATTGGCACTTCTAGGTGGCACTGATAGGTGGCACTGATAGGTGGCACTGATAGGCTGCACTGATGGGCACTGATAGGCTGAACTGATGGGCACTGATAGGCGTCACTGATAGGCTGCACTAATGGGCACTGATGGGAACTGATAGGCTGAACTGATGGGCACTGATAGGCGTCAATGATAGGCTGCACTGATGGGCACTGATGGGAACTGATAGGCTGAACTGATGGGCACTCATAGGCGGCACTTATAGGCGGTACTGATGGGCACTAATAGGCAGCACTGGTGGGCACTGATTGGCTGCACTGGTGGGAACTGATAGGTGGCACTGATTGGCACTTATAGGCGGTACTGATGGGCACTGATAGGTTGCACTGATGGGCACTTATTGGCTACACTGATGGGCACTGATAGGCAGCAATGATTGGCAATTCTAGGTGGCACTGATAGGTGGCACTGATAGGTGGCACTGATAGGCTGCACTGATGGGCACTGATAGGCTGAACTGATGGGCACTGATAGGCGTCACTGATAGGCTGCACTGATGGGCACTCATAGGCGGTATTGATGGGCACTAATAGGTGGCACTGGTGGGCACTGATTGGCTGCACTGATGGGAACTGATAGGTGGCACTGATTGGCACTTATAGGCGGTACTGATGGGCACTGATAGGCTGCACTGATAGGCTGCACTGATAGGCACTGATTGGCTGCACTGATGGACACTGATGGGAACTGATAGGCGGCACTGATTGGCTGCACTGATAGGTGGCACTTATAGGTGGTACTGATGTGCACTAATGAGGTGGCACTTATGGGCACTTATAGGCTGCACTGATTGGCACTGATTATAAGTGTGAACAATGTCTTGAGAGCCTTGCGGTTAATGGCTCTCCTTTCCTCCTACAGACACAAAGTGTGAGGAAAGGAATGCCGATAACCAACAAGTCTGTTTACATGTGATCAGCTGTGATTGGCCCTTTACCCTGTTCTGTGATCAGCTGTGATTGGCCCTTCACCCTGTTCTGTGATCAGCTGTGATTGGCCCTTCACCCTGTTCTGTGATCAGCTGTGATTGGCCCTTTACCCTGTTCTGTGATCAGCTGTGATTGGCCCTTCACCCTGTTCTGTGATCAGCTGTGATTGGCCCTTCACCCTGTTCTGTGATCAGCTGTGATTGGCCCTTGACCCTGTTCTGTGATCAGCTGTGATTGGCCCTTTACCCTGTTCTGTGGTCAGCTGTGATTGGCCCTTCACCCTGTTCTGTGATCAGCTGTGATTGGCCCTTCACCCTGTTCTGTGATCAGCTGTGATTGGCCCTTTACCCTGTTCTGTGATCAGCTGTGATTGGCCCTTTACCCTGTTCTGTGATCAGCTGTGATTGGCCCTTGACCCTGTTCTGTGATCAGCTGTGATTGGCCCTTTACCCTGTTCTGTGATCAGCTGTCCGAAGAACACCGCAGTCACAGAGCGCACAGAGCGCACGCCACAGGAGATGCGCAGGGGGCGGGATCCTGGAAGAACGTCTAATGACGGCCCCTCCCAGCACTGGACCAATGTGCTGCCATTATTCAGCCATTGCACTGCCTGTGAGTTGATAACGCCTCAGGCCAGTCATTTGAAAAGTGGAGCTCCAGGAAAACATCGAAATACACAGATAATATACATATACTGCAGGAGAGATGTTTTACCCCCCAAATCCCAAAGTGAAATGATGAATTCTATCCATCCAGGTCTGAGCTTTACACAGCTCTGCCACATGGCACAGTCCTGTCCGGAGGGGGGCGGGGACTGATCTTTCTCTGTTGCTGTTTCACTTTCATTTTCAGATGTCCTCTCAAACCCCACCCCCACCCTGTGATTGGACACTGCAGGGATCCTCAACCAGGGGTCCTCCAGAGGTTCCTGGGGGTTCCTTGAGCAATGACCAATGACGTCTGCCTCTCGGATAAGTTCTTCCGACACCAATCATCTTTTTGGCTGTCTGTAAGGGGAGAATTCTTTCCAATGTCCACAAGTTTGGGCAGAGGTCCTCCCACTGACCACCCCACCGATGTATCATGAGTTGTAGACTTGGTCATTTTTAGCAGAGGTTCCCTAAGACTGGAATGTGTTTTTTTCAAGGGTTCCTCTGTGTTGAGAAGGTTGGGAAAGGCTGGGACAGTGAGAGAAGAAGCTCCTTCCCCGTCACTCTGCTTTGTCCTTCAATCAGCATGCACATTGCCCAGGGCTGGAGTCTCCAAACATTCTAAATAAAGGCCCAGCTTACTGTCCTTCAGGCTTTAGAGGGTTTGGACAGCAGCCAGTGGGAGAAGAAAAGGTCCCGAGATCAGTGGGGAAAAAAATATAATGCCCCCTCATTGGTGTCATCGGCCCCCTCATTGGTGACGCCCCCAATCTACAATGACGTAATACTGCGTCTGCGCTGGTAACAGTATGAAAAAAAAATACATAAAAAATTGTGAAAAAGAAATATAAAATGTAACAAAAAATTACAACTTCAAAAAAACCTCCATGTGTCTAACTAAATACCTCGGACTGTCTACTTTCCAAAAAGGGGTGATTTGGGGGGTATTTGTACTGGGGGGTAATTTGGGGGTATTTGTACTGGGGGGTAATTTGGGGGGTATTTGTACTGGGGGGTAATTTGGGGGGTATTTGTAATGGGGGGGTGATTTGGGGGGATTTGTACTGGGGGTGATTTGAGGGTATTTGTACTGGGGGGTGATTTGGGGGGTATTTGTACTGGGGGGTGATTTGGGGGGTATTTGTACTGGGGGGTGATTTGGGGGGTATTTGTACTGGGGGGTGATTTGGGGGGTATTTGTACTGGGGTGATTTGGGGGGTATTTGTACTGGGGGTGATTTGGGGGGTATTTGTACTGGGGTGATTTGGAGGGTATTTGTACTGGGGGTGATTTGGGGGGTATTTGTACTGGGGGGTGATTTGGGGGGTATTTGTACTGGGGTTATTTGGGGGGTATTTGTACTGGGGGTGATTTGGGGGGTATTTGTACTGGGGGGTGATTTGGGGGGTATTTGTACTGGGGGTGATTTGGGGGGTATTTGTACTGGGGGGTGATTTGGGGGGTATTTGTACTGGGGGTGATTTGGGGGGTATTTGTACTGGGGGGTGATTTGAGGGGTATTTGTACTGGGGGGAGTGATTTGGGGGGTATTTGTACTGGGAGGTGATTTGAGGGGTATTTGTACTGGGGGGTGATTTGGGGGGGATTTGTACTGGGGGGGGATTTGAGGGGTATTTGTACTGGGGGGTGATTTGGGGGGTATTTGTACTGGGGGGTGATTTGGGGGGTATTTGTACTGGGGGGTGATTTGAGGGTATTTGTACTGGGGGTGATTTGGGGGGTATTTGTACTGGGGGTTTGATTGGGGGGTATTTGTACTGAGGGGCAATTTGGGGGTATTTGTACTGGGGGGGTGATTTGGGGGGTATTTGTACTGGGGGGTGATTTGGGGGGTATTTGTACTGAGGGGCAATTTGGGGGTATTTGTACTGGGGGGGTGATTTGGGGGGTATTTGTACTGGGGGGTGATTTGGGGGGTATTTGTACTGGGGGGGGTGATTTGGGGGGTATTTGTACTGGGGGGTGATTTGGGTGGTATTTGTACTGGGGGGTGATTTGGGTGGTATTTGTACTGGGGGATGATTTGGGGGGTATTTGTACAGGGGGGTAATTTGTGGGGTATTTGTACTGGGGGGTGATTTGGGGGGTATTTGTACTGGGAGGGATTTGGGGGCGATTTGTACTGGGGGGGTGATTTGGGGGGATTTGTACTGGGGGGATTTGAGGGGGGGATTTGTACTGTCCTGTAATTTTCGTGCCTCAATAAATGATATCAGCCGTCATTACACCAGGATTGATGGATTTTCAGATGTACATTATATTGCCAAAAGTATTGGGACGCCTGCCTTTACACCCCCCCTTCCTGCCCAGGCCAATTTTCAGCGCTGTCACACTTTGAATGACAATTACGCGGTCATGTAACACTGTATACACATAGGACATTTTTATCATGTTTTTCACACAAATACCGTAGAGCTTTCTTTTGGTGGTATTTAATTACTGCTGGGTTTTTTATTTTTTGCAAAACTTTTGAAACACAGGTATTTTTTTTTCCTTCACTGATATATGCTAATGAGGCAGCACTGATGGGCACTGATAGGTGGTACTGATGAGGCGGCACTGATAGGTGACACTGATAGGTAGCACTGATGATGAGGCACTGATGGGCACTGGTTGGTAGCACAAATGGGCACTGGTAGGCGGCACTGATGTGCATCTGTAGGTGGCACTGCTGGGCACTGGTAGGCGGCACTGGTGTGCATCTGTAGGTGGCACTGGTGGGCGCTGCATAGCAGCAGTGCCTCTCTGTGTTCGGGACTGAAGTCCCTCCGGCAGAAGCCGGTGATCGACTTTTTTTTTCCTCCTCACGTTGTCAGCGTGAGACTAATGCCGCGTACACACGGGCGGACTTTTGATGGACTTTCGACGGACTTTCTAACGATCGGACTTGCCTACACACGATCACACCAAAGCCTGACGGATTCGTACGTGATGACGTACACCGGACTAGAATAAGGAAGTTTATAGCCAGTAGCCAATAGCTGCCCTAGCGTGGGTTTTCGTCCGTCGGACTGGCACACAGACGAGCGGATTTTTCGTCCGGACTCGAGTCTGTCGGACCAATTTGAATCATGTTCCAAATCTAAAGTCCGTCTGATTTTCCACCGAAAAAGTCCGCTGCAGGTCCGATGGAGCCCACACACGGTCGGATTGTCCGCCGGATTTGGTCCGTCCGACCAGTCTGGTCGAAAAGTCCGCCCGTGTGTACGCGGCTTAAGACTGGGATGCCATTAAAGTTCATGTGCCTGTAAAGGCAGGCGTCCCAGTACTTTTGGTAATATAGTATATATATATATCTTCAGATAAATAATATACACTGATTTGGGTTATTTTCACCAAAGAAATGGAGTAGAATATATTTTGGTCTAAATTTATGAAGAGAGATTATTTATTTGCAACGTTTTATAACAGAAATATGGAAGAACGCGTTTAAAAAAAATAATAAAAAAATCCCCCAGAGGTGATTAAAAACCAGCAAAAGAAATCTCTATTTGTGTGATAAAAATGTCCTATGTGTACAGTGTCACATGACCGCGTAATTGTCATTCAAAGTGTGACAGCGCTGAGAGCTGAACATTGTCCTGGGCGGGAAGGGGGAGGGGCGTGCCCGGTATTGAAGGGGTTACATAGGGAAAAAGAAAGGAATAACAAATATCTGATTGGTTGTTATATTTCCCATGTCTCTTCGTCTAGTAATTTCTCTGATCATTGTTGGATTACAACAGTTATAAAGAAGGAAAATAAAAAAAATAAAATGTAAAACGCGTGTTGCATTAGCGCTCAGCATAATGGCGACACATAAAAGATCCACGCTGATCGGATATTATAGGATACAAAATGTTTGTACATAATTCCCACCATAAGTGGTATGAATTACGCTCGATGTCGGAGTTATTATGACGCTTGGAAGAGTTCTGATGAATAATCGCCATCACCTGGAGGAACATTCGCCGCACAAAGGACGCGCCAATCATCTCTCCTCCTCTTTACTTCCCATTGGCTGTTTTATCTTCTTTTTCACTTAAAACATTTACAAACCCCCCCCTTTTTTTTATTTTTTATTGAAGGTCTAATTATCGTGCCGAGGCAGCTGCAAGTTATTTATAATGCCGAGGACCGGAGCGGCGTTATGTAATGCGTCCGTGAAAATCCGAATTACCACCCGAATAATGGAGGTCAGGCTATTTGCAGCCCGGTAGCGAGCGATCATTATCGGGAAGCAGAGCCGGGATACCCAATTCGGAAATACTAAATGAAAGCTTCATTTTTAAAAAGTTAAATAATAATATTTAATAATAAATAATTAATCCATAATAATAAATAATAATAAATGAGTATTAAATGATAAATATAATAATAAATGATAAGTAATGTATGATGATAATTTATAATTAATAATAAATAAAATTAATACATAAGTAATAATAAAAGTAATTTGTAATACTTTTTTTTATTGAAGGTCAATAAGTAATTTCATATAATAATTAATTTATAATTAATAATAAATTAAAAATCAGACACATAAGTAATAGTACCAATGATTTGTAATATTTTTCTTTACTGAAGGTCAATAAATAATTTAATATAACAATAAATAAAAATAACACAAGTAATAATAAAAGTAATTAATAATACTTTTTTTATTGAAGGTCTCATTATCGTGCCAAGGCAGCTGCAAGTTTTTTAGAATAATGCCGAGGACCGAGCGGCGTTATGTAATGTGTCCATGAAGATCTGTATTACTACCCGAATAATGGAGGTCAGGCTATTTGCTGTAGGGTTGTGAGCGGCCATTAGCAGGAAGCAGAGCTGGGATACGTGATTAGGAAATACTAAATAAAAGCTTCATTTGTAATAAATAAATTAAAAAGTTAAATAATAATTAATAATAAATAAGTAATAAATATAAAAACAATAATAAATAATACATAATTAAATTATAAAAATTAATTTATAATAATAAATTAAAATATTACATAAGTAATAATAAGAGTAATTTGTATTATTTTTTTTTATTGAAGGTCAATAAGTCATTTAATATAATAAATTAATTTATAATTCATAATAAATAAAAATGACACATAGGTAATACTACAAGTGATTTGTAGTAACGGAAAATTGAATATCAAATAATTACCGCAATTGACTTTCCTGACGAGCTCCATATCACCGTACTACTGGGTATGCTCCGCCCATACCCCTACCTACAGGACCTAACTCATCAATTTTACTCCCGCCCTCAGGCCGGCGTTCCATAACTCGATTTCCACACCTGGGTGGGAGTCTGCGCTGACATGGAGCTCATCAGGAAAGGAAAATTGCGGTAAGTATTTGATATTCAATTTTCCATTTTCCTGACAGCTCCATGTCAGCCTACTACTGGGAACTAACTAGCTACCCAGAGTGGGATAATGTGGAAACAAAATAGGGTTAATTATGGCCTTCGGATAACGAGATAACTGCTTTGACAAAATTAACAGTTGTCGGTAATGACGTAACTATGGGATACTGAGAAATAAAGGTTTGTATGGAGGACCGTGTTGCCGCCTTGCATATTGACTTCATTGAATCTCTACAGGTGGCTGCCTAGGAGGTTGCGACACTTCTTGTGGAGCGCCCCGTTATTTCTTCTGAAAGGGCCAACTCCCTTATAAGAGGGAGATCCCTTTTCCAATCAAAGAAGCAATCGCTCTGCTGGAAGCTGTGGCCCTCTTTGCGTGAACCTCTCGGAACCACAAACAGGCAATCTGAAGCCCTGAAAGTTGGGGTAGCATGGATATACATCTTCAGTGTCTCCCCGACATCCAAAGGACTTTATCCATCTTCCAGATGAAAAGTAGGCACACGATTTCTTGACTTAGATGGAATGTTGAGGCCACTTTGGAATAAAATCCAGCATCGGGAGAAGAATAACACTGTCCACCAGGAAGGACTTAGTGTATAGGGTTCTTTATACCCTAGAGCCACCAACTCAGAAACCCCCCTAGCTGAGGCTTTGGCTACCAGGAAAGCGGTCTTTAATGACAATTCCTATAGCGACAACTCCATCATGGATTTTTGAGCAGACAGGTAGTGGAGTACTAATGTGAGGTACCATGTACAAACGTGGGGGCCCTGGGTGGCCTAAGCTTTACTATGGCCTTAAGAATTAAAGAGGTCCACTGAGTCCTGCTAAGGGCCGACGTGGAAGAGATGTGTACTTTGAGTGTGCTTGTACTCAGGCCCATGTCAAGATTCTGAAGAAAACCAATGATCTGACAAACTCTTGCCTCCCTAAAAAAAAAAAAAAACTTCATAGTCTTGGAATTTTGCCAGACTTTGTTGAAGACTTTGTTCATGCTGCTCTTCCATGCTCTCATGAGGGCATCTACCATTCTCGATGGGCAACCTAAATCCGCGAACCTTCACCTCCCAAAATCCAGACTGCTAACTTGAGCTTCTCCGGGGCTGGATGGAGAACTTGACCTTGTGCCACTGTCTGGCAACTGAGAAGATCTGTACTAGGTGTCTGTGAGATAGAAATAGTTTGATGCATATCCACTATTGAAGAGAAACCCCTGGAAAGGGTATCTTCTCCACTGAGCCACTCAAGACAAGGACAGGCGAGACCATGGTCCTGATAGTCACCAGGCATGAAG
Source organism: Aquarana catesbeiana (assembly GCF_042186555.1). NCBI lineage: Eukaryota > Metazoa > Chordata > Amphibia > Anura > Ranidae > Aquarana > Aquarana catesbeiana. The sequence goes on along the minus strand of NC_133326.1, from coordinate 3,119,133 downwards.
ATGCTGGCAGGTGAAGAAAGGAACACCAGGAAAATTCAGTACCTCACCAATCGTATGTTCTCTAGCAGCAGAGAAAGCCATATAGTAATACCTTGATTTGCGAGTAACGCGGTATACGAGCGCTTTGAAAGACGAGCAACATTTTTTTTACATTTTTGACTTGATATGCGAGCGGAAGTGATGTCAACAGTTCCTGAGTGTCTCAGAGTTCTCCAGGAAGCTCTGGGAGCCACCATCGCCCCCGAACCTCTGGCCACATACAGCGCTGTATACTGTATACTGTACACCAGCGGCTTTACTGTACATATACACAGCAGCTTTACATGGATGAGCTCCAGACTCCTTAACATTGTGAGTGTAATTCCTTTTTTTTTTTTTTTTTTTTTTTACATGAAAACTGTGATCCTTCTTTTTTTTTTTTTTTCAACACAGAGGTACACTACAGTACAGTGTTCCTACTACAGTACTGTACAGTATATGAGCTTTTATTCATATTTTGATCATTTTTACATGAATAAATGGTTGTGGAACGAATCATCAGAGTTTCCATTATTTCTTATGGGGAAATTCACTTTGATATACGAGTGCTTTGGATTACAAGTATGCTTCTGGGATGAATGATGCTTGCAAACCAAGGTATTACTGCACTTTGAACCATGATTAGTTGGGCTTCTGATTACAGAACGACTGTGTAGGGATCAGATGACTTTATTCGCCAACCACCAACTCAGACATGTATCTTGAGGCAGGAAGCCAGACTGTCCACAATCACAGAACCTTGCTGTCAATTTAAGCTTCATTTTTCTATGAATAAATGCAGTAAATGGGTTCTTCCTTGAAGGCCACATCATCTTCTAACGGTAAAGTAATGTATCTGGTCAAACCCATAAGGGACACACCAAATACTGGACACCCCTATCTTCACAAAGGCATCATTTTGACATCTGCTGTGAAAAGACATTTTGTTCCATTAGTCTAGAATGAGCTTTAATTCAGTCACCATAGGAAAATTGCAAAGTGGTCTTCGGAGGCACTTAAAAAAATACTTCCACTGCTTTCCTTCTATCTTGAGGCATCTCACTGGAAAAACAGGATAAAGGTCATCTTCACTTGCATTTTATTCTTTGGAAGAGTCTGAAGAAGGTTGGTTGGCCTGAGAAAGCTCTTGAGACCGGTTACTGGTTTTGGAAGGAAAACTGGACCTTGCTAGAACAGATGAGTCTTGCACAAGGGTGGTTCGAACAACTCATTTAGAGTGTTTTGACCACATTCTTAAAGAATTGTGACAACCTTTTGGTCCTCGTCATCTTCATCACTGACTGCTTGAACAAGGCAGGATTCATCCAGTCATGTTCATCCACGTTTCTCTCTCTGGAAGAGTCTGAAAGGGCTGCTTGCCTAGAAAGCAGATGGGCACTGTCCCCTACCTTCTTTGGTAGGGCTGGTCTTTATTTGGGGTTGGCATTTGTTTTTCTGCAGAAGCAGAAGGCAGGCAGAAAAAAACAAAACATTGAGCTTGTTCAATGACTATTAGATAGCTGTGCCTCCTCCATAAGGAAGCTCGGTATCTCCGTAATATTACGGCAAGTGTCCAATCCAGCCATGATATTGCACTGCTTCCCCACTGAGAGTGATTTACACCTCATATGCCGCCCCGGAGACCAGCAGAGGGGCTCCCTGATAAACGATGCATTTAGCATGTGAACACAGGGACCACATCCCAGCGGAGCAGGATGGACAGCCCCTACTTTATACGAACTAGGTAGGAGACATGTGACAAGTCCCTGGATCCTGTCTCTTCACAGGGTGAGTGGAAATGACTCCTTTAGAGTTTATGGACCACGTGCTTAACGAATGGGACAACCTGTTAGGGGTCGTCGTCATCTTTATGCTTGGTTGCTTGAAGAAGGCAGGATTCTCCCAGTCATATTTTTCCGTATCTTCTCTTTGGAAGAGTCTGAAGAGGACTGTTTGCCTGGGAAGGCTTGGAGACGGCTCCGTAACCCCTTTTCCCAGGGTGAGTGGAAACACTCCTTTAGAGTGTATGGTCCACATACAGGGCTTGCCTGCCTAGGCATGAGGGGCACAAGCCCAGTGTAGGCGGTGCATGATGCCTGCCATTCCGGAGGGACTCAATGGTGAGAGCCCATACACCTGAAAGAAAAACAATTACCTGAACGGCGCTCCATTACCTTCTTTGCAATGACTGGCTACTAGGATGAGGTGACACTCATGGCTTTGCAGCAAACCGGCAGCAAGAAATACTGTACAAGGAGGTGACAGTACACGGTTTTACTGATTGCCGCACAAGGACTTGTCTCAGTAACAATCGATCCCTGTTAAGCAGGAATACCAAGCAAAGTCTAAAGAAGAAGAACTCCACATTAGGAATAAAATACAACATGTACAATGCTACCCAAGTCATCTGGTGACTTAAGATAACTTGAAATTACAGCCCTGAAGACTAAAAAAAGCAGTACAAAAACAAATTCAATGCAATAGGAATTGGTGTGCTTGGAAATAACCCTCTAAGGGGGCAACTACTGCAGCTTCCCAGACCAGAGCTCAGACATCACCAGGTGGGTTGTCCATCAGAACCCAATCATGCCAGACACAGGACAATGAAAAAAGCTGATAATATTCTGCAGCGTACACCGATCACCCAATGGAATAGTAAATATCACTATTGCACCCTTTTAACAAAAGTGGGGTACACCTCAATAGCCCAAAGCAGGTGCCTTCTAAAACCCCGGGCTACCATGGAGCTCCAAAAAGGCATCACAGGTGACATATTGGGATCCATTCAATCTAGAGAAACATCACTGAATGAAGGAAGATGCAGCAGAGACAAAAAGGCAATAGAATCGGGCAGCAGTGACGGTGCGTCCATTAAGGGGCACCTCCCCCTCTCTCCAGCCACCCCCCCCCCCTATGTAAAATGGATAGATTCATGCATAGCCTGCCTAGGCATGAGTGGCACAAGCCCAATTTAGGCGGTGCATGATGCCTGCCATTCCGGAGGGACTCAATAGCGAGAGCCCATAGTTCGCTTCCCATACACCTGAAAGCAAAACGTAGCATGAATCATAGCATGAATCTATCCATGGGCGCTGTAGCCACCCCCTATTCAGGTGTCCGGCCCCCTTTTCGGATGTCAGGCGCCTGAATTACAGCAGCGGGGGGGGGGGGGGTGTGTTTTTGAAGCACCTGATGGCTCATAGGCTCTAATAGGCTTCAAAATAGGTGAACTTGGAGTGCAGAGCATTGCGCTCGGAGTCCACCCAGGTGTGTTAGCAAAGCGAATGAATATTTGCTTTTCTAACACTGAACCTCCTCTCAGCCAATCAGGAGGTGCGAGTCTAATACCCGTCACCTGATTGGCTGATGGCAGAGGCGCTCCGATTGGACGCCTACCAGAAGGAAGAAGAAACGCACACAGAAGAGGACAGAGAACGATGGAGGATGCAGGAGCCGTCGCCTGACCCGCCACCAGGATGGGGTAAGTGTGTACCGGTCAGACGGCGAGCGGGGGGGGAGGGTGGCTGTATATGATGCATGGGGCACTCAATACAAGGAGAATCTTCTCACCATGAGCTGGGCTGTGTTCATTGGGCATTCTTGAAGGACAGGCTGCAGGCATTGGTCAGACATGAGGTACTGATTGTCTACATGGATTGAACACTGGAATGGGCTGTGAGGGAGGAGGGGAGTGGTGAACCTGCACTATCTACCAGGAACAGACTGCTCAGATTTTAAGCTGAATGTTTGTTAAACGAATTCTAACGTAATAAATGCATTTTCATTTTTTGCATCATCAATTTTTGAACAAATCTTCTGTTTTTTAAAGTCAGGACTGCCGTATTAATAAAATGAGGGTCACAGTGGCTGTATATGATGGGCACAGGCTGTATATGATGGGCACAGAGGCTGCATAAGATGGGCACAGAAGCTACATATGATTGGCACAGACTGTATAAGATTGGCACAGAAGCTGCATATGATGGGCACAAAAGCTGCATAAGATGGGCACAGAAGCTGCATAAGATGGGCACAGAGGCTGCATATGATGGGTACAGAGGCTGCATATGATGGGCACAGGCTGCATAAGATGGGCACAGGCTGCATAAGATGGGCACAGAGGCTACATATGATGGGCACAGAAGCTGCATATGATGGGCACAGGCTGCATATTATGGGCACAGGCTGCATATTATGGACACAGGCTGCATTTGATGGGCACAGAAGCTGCATATGATGGGCACAGGCTGTATATTATGGGCACAGAAGCTGCATATGATGGGCACAGAACCTGCATAAGATGGGCACAGAAGTTACATAAGATGGGCACAGAGGCTGCATATGATGAGCACAGAAGCTCCATAAGATGGGCACAGGCTGCATTTGATGGGCACAGAGGCTGTATATGATGAGCACAGGCTGCATAAGATGGGCAAAGGCTGCAGCAGCTGCATATGATGGGCACAGGCTGCATAAGATGGGCACAGAAGCTGCATATGATGGGCACAGGCTGCATATTATGGGCACAGGCTGCATAAGATGAGCACAGAAGCTGCATATGATGGGCACAGAAGCTGCATATGATGGGCACAGAAGCTGCATAAGATGAGCACAGAAGTTGCATAAGATGGGCACAGAGGCTGCATATGATGAGCACAGAAGCTGCATAAGATGGGCACAGGCTGCATATAATGAGCACATAGGCTGTATATGATGGGCACAGGCTGCATAAGATGGGCACAGGCTGCAGAAGCTGCATATGATGGGCACAGGCTGCATATAATGGGCACAGAAGCTGCATAAGATGGGCACAGAAGCTGCATATGATGGGCACAGGCTGCATATGACGGGCAAAGGCTGCATAAGATGGGCACAGGCTGCATAAGATGGGCACGGGCTGCATAGGATGGGCACAGAGGCTGCATATGATGGGCACAAAGGCTGCATAAGATGGGCACAGGCTGCATATTATGGGCGCAGGCTGTATATTATGGGCACAGTGGCTGCATTTTATGGGGCACAGTGGCTGCAATTGATGGGTATTTTTTTCAGAATTTTTCAGTTTGTTTGCGCCAAAAAAAAATTTTTGAGCACCAGCCGCCACTGTCCGGCAGAGTTACATACCAGATAGCTGCAGCCCTTGTGTCACTTCTGGGAACAGCAGTGCATTTAGCGGAGCATCAATCCCAATGCCAGCCATAATACCCACGCAAGAAGCCTATTTAAGGGTCCGTACAGCGGGGTCTGCACCTGGGGGTCAACAGGTGGACGGCCACATGTTTATTGCAGCCAGGTAAGGGGTCCTACTAGGTGAGGAGGAAAAGAGAGGAACGTCGGCCTAAGGGGGGGGGGGGGTCAAATTGATGAGTTAGGTCCTGCAGGTGGCGGTATGGGCGAAGCATACCCAGTAATAGGCTGACATATGGGCGGAGCATACCCAGTAGTAGGCTGACATATGGGCGGAGCATACCCAGTAGTAGGCTGACATATGGGCGGAGCATACCCAGTAGTAGGCTGACATATGGGCGGAGCATACCCAGTAGTAGACTGACATATGGGCGGAGCATACCCAGTAGTAGGCTGACATATGGGCGGAGCATACCCAGTAGTAGGCTGACATATGGGCGGAGCATACCCAGTATTAGGCTGACATATGGGCGGAGCACACCCAGTAATAGGCTGACATATGGGCGGAGCATACCCAGTAGTTAGCAGACATATGGGTGGAGCATACCCAGTAGTAGGCTGACATATGGGCGGAGCATACCCAGTAGTTAGCAGACATATGGGTGGAGCATACCCAGTAGTAGGCTGACATATGGGCGGAGCATACCCAGTAGTAGGCTGACATATGGGCGGAGCACACCCAATAATAGGCTGACATATGGGTGGAGCATACCCAGTAGTAGACTGACATATGGGTGGAGCATACCCAGTAGTTAGCAGACATATGGGCGGAGCATACCCAGTAGTAGGCTGACATATGTGTGGAGCATACCCAGTAGTTAGCAGACATATGGGCGGAGCATACCCAGTAGTAGGCTGACATATGGGCGGAGCACACCCAGTAATAGGCTGACATATGGGCGGAGCATACCCAGTAGTAGGCTGACATATGGGCGGAGCATACCCAGTAGTTAGCAGACATATGGGCGGAGCATACCCAGTAGTAGGCTGACATATGGGCGGAGCATACCCAGTAGTTAGCAGACATATGGGTGGAGCATACCCAGTAGTAGGCTGACATTTGTGCGGAGCATACCCAGTAGTTAGTAGACATATGGGTGGAGCATACCCAGTATTAGGCTGACATATGGGCGGAGCACACCCAGTAATAGGCTGACATATGGGCGGAGCATACCCAGTAGTAAGCTGACATATGGGCGGAGCATACCCAGTAGTTAGCAGACATATGGGTGGAGCATACCCAGTAGTAGGCTGACATATGGGCGGAGCATACCCAGTAGTAGGCTGACATATGGGCGGAGCATACCCAGTAGTAAGCTGACATATGGGCGGAGCATACCCAGTAGTAGGCTGACATATGGGCGGAGCATACCCAGTAGTAGGCTGACATATGGACGGAGCATCCCAGTAGTAAGCTGACATATGGGCGGAGCATACCCAGTTGTAAGCTGACATATGGACGGAGCATCCCAGTAGTAAGCTGACATATGGGCGGAGCATACCCAGTAGTAGGCTGACATATGGGCGAAGCATACCCAGTAGTAGGCTGGCATATGGGCGGAGCATACCCAGTAGTAGGCTGACATATGGGCGGAGCATACCCAGTAGTGAGCTGACATATGGGCGGAGCATACCCAGTAGTAGGCTGACATATGGGCGGAGCATACCCAGTAGTGAGCTGACATATGGGCGGAGCATACCCAGTAGTAGGCTGACATATGGGCGGAGCATACCCAGTAGTGAGCTGACATATGGGCGGAGCATACCCAGTAGTAGGCTGACATATGGGCGGAGCATACCTAGTAGTAGGCTGACATGGAGCTGTCAGGATTTGTTTTTACTGAAGGTCAATAAATAATGTAATATAATAATTAATTTATAATTAATAATAAATAAAAATAACACATAAGTAATAATAAAAGTCATTTGTAATACTTTTTTATTGAAGGTCTCATTATCGTGCCGAGGACCGAGCGGCGTTATGTAATGTGTTCATGAAAATCCGTATTACCACCCGAATAATGGAGGTCGGGCAATTGGCAGTCGGGTTGAGAGCGGTCATTAGCGGGAAGCAGAGCCGGGAAACATAACTAGGAAATACTAAATGAAAGCTTCATTTGTAATGAATAATTTATGAAGTAAAATAATAAGTAATATTAATAAATAAGTAATAAATATTTATAAATAAATTAAATAAAAATAATAAAATAAGTAATTTATTAAAATAATTTATTTAAAATGAATAATAAATACAAATAATACATAAGTAATAATAAAATTAATTTGTAGAACTTTTTTTTTATATTGAAGGTCTCATTATCGCGCCGAGGCAGCTGCAAGTTATTTAGAATAATGCCGAGGACCGAGCTGCGTTATGTAATGTGTCCATGAAAATCCGAATTACCACCCAAATAATGGAGGTCGGGCTATTTGCAGTCGGGAAGTGAGCGATCATTAGCGGGAAGCAGAGCCGCGATACGTGATTAGGAAATAATAAACGCTTAGACAGGTAAGTGCCCCGGACAGACAGGTAAGTACCCAAGACAGGTAAGTGGCCCGGACAGGTAAGTGGCATGGACAGGTAAGTATGTGCCCTGGACAGGTAAGTGCCCCGGACAGGTAAGTGGCCTGGACAGGTAAGTGACCCGGACAGGTGAATGCCCTGGACAGGTAAGTGCCCCGGACAGGTAAGTGCCCCAGACAGAAAAGTAAGTGCCCTGGACAGGTAAGTTCCCAGGACAGACAGGTAAGTGCCCTGGACAGACAGGTAAGTGCCCTGGACAGACAGGTAAGTGCCCCGGACAGACAGGTAAGTGCCCTGGACAGACAGGTAAGTGCCCTGGACAGACAGGTAAGTGCCCCAGACAGACAGATAAGTGCCCTGGACAGGTAAGTGACCTGGACAGACAGGTAAGTGCCCCGGACAGACAGGTAAGTGCCCAGGACAGGTAAGTGACCCGGACAGGTAAGTGACCCGGACAGGTAAGTGACCCGGACAGGTGAATGCCCTGGACAGGTAAGTGCCCCGGACAGGTAAGTGCCCCAGACAGAACAGTAAGTGCCCTGGACAGGTAAGTGCCCCGGACAGACAGGTAAGTGCCCTGGACAGACAGGTAAGTGCCCCGGACAGACAGGTAAGTGCCCCGGACAGACAAGTAAATGCCCTGGACAGGCAAGTCCCCCGGACAGACAGGTAAGTGCCCTGGACAGACAGGTAAGTGCCCCGGACAGACAGGTAAGTGCCCTGGACAGGTAAGTGCCCCGGATAGACAGGTAAGTGCCCTGGACAGACAGGTAAGTGCCCCGGACAGACAGGTAAGTGCCCCGGACAGATAAGTGCCCCGGACAGATAAGTGCCCCGGACAGATAAGTGCCCCGGACAGGTAAGTGGCCAGGACAGGTAAGTGACCCGGACAGGTGAATGCCCTGGACAGGTAAGTACCCCAGACAGGTAAGTGCCCCAGACAGAAAAGTAAGTGCCCTTGACAGTTAACTTCCCAGGACAGACAGGTAAGTGCCCTGGACAGACAAGTAAGTGCCCCGGACAGACAGGTAAGTGCCCCGGACAGACAGGTAAGTGCCCTGGACAGACAGGTAAGTGCCCCGGATAGACAGATAAGTGCCCTGGACAGGTAAGTGCCCCGGACAGACAGGTAAGTGCCCAGGACAGGTAAGTGACACGGACAGGTAAGTGACCTGGACAGGTGAATGCCCTTGACAGGTAAGTGCCCCGGACAGGTAAGTGCCCCGGACAGGTAAGTGCCCCAGACAGAACAGTAAGTGCCCTGGACAGGTAAGTGCCCCGGACAGACAGGTAAGTGCCCTGGACAGACAGGTAAGTGCCCCGGACAGACAGGTAAGTGCCCCGGACAGACAAGTAAATGCCCTGGACAGGCAAGTCCCCCGGACAGACAGGTAAGTGCCCTGGACAGACAGGTAAGTGCCCCGGACAGACAGGTAAGTGCCCTGGACAGGTAAGTGCCCCGGATAGACAGGTAAGTGCCCTGGACAGACAGGTAAGTGCCCCGGACAGACAGGTAAGTGCCCCGGACAGATAAGTGCCCCGGACAGATAAGTGCCCCGGACAGATAAGTGCCCCGGACAGGTAAGTGGCCAGGACAGGTAAGTGACCCGGACAGGTGAATGCCCTGGACAGGTAAGTACCCCAGACAGGTAAGTGCCCCAGACAGAAAAGTAAGTGCCCTTGACAGGTAACTTCCCAGGACAGACAGGTAAGTGCCCTGGACAGACAAGTAAGTGCCCCGGACAGACAGGTAAGTGCCCCGGACAGACAGGTAAGTGCCCTGGACAGACAGGTAAGTGCCCCGGATAGACAGATAAGTGCCCTGGACAGGTAAGTGCCCCGGACAGACAGGTAAGTGCCCAGGACAGGTAAGTGACACGGACAGGTAAGTGACCTGGACAGGTGAATGCCCTTGACAGGTAAGTGCCCCGGACAGGTAAGTGCCCCGGACAGGTAAGTGCCCCAGACAGAACAGTAAGTGCCCTGGACAGGTAAGTGCCCCGGACAGACAGGTAAGTGCCCTGGACAGACAGGTAAGTGCCCCAGACAGACAGGTAAGTGCCCCGGACAGACAGGTAAATGCCCTGGACAGGCAAGTCCCCCGGACAGACAGGTAAGTGCCCTGGACAGACAGGTAAGTGCCCCGGACAGACAGGTAAGTGCCCTGGACAGACAGGTAAGTGCCCCGGACAGACAGGTAAGTGCCCCGGACAGACAGTTAAGTGCCCCGGACAGATAAGTGCCCCAGATAGACAGGTAAGTGCCCTGGACAGGTAAGTGCCCTGGACAGACAGGTAAGTGCCCCGGACAGACAGGTAAGTGCCCCGGACAGACAGCTAAATGCCCTGGACAGGTAAGTGCCCCAGACAGACAGGTAACTGCCCTGGACAAGTAAGTGCCCCGGACAGACAGGTAAGTGCCCCAGATAGACAGGTAAGTGCCCCAGACAGGTAAGTGCCCTGGACAGACACGTAAGTGCCCCAGACAGGTAAGTGCCCTGGACAAGTAAGGCAGCAGCTACAAGATTTGTATATTTTGGGGGGAGCCCGGAGCTCCTCTTTAAGTATCTGTTCTGAGACTAGACATGTGCAATTCGTTTCGTTCTGAATCAGTTTTTTAACAAATTTCAACAGATTGGTTAATTCAGAAATATCAGAATTAATGACAACCCATTTAAAGACTTTTTCTGAATATTTGAAAATTCGTAAATTCGAAAATCCGTAAATTTGTAAATTTTAAAATTCGGAAATTTGGAAAATTCAAAATTCGAAAACCCGAAAATTCGAAAATCTGAAATAATAACTAATAATAACTTAACCATTAATAACTATTAAATTATAGATACTGGAATTTCCTTTTAAATTTGTCTGTTAGTGAATGTAACAAATACAAATTTATTCGAAGTTACAAATTATCCGAAATAATGAATGCCGTATCTAAACGAATGGAACATAAATTCATAATAATAAATAATAATAAAAACATTAAAATTATAATTATTATTAATTTGTTCCGTTCCATTCGTTTAGATACGGCATTCATTATTTCAGATCATTCATATTCATTACGTTCACTAACAGACAAATTTGAAAGCAAATTCCAATACCTATAATTTAATAGTTAGTTTAGTTTAGTCTATAATTTAGTTAGTTATTCTTTTGAATTTTTTTGGATTTTCTTTCTTATTTTCGAATTTTCAAATTTACGAATTATTTACGAATTACGATCATAACGAATGACCCGAAAAATGAAAAAAACAAAACAAAAAAACAGATGAAATGAAAACGAATGAATTTTTAATTTTATAGTTAGTTATTATTAGTTAGTTATTCTTTAGAATTTTCGGATTTTCTTTCTTATTTTTGGATTTTCAAATTTTTTAATTTACGAATTATTTACGAATTGCGGTCATAACAAATGACCCGAAAAAAAAAAAAAAACACAAATGAAACGAAAACTAATACATTTTTAATTTAATAGTTAGTTATTATTAGTTAGTTAGTTATTCTTTTGAATTTTCGCATTTTTTCTTATTTTCGGATTTTCGAATTTACGAATTGCGATCATAACGAATGACCCGAAAAATGAAAAAAACAAAAAAAACAAAAAAAAGAAACAAAACGAAAACGAATGAATTTTTCGGGCAGTGCACATGTCTATCTGAGACCAATCTAACTATGAGCGATAATTCTGGATAATTCTTCAAAGGTTTATCCATAATCATTCCACATTCCATCAATATTTCTGACTCGTAGTCACTAAAATAAAAAAGAGATTATAAGAGAATAAAAATAGAACGAATATAGCCATTTTCTGAAATTTGATTCGAAAATATAGAAAAGAATAGAATTGAAGAGGATAGAAAAAAAAAAAACTAGAAGAGAATAAAATAGAATGACTATAGCCGTCTTCCAAAATATGAATCGATTTGAAAAGGACCGATAAACTACCCGAATTCTGATACCAAATCATTCTAACACAACGAATAACTAAACTAAACGATTGACTTAATGAATGAATCTGAATGAGAAGGAATGTTTCCGTCACGCACATCTCTGATTGTTTGTATTATTATCACAACGCCGATGTTATATATACAATGGAAGGGTTTGCTGTGACCGGAGATCTCCATTAAGTCACACAAAGGCCACCAGAAGAAGATGGTGGATGGGCTCTTCCTCTTCCCGCTGGTGGTCGGCATCCTGCAGAAGAATGAGCCCCGATCTATGGCATTGCATTGGTTGAATTATCATCCACAGTGCCACAGGAGGTGCCAGCAGTGCCCACGGTAATGTGAGTGATTGTGGGACATGGCAGGAGAACAGAAGAATGATTGGCAGTTGAAGAAGATGCTGCCGTTGTGTAGGTGTGTAGTTCAAGTAGAAGAAGCCACTGGGTTAGGTAACAGGTGAGGGCTCCTGGGATAAATGGGACATGTGATGGGATACGAAGGGCTTCAGATTGCTCCTTGCACCGGGGGGGGGGGGGGGTCCTGACATTCCGAAGACAGACCGGGGGGGGGGGGGGGGCGGTGGTTCCCGACATTCCAAAGACAGACCGGGGGGGGGCCCGGTGGTTCCCGACATTCCAAAGACAGACCGGGGGGGTCCCGGCGGTTCCCGACATTCCACAGGCAGAATTGAGCCTGCAGTGGCAGTTGCGCATTAACGGGGCTCTTTTTTCGCCGCCATGAGTTAATTTTCCGGCTCTCGAAGAATTAGAGCCACTAAGGATGTTTTAATGCTTGTATCATGAACTGCAGGCCCCCTGTCTGCAATAAAGCACAAGCTTTAAACAATTCCTCTCCCAGTACCAGACCTGCCTGGAATGAGAATGTTCCCATCAGTGTGGCGGCACAGGCTAATCACATAATATGCCGGCGAAATGCAAGAACAGCCATGGATTAACAGAGCTTCCTCACCGAGGGGCAGCGGGCAGTAAATTAGCATTATGTGTTTGTTCCAATTACAGGAGGTAATTATGGAAACCAGCTTAAATCAAATGTGTGTGTGTTGTGTGTTGGAGGGCAGGCGGGGGATGGAATGTGTCGTGTTCTGGTGGATAAAGAGCCCCACGGTGATCTGCAAGGCTCTCACCCAACCAATTAAATTCTTAAGAACAGTTTGGCCCTGGAGGCCCATGGCGTGTTATTGGAACACTAAAAGCATGGCGGTCAACGGCCTGACTTCATGTGCTCATACCGAGAACGGCCCACCCAGTCACACGATCGACTGATCTATCTATCTTGGCAAGAAAAACTAGATGAGCCCCCATGGAATTGACTGGTTTTCTGCCTTAATTTGCCATCAAATGTGATACTTCCAATGGTACTGGCAGAACTTCAAATGGTGCTTGTGAAATCTCTGCCCAGGCTTCCAGTGGTACTCCCAGATACAGGCAGTCCCCGAGTTACGAACACAATAAGGGCTGTAGGTTTGTTCATAAGTGGAACTTGTGTGTAAGTCAGAACACTGCATTTGTAAGTGTAACTTCCGCCTTTGCATAGATGTGGGATGTTCCGGGTGCTTCTGGGCATGTAGTTAAGTTATCTGGGGCTCTTCTGGCCATACAGTACATGTAGTACTGCAGTGTGGGATGTGTCTGGCGCTGCAAGATAGCTGCTCGGAGGTATCCAGGACCAGCGTGGTGCACAAGCGGTCGGCATTGAGGCCGTTCGTAAGTAGGAGTCGTTTGTAGCTCGGGTGTTCGTAACTCGGGGACTGCCTGTACTCTGCTAGAACTTTCAATGGTAGAATGATACTCACAGGTACCTTGGCAGGACTGCCAATGAAATTCTCATAATCCCTGCAAGGACTTCCAATGGTACTCCCAGATACCATGCTAGAACTTCCAATGGTACTCCCAGATACCATACTAGAACTTCCAATGGTACTCCCAGATACCATGCTAGAACTTCCAATGGTACTCCCAGATACAGTACCTGACCGCGAGATTGTGTTTCCAGCACGATACCATTGCGCTGGTTCTCAGCGACAGGGTACTGTGCATGTCGCACTGGCTCACTCATCGGGTAAGGAAAACTTTCCCGATGAGCGACAGGCAGTGCTGACAGCTGTCTGGTACGGCTCAGGAGGGGGGGGGGCTCGCTTGTCCCCACCCCCTTTCCTGATCGGCCGGGCTGCGTGCTCAGATAAGGGTCTGGTATGAATTTTGGGGGGACCCGCACGCCGATTTTTCGGCGTAGGGGGTTTCCCTTACAATCCATACCAGACCTAAGGGCCTGGTATGCCGCTGGGGGGGGAACCCACGCCGGTTTTTTCATTTAAAATTTGGCGCGGCATTCCCCCTCAGGATTCATACCAGACAGCTGTCAGCACTGCCTGTCGCTCATCTCGAAAGGAATAAAAAGTTTTCCTTTCCCGATGAGTGAGCCATCTCAGCGCTGGCTCCCGCGACGGGGCTCGCAAGTGTCAAATCTCACCGATAACTGCGGCGAGATTGACACAATATCGCGGTCACCTACTGTACCATGCTAGAACTTCCAATGGTACTCCCAGGTACCCTGGCAGGACTTCCAATAGTGCTTGCAAAATCCCTTTCTAGAACTTCTAATGGTGCTTGTGAAATCTCTGCCAGGGCTTCCAATGGTACTTACAGATACCATGCTAGGACTTCCAGTGGTACTCCCAGATAGTATGCTAGAACTTCCAATGGTACAGTGCTAGGACTTCCAATGGTACTCCCAGGTACCCTGGCAGGACTTCCAATGGTACTCCCAGATACTGTGCTAGGACTTCTAATGGTACTCACAGGTACCCTGGCTGGACTTCCAATGGTACTTGCAGAATCCCTTTCAGAACTTCTATTGGTGCTCACAGCATCTCTGCCAAGACTTCCAATGTACCTGTCATGGTCTGGAGTCAGGCTCAGAGGCCAGTAGCTATAGCAGCGGAGCAGATATTCTCACAGGTCACCCTGGCTGATGACACAGGTTCGCCTGAGGTGCGGGGTCTAGGCACTAACTGGTATTCACCAGAGCTCCTAATAGTGGAGATGGGCTTTACTGCGTATTAGTACCAGGTCGCGGTCCTCAGGATAGCCCCAAGGAGGTGAGCAAGCTGGGGTTCAGTAGCAGATATAGCAGGTAGGGGTCAAGCAGAAGCGTAGTCGAGAAACAAGCCAAAAGTCGGTAACAAATAGTTGCAGGTTGGGATTCAGCAGAAGCATAGTTGAGGAACAAGCCAAATGTAGGTAACGAATGGTGGCGAAGATAGGGTCGGAAGCAGGAGAGACAAGATATTGGCTGGTGAAAGCACAATATTCTGGCGACCAGGAAGTGCAGAGACATGGCTTAAATCAGGAAGTTCATGGGAGGAGCAAAGAGTTCAAGGTTCAAGGCAAACAAGATTCAAGGCAAGATCATTCAAGGAACTGCCCAAGGAGCTGCCCAAGGAGCTGTCCAAGGAGCTGTCCAGCATTCTAGGTGGCTCAGCAATCAAAGTCACTGCCAGACACAGCACAGGTCCCAGGTTCAAGCCCACATCCTAACAGTACCTTTGGAAGTCTTGGCAGAGATTCAGTGAGCACCAATAGAGTTCCTGCCAGGACTTCCAATGGTGCTTACTGCAATTCTGCCAGGACTTCCAATAGTACTCTCAGAATCCCTGCCAGCACTTCCAATTGTCCCCCCCCCCCCCCGATACCATGCTAGGACTTCCAATGGTACTTTCAGAATCCTTGCCAGAACTTCTATTGGTACTCACAGAATCTCTGCTAGGACTTCCAATGGTACTCACTGGTCAGACTGCCAAAGTTCCCAGTAATGAATCTGGATGTGTCCTCCAACCAGGGAGGGTATTTAAGCTTCAGCCTTTAAAGTGGCTAGTGATGTGTCTTATCACCAACTGCCCCTTGTGCAAAGAGTTATAATGATTGCCTGACCATTGTGACCCAAATTTATCTGACTTCTCTCTTGCCTGCTGTCTTTCAACACCTTTGTTTGGACCTGACTATACACGTTCCTGCTGCCTGCCTTGACCCCGGGCTGGACCAGACTACTCTCTATTCTGCAGGCCTGTGAACCATACCTTCTTGTTCCAGCCACCCTCTTTGGTGGAGCTGTCCTGAGGGCCATGACCTGGTGTCAGTTTTGCAGCAAAGTAAACCATGGCCACCAGGGTTCCTCGGACTATCTCCACCACCAGAAGCTCTGGTGAAGAACAAACTGCCACTTAGATTCAGCACCTCAGGTGAGCCCATGCCGCTTGCACCATAACAATACCGGTTCCATCATTTAGAACTTTCAGAAGCTGAGAAACGGCAGTCCCTGTCTTTGTCAGGACGAGTTCTCTTTAGTCATCTGAAAGCCAACCATGTAAAAAATGACATTCAAGCAAACATCTTTATTGTCTTCCATGGTCAGGGGTGATGCCAGAAGGATCTCACGTTTTGTTTGCGGTACTTTCTAATAAATGAACGCCCGGCCGGTATATGATGGATGGGCGGCCGTATAAAGATGGAGCACATTAACCTTCACCAGACAATATTGTTTCATCGTCAAGATGGTTCTAAACTGACACAAGGTGAAATGTGATTGGTCGTAACAAGAGCTGCACTTTGTACATCGTCATTGCTCTTTCCACTGAAGCACAATAAAGATTTGAACATGAAGATGCCGGGGAGATCTCTGATATCTCTGTGAGTGTCGGGAGAATCGGATGATGCCGGAGGCAGAAGAACGATGCTGATGGCTCGAGGAGGCCGGTGCTGAGAGGATACAAAGAATCCTTTACATGAAAATGCCAGTTGCCTGGCTGTTTTGTTGATATATGGGCCACCACCATAACGACCAATGACATTCCGGGGCCAGGACACGTGGTGCCATCTGTTGCTATGGCAATGGCGGCCGACTTGCACACACACCGTGGCAATACATGACTCTGATCCAGGGAAGGCGACATGCGGCACCCTCCTCCCCCCCAGCATTCAAGAAAAGACGGAAGTCGCCCTCCTCCATGTGGTGTGTATTTTCCAGCCAGAGTCGGGTGCCGATTATTTTCCAGCCAGAGTCAGGTAGCGGGTATTCTCCAGCCAGAGTCGGGTGCCGATTATTTTCCAGCCAGAGTCAGGTGATGTGTATTCTCCAGCCAGAGTCGGGTGGCGTGTATTTTCCAGCCAGTGTCAGGTGATGTGTATTTTCCAGCATGAGACGGGTGGCGTGTATTTTCCAGCCAGAGTCAGGTGATGTGTATTTTCCAGCATGAGACGGGTGGCGTGTATTTTCCAGCCAGAGTCAGGTGATGTGTATTTTCCAGCATGAGACGGGTGGCGTGTATTTTCCAGCCAGTGTCAGGTGGCGTGTATTTTCCAGCCAGTGTCAGGTGGCGTGTATTTTCCAGCCAGTGTCAGGTGGCGTGTATTTTCCAGCCAGTGTCAGGTGGCGTGTATTTTCCAGCCAGTGTCAGGTGGCGTGTATTTTCCAGCCAGTGTCAGGTGGCGTGTATTGGCAGTTTTGATTGGATAATTCTTGTGATCTGCGATAGTATCTGAGCACCGAATGTTGCGGTTTACAAATCAGCTCCTTGTAGCTGTGGGAGATCTTCTAATTGGTGATGGGAACGGCTCACCTCTGGATAGAGCAGCTGTTCTCCGGAACCCACAGAAGACTTCATTTCATGTTAATCGCCCATCCCCCCCCCCCCAACAATTTCTGGGAAATTCATTTTTGCTCCAAATAGTGAATTCAAAGACGAGATCTGATGATGTCGGTGGCCCGCGTTTTGCCTAGAAGTCTACTTTAGACATAAATTAGCGCCGGCTTCGCTCTCAGCTCCGTGGTTTGGAGGCGCACACAGCCGGTGACGACGATTTCTTTCCTCCTTTGTACTCCGAGTTCTAGAAATATTGATAACGGGGATAATTAGCACACACCGTACAATGCCATGGCAGAATGAAGGAAGGCTGGGAGCGTTGGATCGCAGTAATCATGTCTGCTTCCACCAAGGAGCGACGCAACGCACAATATCATCCGTTTGGGTGGAAATGATTGGATACAATTAGTTTTATGGCAGCTGTCGGGGGAGGGGGGGCACAACGAAGGCAATTTCCTCGTATTTATATCACATTTGTGAAGTCACAGACGACACAGACTGTCAACGAGAGTCACTCAAAACGTTCTAATTCCGATGTCACGCCATCCATCAGTCAAACGCCGTACTGTCATACGGGGGACATAAGCAAGTGGAGGGGGGGGGGCATTTCTAGAATGGGGGATATTCTGTTTTTTTTTTGTATAAAACACACTTTACAGTTCAAATAACACGTGATGTGCTCAAAATTACAATAATATAAATAATTATACCAATAAAGTGCAAAAACGATATAAATAAATAAAGCGATATACAAAAAGAAGTTTGTGAAAGCTCAAATAGCGAAATAATAAAATAGTGAAAAAATAGCGTCCATCAAGTCCAAAAAAAAAAAAAAAAAACGGTGCCCAAAAGCCAAAAAAAAAAAATTTAAAAATAAGCCACTTAAATGTGCAAAATAGGATTTATTCCTTCTTCTGGGATGATGCCAATAGTATCGCCGGTATCCACCATCACCCAGAACCAAGCCAAGATGTGGGCGCACCAGACCAACATGGACCCCTCATTCACAGTAAATGCCACCATCAATGGTATCTCTCCACATACGTCTCCCATAAGAGCCATTCTCCGACCAGCCCAATCAGATCTCCCAGCAGTATCAATGCAGACATGCACTCCTCATACTGTAGCGTCGTACATCAAAAAATACATTTATTGTGTTCTCGCGTAACAATAAAATCAATGCCCATTAGAATGAATTCACCAAGCCAGCATATAACATACACACTTATTGCTAAAAGTATTGGGACGCCTGCCTTTACACACACATGAACTTTAATGGCCTCCCAGTCTTAGTCCGTAGGGTTCAATATTGAGTTGGTCCACCCTTTGCAGCTATAACAGCTTCAACTCTTCTGGGAAGGCCGTCCACAAGGTTTAGGAGGGTGCCTATGGGAATGTTTGACCATTCTTCCAGAAGAGCATTTGTGAGGTCAGGCACTGATGTTGAACGAGAAGGTTTGGCTCTCATCAACTCAATATTGAACCCTACGGACTAAGACACCATTAAAGTCCTTGTGCGTGTTCACTCACAGTGCGTGATGACATCAGTACAGCGCTCCCCCCGACGAGCTTCGTCATCCAAAGACGTCTTCTGAAGCACTCAAAAAGCTAAAAAAAATTACAATATACAAAAAAATTGACATTATGTGAATGCAGCTACCTATGGTGATGTAGAGAGAAGAGGGAGAGCCCAGAGCACCAGCAGGGGGACCCCAGAAGAGGAGGATCGGGGCTACTCTGTACAAAACTATTACACGGGGCAGCTAAGTATGACATGCTTGTTATTTTAAAAAAAAAAGCAGGACCCGAACCTTGTCCCTCTGAATGGTAACGGGAAAGGGATGTCTTTGTTTGAAGTGTTTCTAAACCCAAATCCAAGATAATCGTATATTGCAGAATATCAGTCCTTGGTGTGGTGGCTGTATTCATTTTCTTTTTTCATGCTTCTTTTCCTTTTATTTTCACCTGGATATCCTGCAAATAAGACACTTCCTCTCCCTGTGTGGTTACATCACTCCTTCGCTGTATCTACAAATATGTCCATATTAGGGACGGGCGAACAGTTCAACCCGAGCATAAATTTGGCGCAGGGCTCCCCTTAATTTCCATTCCAGACCTGAAGGGCCCGGTATGGATTTTGGGGGAACCACCACGCATTTTTTTTTTTTACATTTTTGGTTCGGGGTTCCCCTTAATATTCATACCAGACCCAAAGGGCCTGGTAATGGACTGGGGGGGGGGGACCCATGCCGTTTTTTTCAATGAGTTTTATCTATATTGCTGGGATCCGACAAATCAGTTTTAAATGACTTTTTTTCCTTTGAAATGTCATTTTGCTGTCAGACTGTTCTAAACACGGGAAACACGCGCCCCTTTACAGGCATACTATAGACACCCCCCAGCTACAAAATTTAAAGGGATATTACACTTTTATTGTTTCACTTTAAGCATTATTAAAATCACTAGTAATAAAATTATGCAGTGCTAAGGACGACCAATAAATGAAAGTACCAAAATTATTAAAAATTATTGAAACATAATATCATAATTAATAACGTGAAAAATTACCATAAATATTTATAACCACTATAGGATATGTGTATAATGAGATACTCAAAATGATAGTGTCAAATAAACCAAAAGAAAAACATAAAAAATCCCATCACAAATAGTGCGATTAAAAAATTATATATATATAAAGTTCATAAGCATAAGAAAGAAGAAAAACTAATCCAAAATCCGTGATAAAGGAAATCCAATCTCCCAAAAAGTGAGTGCACCCAAGTGGATATGAGGCTCCTTACCGACTCAAAAGACCAACAAAGGTCTATCCAGGCATATGGGAGATTACAGGTTTCCCAATAACCTATACCAGCATCTGGGTCTGTGGCTGAATCTGTATGGCTCCGGAAATAAAAGCAAGAAAGGCTCCCATAGTGTAATCGTTCCAATCAATAAATTTTAATGAATAAAAAGATGCACTTACAAGCAATTCCAGTAAACGAGTGTCAAAGTAATCACAATGATACAGCGTCTCCGCAGGCTTCCCGCTGTGCATATACTTCCCATCCAGTTCAGCAGAGAGGAACAGCGTAGTGACGTCAGCGTCATAGGCCACACCCTACGCGTTTCGTCACGATAGGACGTCATCTGGGGGTTGGGCCAAGTGCCAAACCCTTTTTGGGTTTTTTTACATATTATTAAAATCACTGCTCCCGAAAAAATGGCCCTTTTAAAACTTTTTTTTGCATTGATCCATGTCCCCTGGGGCAGGACCCAGGTCCCCAAACACTTTTTATGACAATAACTTGCATATAAGCCTTTAAAATTAGCACTTTTGATTATTCATATTCGTGTCCCATAGACTTTAACGGTGTTGGAACAAATTTTTTTCCTGTTCGCATGTTCTGCTGCAAACCGAACAGGGGGGGTGTTCGGCTCATCCCTAGTCCATATCTCTTCATCTCCCCGCTGATTTCTTCCTCACTGCCCACCTAGTCACCTACCAATGACTAGATCCAGTCAGCCCAATGCGGTCTCCAGTCCAAACCAGAGACTCGTCTCCCTCTGGCACTCCAGACAGTGGGCAGTCCCTTGGCATCATCCTGTACAATGCAAGGCTATTAACCCTACATTGTATGTGGGGGGGGCGGGTACGACCGTGGCCGGGAGCATCTTAGAGAGGAGATTTCATGGGACCAATCACACTACACCAGACATTCTGCTGGAGAGAGGAATAAGGTAAGTAGTACACCTTATCCCTGCACCCCCCAGACTTAACAAGCATTTAACCCTTGCAGCGTAAGTGAGAGGGGGACAGCGACAACGGTAGTTTTTCTTGGCATTAAAAAGAGGGGGTATATCTTCAAAATGAAAAAAAGAGAGGAGCACTTCAATTGCCACATCCGTAGATTCAGGGAAAAATGGAGAGGGTACTAACTAGAGTAGCCAAATGTCGGACTTTGAAGGCAAGGAAACAACGGAGAGATGACCAAGATTATTGTTCATCACATTTATTGAAAAAAGCATAAAATATAAACATAATATTCAAAAGGGATAATAAGCGCAAAATACATGCATATGATACAGTTTGTATAGCGAGGCCTTGTGCGTCTACGCGTTTCGCCATTAGGCTTCTTCAGGATACGACCAAGGTTCAGAGACGTAACAAAGAGAGACGAGAAAACAAATCTCACTATCTTAGATTGAAATACGTCCTATGTATAAAGGCCAGATAGGCATGAAGTTTTCAGAACTATGAACTACTGGTAAATAAGTTTCAAACAGCAAAGACAGGGGCGAATGCAGACCTTCACCCAAAGTATAGACGGAACCAGCAGAGCGATAGTATTCCCGAGCGGTCCAATGTTCACAAGAGGAGCAAACCCTTAGTGGGGTTGAATAATGCTAGCGATAAACATAAAGCCTGGGCTAGTATGCTGTGCATGAAGAATAAAAAGTATAAACGTGCCCCTGGGAGACAGCCGGGTGCTGCACACTAATATATGTATATCTTCAAGGCACATAAAAGCAGCCCAGACTGGAAGTGGTGCTAAAGGCTTAAGGTTTGTTATCCTTAATGCATTCTCTGCCTTCTGTGAACAGCTCTCTCCACTCCCTCTTCCCACTGAGGACAGAGAGGTAGCAGCGGGGGGGGGGGGGGGGCATTGGCTCCTACAGCTGTCAATCAAATCCAGTAAGGAGAGAGTGTGGGAGGGGGTGGAGCTGAGCCATGCTGTGTGTGTGTCCATGGAAGCAGGCAGTGCAGCTCGGGATCGAGCCCCCCCATAGGAAGTGGCTTCCTACAGAGGCACTCCCCAAAGAGGAGGAGCCAGGAGTGTCGGCGAGGGGGGAACCGAGAAGAAGAGGAACAGGGCTGTTCTGTGCAAAACCATTACACAGGGCAGGTAAGTATGGCATAAAATAACAAATAAAAATAAAGCTTTAGAATCACTTTAAAGAGTCGTCTGTTTTGTGCTCCTGGCGGCAGAACCTTCTTCTGAAAAAGGAATCCGAACGATTTCATCAATGGAACAGAAAGACATTTATCTTCATTGCTCGGAGCACATCAATGACACCCCATGGGCGGGAAATCGGGGGGGTGGAAGTTACCTTATCTCTAACATTGTGTAAATGAGTCCACCGAGGAATAGAAGATCTTTAATCGATGTGCCGCCACCCGGCTCCAGTAAGCAGATTTTCACTTCATTAGATTTAATAAATTTCTCATTATAACAAATGTGACAATCCAGGAATGAATCTCAATATTGTACTTCCACTTTCCCAATTTGGCTCCCCAATAAAGAGCAGCCAGAACGATCCCCACCGGCCCCCCAACCCCGACCCCCCAACCCCCCCCTACAGCACCGAGGAAGGAAATACGTTGGGATGATCCAATTATTGCTTTCTCTTTGTTGCTGAATAATTGACATATGAAGGAGATGGAGCTCCAAAGAGAATCGGTTCCTCTCCTCTCCGCTAATATAATATTGGAGTTCGGAGAGACATATTGTCTGACAGTTTATAAATAAATTACAATCGCTTCATATCCTGCTGTACTTGCTGTAAGCAATGTACTCTATGCTAATAATTATGTCTTGTTTCCTGCCGCAGAGTTTACCGAGTAAACGGAAATATGCAAAACTACTACAATCGGCTTCAACACCCATCGCAAGAGGCAACTTCTATTTTCCACCAAACTTTTTATTGGCCCAATGCTTTCCAATGCAAGGAAAGTTCATCAGGATAGAATACACCAAGGAATTTCCCAGAAGGAAAAAAATATGCCCAGACAATGCCCAGCAAAAGAAATATGCCCAGACAATGCCCAGCAAAGGGGATATGTCCATAAAATGCCAAAGTGGGTATGCCCAGGCAATACCCAGCAAAGGAAATACACCTAATGCCCAGCAAAGGAAATATGGCCAGATCATGCCCAACAAATGGACTATGCCCAGACAATGGCCAGCAAAAGAAATATGCCCAGACAATGGCCAGCAAAGGGGATACTGTATACCCAGACCATGCCCAGCAAAGGAGATATGCCCATAAAATGCCAAAGGGGGTATGCCCAGGCAATACCCAGCAAAGGAAATACACCCAATGCCCAGCAAAGAAAATACACCCAGACAATGCCCAGCAAAGGAGATATGCCCAGGCAATACCCAGCAAAGCAAATACACCTAATGCCCAGCAAAGGAAATATGGCCAGACAATGCACAGCAAATAGAATATACCCAGACAATGCCTAGCAAAGGTGATATGCCCAGACCATGGCCAGCAAAGAAGATATGCTCATAAAATGCCAAAGGGGGTATGCCCAGGCATTACCCAGCAAAGGAAATACACCTAATGCCCAGCAAAGGAAATATGGCCAGACCATGCCCAACAAATGGACTATGCCCAGAAATGCCCATCTAAGTGGGTGTCAGGGCTGGGCTCAGCCCTTCCTTCTCAGAGCTCAGTTGTCAGTTAATTGCCAGTACTCTTCATTCCACAGTGACTCACCTGGTCTTCATTTCCTGCTCGTCAGATAGACCTGCTGGCTATTTAAACTGCCTGGATCAGATCTCCTGTGCCTTCGCCTGGTCAACATATCCGGATACTCTCTGCTGTGTTTTCCTGTTAAAGATTTTTTGCCTGGCTGACTTCCCTTCTGGTTCCTGATCCTGTTTACTGCCTCTGACTACGCTGATCTCTGGATTCCTGTTTCACTGGCTTGTTCCGACTACCCGCTCTGGTTACCGAACCCTGGCTATGTTTTGACTACGTTTACACTGTTTATACCATTTTACCATTTTATTAAAAAGTGTTATTTTTTTACTGCACTTCTGTCTCAGTCTGATTCTTGGTTCCTGACAGTGGGACCTTTTTTTTTTTTGATATCCTATTTTTGTTTGCTAACAATGACCTGAGCCCACCATCCTCGGTTTACTATTTCTAGCTCTATTTTACCTTAATATTCTCTGTTATGTTGAATTTATTTTGGCTTCCTGACAAAGGGTGGGCCAACTCAATATTGAACCCTATGGACTTATGCCGCGTACACACGGTCGGATTTTCCGATGGGAAATGTTCGATGGGAGCTTGTTGTGGGAAATTCCGACCGCGTGTAGGCTCCATCGGACATTTTCTGTCGGAATTTCCGACAAACAAAATTTGGGATCCGGATCTCAAATTTTCCGACAACAAAATCCGTTCTGGTAAATTCCGACCGTGTGTACACAATTCCGACACACAAAGCTCCACGCATGCTTGGAATCAAGCAGAAGAGCCGCACTGGCTATTGAACTTCATTTTTCTCGGCTCGTCGTACGTGTTGTACGTCACCGCGTTCTTGACGTTCGGAATTTCCGACAAGATTTGTGTGACCCGTGTGTATGCAAGACAAGTTTGAGCCAACATCCGTCGGAAAAAAAAACCAAAACATGGATTTTGTTGTCAGAATGTGCGATCGTGTGTACGTGACATAAGACTGGGATGCTATCAAAGTTAATGTGCGTGTAAAGGCAGGCGTCCCAAAACTTTTGGCGGTATAGCATATTTACACTGTGTCAAGCTGGGCCAATATAATTCTACAATACGGATCATACCCAGAGTTCCGATTTAAAGTGTAAGTAAACTCCCCGCTATCGTTTTCAGCCAAGGAAGCCGCCATCTTTGCCTCTGTTTAATCGACAACTGCCATGATGCTGCACATGTGATCAGTTAGGACACCGGCCATTGGGTGGTTTGACAGTTTGGTTGAGAGCACAACCAATGGGAGTGTTACATTTTCGTCGCGTGCCGGAAATGAAACTGTTTTATGGATGGGTTTACTTCCGATTTAAGTGATCTCCGGCATAGCCTGAGCAGTCCATACCCCTTCCTGTGTTCCCGTGTATTACCATGCCGTTATATTTACCTAAACTCTTTAGGTTACATGAAAATGTGAGACTACCAAGCCAAATTGAATATATGTATAAAGCCCCTCACCTCATCCCAAAAAATAGAAGGACATTGCCCCACGGGGATTGTATGGGTGAAGAGGTTAGGTTTTTTATCCTCATGACACAACACAGGAAGCACCTCCATTGGTAACAGAGGACGGAATTAAAATTAGACTTGAGAAACTTAACATTAATAAATCACCGGGACCAGATGGCTTGCATCCGAGGGTACTTAGGGAACTCAGTCAGGTGATTGCCAGACCGTTGTTCCTAATTTTTACAGACAGTCTATTGACTGGAATGGTACCAGCTGATTGGAGAAAAGCCAATGTAGCACCAATATTTAAAAAGGGCCCAAAAAACATCCCTGGGAATTACAGACCAGTTAGCCTAACATCAATAGTATGTAAAATCTTGAAGGGGATGATAAGGGACTATATACAAGATTTTAGTAATAAGAACGATATCATTAGCAGTAATCAGCATGGATTCATGAAGAATCGTTCTTGCCAAACCAATCTATTAACCTTCTATGAGGAGGTGAGTTGCCATCTAGATAAAGGAAGGCCTGTAGACGTGGTGTATCTGGATTCTACAAAAGCATTTGACACAGTTCCCCATAAACGTTTACTGTACAAAATAAGGTGCGTTGGCATGGACCATAGGGTGAGTACATGGATTGAAAACTGGCTACAAGGACGAGTTCAGAGGGTGGTGATAAATGGGGAGTACTCAGAATGGTCAGGGGTGGGTAGTGGGGTTCCCCAGGGTTCTGTGCTGGGACCAATCCTATTTAATTTGTTCATAAACGACCTGGAGGATGGGATAAACAGTTCAATCTCTGTATTTGCAGACGATACTAAGCTAAGCAGGGCAATAACTTCTCCGCAGGATGTGGAAACCTTGCAAAAAGACCTGAACAAACTAATGGGGGAGGGGCGACTACATGGCAAATGAGGTTCAATGTAGAAAAATGTAAAATAATGCATTTGGGTGGCAAAAATCTGAATGCAATCTATAGACTGGGGGGAGAACCTCTGGGGGGATCTAGGATAGAAAAGGACCTGGGGGTCCTAGTAGATGATAGGCTCAGCAATGGCATGCAATGCCAAGCTGCTGCTAATAAGGCAAACAGAATATTGGCATTAAAAGGGGGATCAACTGCAGAGATAAAACGATAAATCTCCCGCTCTACAAGACTCTGGTCCGGCCGCACCTGGAGTATGCTGTCCAGTTCTGGGCACCAGTCCTCAGGAAGGATGTACTGGAAATGGAGCGACTACAAAGAAGGGCAACAAAGCTAATAAAGGGTCTGGAGGATCTTAGTTATGAGGAAAGGTTGTGAGCTCTGAACTTATTCTCTCTGGAGAAGAGACGCTTGAGAGGGGATATGATTTCAATTTACAAATACTGTACTGGTGACCCCACAATATACAAATACCGGACTGGTGACCCCACAATAGGGATAAAACTTTTTCGCAGAAGAGAGTTTAATAAGACTCGGGGCCACTCATTACAATTAGAAGAAAAGAGGTTTAACCTTAAACTACGTCGAGGGTTCTTTACTGTAAGAGCGGTAAGGATGTGGAATTCCCTTCCACAGGTGGTGGTCTCAGCGGGGAGCATTGATAGCTTCAAGAAACTATTAGATAATCACCTGAATGACCGCAACATACAGGGATATGTAATGTAATACTGACACATAATCACACACATAGGTTGGACTTGATGGACTTGTGTCTTTTTTCAACCTCACCTACTATGTAACTATGTAACTATAGGTAAAGAGAGTAGAAAAATAGTAAAAAATATCAACTTTATTCAAAAATGATATGAGGTACATGGTTAAAAGACAATATCATAAACCATTCATACAGTTAAACTCCTGCACCATGTCAGAGGGGGCTCTGAGATAAAAGAACACAACTGAACATGATAATCAGGATACCCAACATGTTTCGGACTATTGTTAGTACAGATCCTTCTTCAGGGGTTTTGTAAGGATATACTGTATGGTTTATAATAGAAAATACATAGGTAGAGGGTAGTAATCATCATTCAAAAATACATGAAATAAAATGTACATACACCATACAGACAATACAGTATATCCTTACAAAACCCCTGAAGAAGGATCTGTACTAACAATAGTCAGAAACATGTTGGGTATCCTGATTATCATGTTCGGTTGTGTTCTTTTATCTCAGAGCCCCTTCTGACGTGGTGCAGGAGTTTAACTGTATGAATGGTTTATGATATTGTCTTTTAACCATGTACCTCATATCATTTTTGAATAAAGTTGATATTTTTTATTATTTTTCTACTCTCTTTACCTGTTATATGTGAACCTTAACTCTTTAGGTTTATCATTTTATTGAAAATTGATTTTCTCCTTATACCCGCATTACCATCGGCGTCTATCATTACATGGAAAACGTGTAATTTGGCTGGAAATTGAAGATTATTTCCAGTTCCGACCTTCCTGCGCCCGGTCGCCGTATTGTAGCTCCACTTCTGTATTTCCAGCAACAACGTCCCTTATCGCCGGCGCACCGGTCCTGCTTGGTCTTGCACGCGGGGGTCACGACGGGTCTGATTACCGGCTCCTTTATACATCCGCCCGCCGCCGTATATTCATTTCTCACTCTGACCTGTAGCTGAGAGACACAAATGTCCTTGAGTCTGCTAAATCACGCACCTTTTTTCCATCAGAAACCCATTGCGCTCCTCATTGTCTCCATTCTAATTACGGCGGGGTGATTGGTATTCTTCTGGCGCTCGGCATAATGATGGAAAACATATGTGTAGGTGTTTTGGGGGAGAGTCTACAGACGCAGCTCCCAGTATCACACAGGGAGATCTAATCTCCAAATGATGTCTTTTTGGGGCTGATCACACAGATGGGATGACATTAATGGAAACATCATTAAGGTTTTTTTTTTTTTTCTAATTAATCTTTTTATTTTTTTTTCTAAATGATGGGATGTCTAGGGACGGGTATTTAGGCTCCGTAAGAGGTAGCTGAAGTTGCCTTTTTTATAATTTGTATTTTCAGCAAATGAAAGATTTGTTCTTGTGGTATGTCAGCGCCGGGAGGCCCAACGTTGAGTTATTACTTCTTTCCGCTAGGAGCCGTCTCCGGGCACTAATACCGGGATGACCAGCTGTTCTCATTTTGCCATAATGTACACCGAACATATATTTTCTAATATGACAGCAAAGTACACGCTAATTAATTGGATTTTATTAAAGTCCTGATGAAAAACGCTCTGAAATATGAGTCAGCTGCTATGAAAACAGGAGGAAGGAGGTGATAGAAGAAAAATATTGTGGTACTGAGGAAGGGAGTGGGGAAGTTCTCCATGCTTGTCAGGCTAGATTCATTTATTCCATATTAATGTCACATTCGCTTTTCTAGAACTCAGTCAAGTGGCGGTATGAGCCAAAATCAACTTACAACATGCAAGTCAATGCCAACCAATAATATGGCGGAAAGACATTGAGTCACAGAAGAGGGATCTTTGGAGCTGTAAGGGCCCGACCCCAGAGGAACAGACAAGACTATATTTTAGGGAATTTTACTTTCAAACAAAATCATTAAAAGGCAGTGGCGGCTGCTCCAGTAGGGGCGCATGGGCTCCGCCCCCCTAATCCATGCGCCCGGACCCTAATCTACATGCAGGGTGCCGGACGCATGGATTCCAATGTTTTTTTTTTTCCCAAAGCACATGATTAGAGCCTGAAGCTCTAATTGGCTTAAAAAAAGGGTGGGCTCAGGGCGCAGTGCCCACCCTTTTTTGAACAACCCAGTTGTGAGACAATAGCGAATTAATATTTGCTAATGTCTTCCTGTTTCTCCTCCCGGCCAATCAGAAAGTGGGTCCTGAAACCCAATTGACCGGGAGTCCTAAGACTTGATTGCCTGCAAGTCCTAAGTCTTGATTAGTTGTGACCTTGATGGGGCCTGGCAGGTGATGGGCGAGCGATGCGCTGATCGAGCAATGGGTAGGGGGAAGCGACCATCGAGCGAGCGAGTGCCCGGGGGTGGGGGGTGGTTGGCCGGCTGGCTGGCTTGGGGGGGTGACTGGCTGAGGAGGCCATCCCCTCCAAGAAAACTGAGCACCAGCCACCACTGGATAAGATAATATACTTTATTGTGATTGCAAACAAGTTACAATGCCATAGTAAAAGCCATAGTATAGCCAAGTACAACCCAGTGTATCGTACTGGAAACTACATTTTGAAATAAACTCTTCATCTTGTGTTTTTCTCTGGAACATGTGGTCACATAGCAAGGGGGTGCTCTTCGCAGGCTATCACGCCTTTAGTCTATCAAGAATGCTTCTGCCAGACTCATCTACCTTACCAACTGCTCAATGTCCTCAACCTCTCTCTGTCAGACCCTTCACTGGCTACCACCCCGAGGTGTGGGGCCTAAGCACTAACCAGTATTCACCAGAGCTCCTGATGGTGGGGATGGTTTTTTTGGCATGTTAGTACCAGTTCACGGTCCTCAGGATCACCAGTAACAGATGTAGCAGGTAGGGATTAAGCAGAAGTGTAGTCAGTAAACAAGCCAAAGGTCGGTAACAAGTTGTTGCAGGTTGGGATCTAGCAGAAGTGTAGTCAAGGAACAAGCCAAAGGTCGGTAACAAGTGGTTGCAGGTTGGGATCTAGCAGAAGTGTAGTCAAGGAACAAGCCAAAGGTCGGTAACAAGTGGTTGCAGGTTGGGATCTAGCAGAAGTGTAGTCAAGGAACAAGCCAAAGGTCGGTAACAAGTGGTTGCAGGTTGGGATCTAGCAGAAGTGTAGTCAAGGAACAAGTCAAAGGTCAGTAACAAGTGGTTGCAGGTTGGGATCTAGCAGAAGTGTAGTCAAGGAACAAGCCAAAGGTCGGTAACAAGTGGTTGCAGGTTGGGATCTAGCAGAAGTGTAGTCAAGGAACACGTCAAAGGTCAGTAACAAGTTGTTGCAGGTAGGGATTAAGCAGAAGTGTAGTCAGTAAACAAGCCAAAGGTCAGTAACAAGTTGTTGCAGGTTGGGATCTAGCAGAAGTGTAGTCAAGGAACAAGTCAAAGGTCGGTAACAAGTTGTTGCAGGTAGGGATTAAGCAGAAGTGTAGTCAGTAAACAAGCCAAAGGTCAGTAACAAGTTGTTGCAGGTTGGGATCTAGCAGAAGTGTAGTCAAGGAACAAGTCAAAGGTCAGTAACAAGTTGTTGCAGGTAGGGATCAAGCAGAAGTGTAGTCAAGGAACTAGTCAAGGACAAGGACAACTGCAGGTACACAAAGAAGCAAGATATCAGCTGGAGAGATCACAATAATCTTGCAAACAGGAAGTGCCGAGGCATGGCTTAAATCAGGAAGTTCATAGGAGGAGCAAAGAGTTCAAGGTTCACCAGAAATTGTCCTAAGAGATCAGGCAGGGATCCGCCCAGCATCTCAGGTGCCTCAGCAAAAAGAGATACTGCTAGACTTAGCGGAGGTTGTGGGTTCAGATCCGCGTCCTGACAGGTAGAGAATTTTGTGTTTGTTCTGACAAGAGTATTAACCGATTCTAACGCCACATGTAAATCTGGCTTTACATACACCCTACACACAACCCTCCCTTCCCCCACTATCCTCCCATATAATGTATTGTGTGAGATTTCATTCATAACTCTGCATACATGCAATGCATTTCCCGGGAATGTAACAACAAAGACGCATTCAGCGGAAAACAAGAAAGCTCGTCAATTAGTGGGGGGAACGGCGATAGACTAATTACTACCTCCGCTCTGCCATCATTGTTTGAAAACTGCAGCAGAACTCCAGCAAACCAATTATTATCACCAATGAATTCCGCCCCGGTGCAATCTGACGAATAGAATAGAAGATAAACACCGAGGTGTTGTTTGCCCTATAATGGAGTTTTTGTGTCACACAGAAAATATCTCATTGTGGGATTTAGATACAGACTTTGCAGATTTTACGTCTTCTGCTGCAGGGAGCGCGCTCATCGGCGGAGTTATTCCTAAAACTTCGGTCAGCTGTGTGCCGCCCTCGTAGACTTGGCGCAGTCCAAGTACCGCATGTACTACTGGAAGCTGAGCGCGCGCCACCCACCTATCTGCTTTAGTATTAAACACGAGACAAGGTAGTGAAGGCATCATCCGGGGGAAGGCGCGGTGTATCTGATGAAGGCAAATTACCAATCAGCAACTCAACCAGCCAAGGTTGTAGGAGATTCACATTTATCACACTGTCATCGTAATTTATCTGAATTAAAACCAACGCAAAAAAAAAAAAAAAACTGGTACTAAAGCCGCACGATTCTGCCCGAAATCAGAATCACAATTTTTTTGCTTAGAATGAAGATCACGATTCTCGCGATGTAACATCTTTTATATTATGCAAAAAAAAAAAAATTAGGCTAACTTTACTGTTTGTTTGTTTTTTTTTTTTCATTAAAGTGTATTTGTTTAAAAAAAAAAAAACATTTGAAAGACCGTTGCGCAAATACAGTATGACATAAAATATTGCAACAACCACCATTTTATTACCTAGGGTCTCTGCTTAAAATGATATATTGTGTATATATCTATATATAGATATATATAGATGTAGATATATATCTATATATATCTATATCTATATATATCTATATAGATATATATATATATCTATATAGATATATATAGATATAGATATATATATAATGTTTGGGGCTTCTAAGTAATTTTCTAGCAAAAAATAATGATTTTTTTTTTTTTTTTATTATTCTCTCTTTTATTATATAAAAAAAAGAAAAAAAAATTCTCAAATACAAGCAATAAAACTCACATTGCAATATCCACAATACATTTTTACAATATACAATTATTCTCCCTAATGATTTTAACAAGTGTCAGAAAAAGGTTTAGTCTTTAAGTGGTTAAACTTCCCTCATTTACAGACCAAAGTTCATCCCTTTACTCTTAAGAACAAAACTTTACAATGTTTATAGTTGGCTCAGCAGCTGAGGAATGTTGTGATACTTGGCAGACTGCCTGGTTTTTTTTTTGACAGCTGTGAGCTTGAGCAGAGAATTCTCTGCATAGAAAGAATCGGGAAAATGCTTTGTTAAAGTGGAGTTCCACCCCCCCAAAAAAAAAAAAATTAGTAATGTTCTCAGAAAAAAATTTAAAAAAACATTTGGAGAAAATTTTTTTTTTACTTACCTCTAAATGCCTGTTGCTAGGGGGTCCCTCGTAGTCTGCCTCCTTCGGTGCCTGAGCTCCTGACGTCACTTCCCATGGCGCAGGAAGAGAGATCGCCTCTCAACCCTCCCTCTTGTCAATCATCTGGGACACGTGACCAGTCCCAGATGATTGCGGGGCCAGTGACAGAGCGCGGCGCGGCTCGCGCATGCGCAGTGGGTGCCCGGCTGTGAAGTAGCAGATATAGCAGGTTGGGATCAAGCAAAAAAGTAGTCAGTAAACAAGCCAAAGGTCAGTAACAAGTGGTTGCAGGTTGGGATCAAGTAGAAGGGTAGTCGAGGAGCCAGACAAGGGTCAGTAATGAGTGTTTGAGGAGATACAGATGACAGCAGGAGTGATAAGAACGAGATATTGGACGGAGAGAGCACAATAATCTGGCAAACAGGAAGTGCAGAGGCATATCTTACACAGGAAGTTCATGGGAAGGACAAAGGGTTCAAGGTTCAAGAGAAACAAATCAAAAGGCAAGGTTGTCTAAGGAATCAGGAGTGTGGTCAACCTTTCTTGAACCATTGGCTCTTATTCAGGCTGCGGACTGGACCTGCACCACAAGGTTGAAGGGAGCAATCGTTCCCACCTGGAGCGGCACAGCTCTGTCTTTGTATTGGTTAGCCCATTGTTATTTACCTGTAAAAACCCTTTCTTCTTTCCTGTAAATTATTATTCGAACCTAATAAAATAAAACCAAATCAAATAACATATAATAAAATAACATACAAAATAAAACAACAGCATCAAATAGAACAAAACATAAAACAAAATAAGATCAAACAAAATAAAATAACATAAAGCATAAAATAAAATGACATAAAACATAAATAAAATAAAATGACATAAAACAATAGCATAAAATGGAATAAAAAATAAAACCAAATAAAATAACATAAACTATCTAACTGATATTTTTACTAAGCTGTAAACTTGGAATAAACTATAGAAAGGTTTTAGGACCTCATCTTGATATAACCATCATGTTTTCTCATCTTGATTAACAGGAAAAAAAAAGGCATTTGTCGAGATCTGTCTAAAAAGGTTCCTAATTACAACCATTGAAGGATTTTTTTTTTTTTTTTTTTATAGAACGTAAACTTATCCCAGAGGCTTTTCTGCTAAGTATTAGATTAGAATAATATATTAAGCTTAGACAAGTATCAACCTGTTTCCCAACAACGTTACTAATCCAATGAAGAGTGAAAAACTCAGAAAACTCAGCTAACTGGAGGCTGAATCCGAGGGAGATGAGGAGGATACTATTTACTAAAGTTGTTACTTTTGTATTACTATGAATCTGTTTCATCTGTTACCATTCATCTTCAGTAGAGTTCTCATGTGCTTTGCCACTTGTCAACCAGGGCAATTTTTTTTTTTTTTTAATTATTTGCTTACATGTTAAAATTTGCATTTTTTTTTTCCTGGAAATGATTGTAAACCCCCACAAAAGTATATATTTTCTGAAAGCAGAGACCCTGGAGAATAAAATGGAGGTAGTGGCACATTTTTTTAATGTTGCATTATATTGCATTTGAATTTTAGTCTATTTTTCTTATAAATATGCATTTGATAAATTGCTGCGAGATGATTTTGTTTTCAATGACTGCTGGTGGAGCAAAATCATAAAACATAACTCTTTTGTGTTTGTCCCTATTTATTATCAGCTAAACTCAAAGATCTACGACTTTCTCTATGTACACAAAAGGCCTATTTCTCTCCAATATTGTTCACAAATCTGTCTAAATCTGTGTAAGGCAGGCCCATACACGGGTCAAAATTTCGAAAAGAATTTTCTTTTTTCGAAAATTTTATCTAAGAATTTTCGTTCGTATTTCGCACCATTAGTGGGGCTGCGGCAACAACCGATTTTCGTGCGGCCATCGAATTTGAGTAATCGGACATGTTGGAAGTTTTTTGAAAAAGAACAATTTTCGAATCAATGACAGGAGAATCGTGCGAGAAATAAGTTTGAAAAAGAAATGCGCATGTGCAAGAAAAGAAAATTCCCGGAAAGAAAAGAAGATTCCCGGCCACGAAAATTCTTTTCTGTAGCAACATGGAGGTGAGATTGAAGGGCTTGGTTGGCCGAATTTCAAAAATCAATGGTGGCGCCATCGGATCACAAAACGCACAAAATTTTCTGATTTTTAAAAGAAAATTCTTTCGAAATTCTAATCGTGTATGGCCAGCCTAATGCTGGCCATACACTATACAGAAAATCGGCCGAACCCATTTTCGAAAAACGAACGTTCGACCGTGACCGCAAACGATCGTGCCATCATATAATGACCGATAATCTGTTCAGTGGACATGAATAAATAATTTTTTGTTCGTTTTTTTACATATACCTGGTGCAGACAGTTCAGACGGGAAACACATTAACCTTGCAATTTATCATACGTTCGGCAGAAATTTTCCAAACTTCCCGTTCGTTTTTCTCCCACAAAAACGTCACAAACGATTATCGATTTGTGCCCATTAACTTGCCGAAAAACGAACGAAGTGTCTATACGAACGATTTTTCTGCCGATTTTTCGTATAGTGTATGGCCAGCCTTAGTGAGCGCTTCTCCTTTGCCGAGATAATCCCTCCACCTCACAGGTGTGGCATATCAAGATGCTGATTAGACAGCATGATTATTGCACAGGTGTGCCTTAGGCTGGTCACAATAAAAGGCCACTCTAAAATGTGCAATTCTACTGTATTGGATCCGGGGGGTCCGAAAACCAGTCAGAAAAAGTACAGAAAAAGTCGTAGATCTTTGAGTTCAGCTCGTGATAAATAGGGGCAAACACAAAACTGTTGCTTTTATAATTTTGCTTAACGAGAAGGCAGGGACCAATACGTGTATGTGTTTTTGTTTTTTTAGTGGTATTATGATAAGTAAAGAATCATGCATGTAAGCACGGTGAGGTAGATGTCCTCCACCCTCCGATGAGGTCCCTTCAATATTATACCCACATTTTTTTTTTTTTGCTAAAATAGAAAAGATTGAGTTGCATCAAGTTAATAGATACCAAACATGTAAAGCCTTAACCACCAAGGTACGTCATATGATGTCTGAATGAATGTTGGGTGCAGCTACAGGCATCATTCAGATACTGGCTTTTTCAGCCGGCGATCCCCTTCACCATAAGTACGATCATAGGGGCTGTTCCGCCACTTGATCGTTCTTACGAGGACGTCCCCCCCCCCCTCCCGCCACCCTCCGGTGCTTCTACCAACTCCCCCTCTTCCATCGGTGAGTCGGAGAACGAAACCGCTGGCTCCGGATGGTGACCATAGAGATTTCCGGCGGACCAGATGGTCGCCGGAGTCTCTATGATCGTTTGGAGGCCGGGCGCGATGTTATGATGTCACGCCCGGCCTCTGCATTCAAACGAATGGCGCCGCCTCGGCTGGGAAGCTGAGATCGTTTTGTTTTTTTTTTTAATTTCAGGCTTCCCAGCCTAGAGGTGAGATGTGGGGTCTTATTGACCCCCCCCAGATCTCACTGTAAAGAGGACCGATCGTGCCATATTCCTATTACAAGGGATGTTTACATTCTTTGTAATAGCAATAAAAATGATCAAAATTTTTATTTATTTTTTAAAGTGTCAAACTAAAAAAATTAAAAGTCAAATTACCAATAAAATTTAAAGCGCCCCTGTCCCCGTGAGCTTGCACGCAGAAGCGAACGCATACGTAAGTCACGCCCACATATGAAAACGGTGTCCAAACCACACATGTGAGATATCGCCGCGATCGTTAGAGCGAGAGCAATAATTCTAGCCCTGGACCTCCTCTGTAACTCAAAACATGTAACCAGTATAACATTTTAAAGCGTCTCATATGGGGATTTTTCAGTGCTGAGGTTTGGCGCCATTCCACGAGTGTGTGCGCAATTTTGAAGCGTGACATGTTAGGTATCTATTTACTCGGCGTAACTTCATCTTTCACATTAAACAAAACAATTGGGCTAACTTTAGTGTTTTTTTTTTTTTAAAGCATGAAAGTTTTTTTTTCCAAAAAAAGTGTTGAAAAATTGCTGCGCAAATACCGTGCAAGATAAAAAGTTGCAACAAACGCCATTTTATTCTCTAGGGTCTTTGCTAAAAAAAAACATATATAATGTTTGGGGGTTCTATGTAATTTTCTAGCAAAAAAAAAAAATGATGATTTTTTACATGTAGGAGAGAAATGTCAGAATTGGCCTGAATGGGAAGGGGTTAAGCTTGTCAGAAGAAACCTTTCTGAGGGTCAGCGGGTAAGGTGATCGGCACCTCATAGGAGAAAAGCTTTATGCCCAGAATGACGATGGTTTGAAGTAAAAACGATTTGCTTTCAGCGGTGAAGGGAAGACTTGAGGCCGCTCGTTTGGTAGTTCAAATAGCAGCAGCATAATTGTATAGGTAATCTGGTTGAAATAAGATAGAAGTCCATCCAGTTCAACCAACAAAGAAGAAAAAAGAAAACCGACACACTCAAATAGAAGACCTTCATGTACACAATCCGATACCCACAGCCAATCCAGAAGAAAGCAAAACAGCAAAGTATGATCCAATTTGATCCAGTGGGTGAAAAAAATCCTTCCTGATCCCCCGAGAGGCAATTGGATATTCCCTTAATCAACTTTACCTATAAATGTCAGTATCTAGCTATAATATGTGTGTCTAGGAAAGAATCCAGGCCTTTCTTAAAATAATCTACTGAGTTGGCCAGAACCACCTCTGGAGGGAGTCTATTTCACAGTTTCACAGCTCTTACTGTGAAGAAACCTTTCCTTTATTTGCAGGTTAAATTTCTCAATGTCATTGTAAATAAGAAAAAGAGGTCCAGGAACCACTGCAAGTGGACTATTGAAGACTAGAATGAAGGCAATATGGACTAAGGAATCAAAATTTGAACTTTTCATTTGATCATGCAAGGTTCAGGACTCCATAGAGTAAGTGAAAGGATAGTTCCTTAGTGTGTGCCGTCAAATGTCAAACACGGAGGAGAAAGTGTGATGGTTTGGGGCTCTTTTGCTGCATTCAGAGTTGGAAACTTGGAACATTGACACCCTAAGCCCAAAGGGTCTAGCATACCATATTTCGGCACCTTGCCGCCATACCTTCTGCCATAACTGGTAGGCCAAGAGTTCAGCCTACAGCAAGATGACCCAAAACATTCCTCATAACTACCTTGGGAGATAAGAACGTAGTGTGGCCAGGATAACCTTCAGACTAAAACTCCATCAAGATGGTTTGGATTGAAGTGTGAGAGTAAAGCAACCTACGAGAGCAATAAAGTTGTGAGAAATTATGCAGCGCTGTTGGGAAGACCTTTTACAGTACAAAGAAGGGCAACAAAGCTAATAAAGGGTCTGGAGGATCTTAGTTATGAGGAAAGGTTGTGAGCTCTGAACTTATTCTCTCTGGAGAAGAGACGCTTGAGAGGGGATATGATTTCATTATATAAATACCGGACTGGTGACCCCACAATATATAAATACTGGACTGGTGACCCCACAATATATAAATACCGGACTGGTGACCCCACAATATATAAATACCGGACTGGTGACCCCACAATATACAAATACCGGACTGGTGACCCCACAATGGGGATAAAACTTTTTCACAGAAGAGAGTTTAATAAGACTCGTGGCCACTCATTACAATTAGAAGAAAAGAGGTTTAACCTTAAACTACGTAGAGGGTTCTTTACTGTAAGAGCGGCAAGGATGTGGAATTCCCTTCCACAGGCGGTGGTCTCAGCGGGGAGCATTGATAGCTTCAAGAAACTATTAGATCAGGGGTCTTCAAACTACGGCCCTCCAGTTGTTCAGGAACTACAATTCCCATCATGCCTAGTCATGCCTGTGAATGTCAGAGTTTTACAATGCCTCATGGGACGTGTAGTTCTGCAACAGCTGGAGGGCCGTAGTTTGAGGATCCCTGTATTAGATAATCACCTGAATGACCACAACATACAGGGATATGTAATGTAATACTGACATATAATCACACAACATACAGGGATATGTAATGTAATACTGACATATAATCACACAACATACAGGGATATGTAATGTAATACTGACACATAATCACACACATAGGTTGGACTTGATGGACTTGTGTCTTTTTGACCTCACCTTCTATGTAACTATGTTGATTTTCAGTGCAGAAAAAATTCCGCCACAGTTTTCAGCTGTTATATCTGGATGAATATTTTAATGAGCCAAAAATGTTATAATAAAGAACTTGACAGTTATTTTCTTTAGTTCATCAATCATATTACGAGGAATGCTGAAATATCCTGACATTGTATATACATATTATGACAGTAAAATACATGTACAGTTGGCAGATCTACGCCACACATCATATGGGATGTGTTTTCCAGATATACTTCTACGTTCGAGTAAATACAAATGTAATGGTGAAAAGGCCAACATTTCTCTTGGCCTCCAAGATAGATGAATCCTGAGGGGGAACCTCCGGCAAGAAATTTATGAAATAAATGTATGAAAATTGAGGATCTCAAGCTTCTTCTTTTCATTGCAGGTAAATAATGGATTCCAAGCAGAAGCAATGTGCCGCCATTCAGTTCTTGATGAAGGAGGGGTGCAGGCTGTCCGACATCCACAGAAGACTACAGAATGTTTTACAGAGATGACACCATTAATGAGCAATGTCTTGTCATTGGTGACTCTTCTCAATGGTGTCATCTCTGTAAATATTCTGTAGCTTTCTGTGGATGTTAGACAGCCTGAACCCCTCCTTCATCAAGAACTCAATGGGAGAACATTTCTTCTGCTTGGAATCCATTATTTACCTGCATTGAAAAGAAGAAGCTTGAGATCCTCAATTTTCATACATTTTTTACTACAGAGGAAGAGTTACTATAGAAGAAGAGTTACTATAGTGGAAAAGTTACTATAGAGGAAGAGTTACTATAGTGGAAAAGTTACTATAGAAGAAGAGTTACTATAGAGGAAGAGTTACTATAGAAGAAGAGTTACTATAGTGGAAAAGTTACTATAGAGGAAGAGTTACTATAGAAGAAGAGTTACTCCACCAACATGTGACATTTGAACGACCTATGTAAGTTCATAAAAAAAGACACTTTTGCATTACTCTCAATACATGCCCTCGTTTATCATCAGAGTGGAGTAACTCTTCTGCTTCTCCTTCTTTTTCTTCTTCTTTATTGCAGGTAAATAATGGATTCCAAGCAGAAGCAATGGGCCGTCATTGAGATCTTGATGAAGGAGGGGTGCAGGCTGTCCGACATCCACAGAAGGCTACAGAATGTTTTTGGAGATGACACCATTGATGAGCAATGTCTTGTCATTGGTGACTCTTGTCAATGGTGTCATCTCCATAAACATTCTGTAGTCTTCTGTGGATATCGGACAGCCTGCACCCCTCCTTCATCAAGAACTCAATGACGGAACATTGCTTCTGCTTGGAATCCATTATTTACCTGCAATGAGAAAGAAGAGGAAGAGTTACTCTAATGCCCTGTACACACGACCGGTTTTGCAGTCGGAATAAACTCCGAAGGTTTCTCCGACAGAACTGGTCTTGCCTACACACGGTCAAACCAAAGTCCGACCAAAGTCTGACCGTCCAGAACGCGGTGATGTACAACACATACGACGGGACTAGAAAAAAAAGGAAGTTCAATAGCCAGTAGCCAATAGTTTCCGTCTCGTATTTGCTTCAGAGCATGCGTCGTTTTTGGTCCGTCGGAACAGCATACAGACGATCGGTTTTCCCGATAGTAATTGGTTCCGTCTGAAAAATTTAGAACATGTTCCATTTCTAGGTCCGTCAGAATTTTCGTAAAAAAAAAGACTTAATGAGGCACACACATGATCGGAATAGACGATGAAAAGCTTCCGTCGGACTTTTTCTGTTGGACATTCCACTTGTGTGTATGCAGCTTAACAACATGTAAGATTTGAACAACTTATGGAAGTTCATAAAAAAGTATGTACACTTTTTCATTAATTTTATGCCCTCGTATATCATCAAAGTGGAGTAACTCTTCCTCTATAGTAACTCTTCTGCTTCTCCTTCTTTTTCTTCTTTTTAATTGCGGGTAAATAATGGATTCCAAGCAGAAGCAATGTGACATCATTGAGTTC
Source organism: Aquarana catesbeiana (assembly GCF_042186555.1). Taxonomy (NCBI): domain Eukaryota; kingdom Metazoa; phylum Chordata; class Amphibia; order Anura; family Ranidae; genus Aquarana; species Aquarana catesbeiana. The sequence goes on along the minus strand of NC_133326.1, from coordinate 3,078,519 downwards.
TTGATGAAGGAGGGGTGCAGGCCGTCCGATATCCATGAAAATGTTTATGGGGATGACACCACTGACAAGAGTCACCAATGAGAAGACATGGCTCATCAATGGTGTCATCTCTGTAAACATTCTGTAGCCTTCTGTGGATGTTAGACAGCCTGAACCCCTCCTTCATCAAGAACCAAATGAAGGCACATTGCTTCTGCTTGGAAATCATTATTTACCTGCAATGAAAAACAAGAAGAAGAGTTACTATAGAGGAAGAGTTACTATAGAAGAAGAGTTACTATAGAAGAAGAGTTACTATAGAAGAAGAGTTACTATAGAAGAAGAGTTGCTATAGAAGAAGAGTCACTATAGAGGAAGAGTTACTATAGAAGAAGAATTAATATAGAAGAAGAGTTTTTATAGCAGAAGAGTTACTATAGAAGAAGAGTTACTATAGAAGAAGAGTTTCTATAGAAGAAGAGTTACTATAGAAGAAGCGTTACTTTAGAAGAAGAGTTACTATAGAAGAAGAGTTACTATAGAAGAAGCGTTACTTTAGAAGAAGAGTTACTATAGAAGAAGCGTTACTATAGAGGAAGAGTTACTATAGAAGAAGAATTAATATAGAAGAAGAGTTTTTATAGCAGAAGAGTTACTATAGAAGAAGCGTTACTATAGAAGAAGAGTTACTATAGAAGAAGAGTTTCTATAGAAGAAGAGTTACTATAGAAGAAGCGTTACTTTAGAAGAAGAGTTACTATAGAAGAAGAGTTACTATAGAAGAAGCGTTACTTTAGAAGAAGAGTTACTATAGAAGAAGCGTTACTATAGAAGAAGAGTTACTATAGAAGAAGAGTTACTTTAGAAGAAGCGTTACTCTACCAATGTGTGACATTTGACTGACCCATGGAAGTTCATAAAAATATTATGTACATGTTTTGCATCACTTTTGGTAAAGCCCTCGTATATCATCCCAGCTTTAAAATAAAATGTAAATGCAAACATGATTATTTTTTTCATTTCTTGCTGGAAGAACTGGAACTCTCCAATTGAAATTTTTTGGGATCCCTTACTTGTCAAGACTTCCCACCATATGTTTCCATATTAGCACATTACCGGGTTTGTCTTATTCTCTTCTATTTTACAAACTTTGTTAAAATGTTTTTTTTTTTTTTCAGTTGCAAATTAAAAAAAAAATCTCTGGGCGGAGAAAATGGCGGCATTCAGATATGTATCATTTAATATAACACTTATGCATTGAGAAAAAAAAGGAAAACCGGCTTCTTATATCAAAAGGTTCTGCCACATCACAGAGCGAAAATAAGTTAATTGAGACCAACTGATGCAATTTAAGAAGCCGCTCCTTTCATTAATGTAATGATAAAAGTCTCCTTGATCCGCAGATCCCTCAGTAGACATGAAATAGTTCGACTTGTTACGGCTTTCAAAGCTTCCGTATTATCGGTCAGAACTTCGCTCACCTCTAATGTGAGCTTCTCTCTCTCTCTGGCCTTTTAGAAAATAAAAATAAGATATTGGAACTCTAAAAACTTGACCCAAAAATGACCTTGGACAATCCAGCCAGTGACAAGGTAGGAGCTTCTAAAATAATGCGTCTTCTAAGATGCTGAATTTACAGAACGCCGAGCGCCATCCATGCTCCTCTCAGTGACCCTGGACTCCCGATTTAAGCTTCTCGCTGTTCACAAGGAGGGGGTGAGCCACCAAAGTCAGCTACATCTCTATTTGTTCTCAATCCCATCCTGGCAGGTGAAAGGAATATCTAACGGATGTTCACAATCCGCTGTACATCAAGGACATAATACTGAAGGTTCTTATTACAGAAGAGGAAGATTCACGTTCAGGTAATAATATCTTCAGGAGCCTCTGTCATTATATATGTAAAGATATATGTACTTCCATGTCTCCGAGGGAGACCGGTCCAGAGGAGGCTGACAAGGTATATCATGATACAGCTTAACCACTTGCCTACCGGGGCAATTTTATCGTTTTTTTTGAACACATGGTAAAATCTGCATTGTTTGATGGAAATTACTGTAAATCCTCAAAAAATTACATCATTTCTGAAAGCGGAGGCCCTGGTGGCAACTTACATTTTTTTATGTCACACAATATTTGAGCAGCTATTTATCAAACGCACTGTACTACTGTAAAAATACACAAAGTTGTTCTTTTAGTGCAAACAAAATATTATACCCAATTAGTTGGCAAAATATAAAAGATTGGGTTGTGTCGAGTAAATCGATACCAAACATGTCAAGCCTTAAAACGGCAAAAAACTGCAGTACCCCGAATTCTCTATAGGCGATGCTTTAAAGGCCTTTACAAGTTATCGGTTTCGAGCTAACCGCGAATTACGGCTCTGGGTTTGTTGTTCTCACTCCAACGTTCACCACAATACCTCACAGACGTGGTACAATTTACTTACACGAGACCACCCTATCCTGTGCTTTTCATATGTGGTGTGTATGGGGGGGACATGGGTGCTTCTAATACAGAATATACAAGTGATCCCTCTCTGGCCAACTGCGTCAAAGTGATCCTTCTCTGGCCAACTGCGTCAAAGTGATCCTTCTCTGGTCAACTGCGTCAAAGTGATTCTCTCTGGCCAACTGCGTCAAAGTGATCCTTCTCTGGTCAACTGCGTCAAAGTGATCCTTCTCTGGCCAACTGCGTCAAAGTGATCCTTCTCTGGCCAACTGCGTCAAAGTGATTCTCTCTGGCTAACTGCGTCAAAGTGATCCTTCTCTGGTCAACTGCGTCAAAGTGATCCTTCTCTGGCCAACTGCGTCAAAGTGATCCTTCTCTGGTCAACTGCGTCAAAGTGATCCTTCTCTGGCCAACTGCGTCAAAGTGATCCTCTCTGGTCAACTGCGTCAAAGCGATCCTTCTCTGGTCAACTGCGTCAAAGTGATCCTTCTCTGGTCAACTGTGTCAAAGTGATCCTCTCTGGTCAACTGCGTCAAAGTGATCCCTCATCGATCAAGTGTGTCAAAGTGATCCTCTCTGGTCAACTGTGTCAAAGTGATCCTCTCTGGTCAACTGCGTCAAAGTGATCCCTCATCGATCAAGTGTGTCAAAGTGATCCTCTCTGGTCAACTGTGTCAAAGTGATCCCTCTCTGGTCAACTGCGTCAAAGTGATCCTCTCTGGTCAACTGTGTCAAAGTGATCCCTCTCTGGTCAACTGCGTCAAAGTGATCCCTCTCTGGCCAACTGCGTCAAAGTGATCCCTCCCTAGTCAACTACTTCAAAGTGATCCCTCTCTGGCCAGTCCCCGCTCTACTGTGCAGATTGCTAATGTCATGCTTGTTAAATAGCGTACTCATATAGGGGGCTTTACTAAAACTGGAGAGGGCAGAATCTGGTGCAGCTGTAGATGGTAGCCGATCAGCTTCTAACTTCAGCTTCTTCATTTAAAGGTAAAAGTTTTTTCACCTTCATGCATTCTATGCATGTAGGTGAAAAAACATCCGACGATACTGCCCCCCCCCCCCAGCCCCCCCGTTTTACTTACCTGACCCCTCAAAAGTCCCGCGCTCGCTCCTGACATTCTCTTCGCCGCTCAGCCTGGCCGTTGATTGGCTAGAGTGGATGGATTGAAAGCAGCGCAGCCATTGGCTCGCGCTGCTGTCAATCACATCCAATGACGCGGAACGCTGGGGGGGGGGGCGGGGCCGAGTGATACAGTGAGCGGCTATGGCCACCGGCTGTATCACGGGAGCACTCCCGCAAGCACTTAACACCATGCGAGGGAGCTCACATGAAGGTGTTGAGTCCTTGCGTTGGGGGGGGCCAAGACAGCCGCTGAAGGACCCCAGAAGACCAGGTTCGGGGCCACTCTGTGTAAAACGAGCTGCACAGTGGAGGTAAGTATAATATGTTTGTTATTTAAAAAAAAAAAATAGCTTTAGTGATCCTTTAAGCTTTGACTAAAAAAAAAAAAAAAAAAAAACCCTGGAAGCTGATTGGCTTCTATGCAGAGCTGCACCGGATTCTACACTGTCCAGTTTTATTGATTCTCCCCCAATGGTGCCAATATGGAGCAAACAAGCCGAGCTGGTGGTGAGCTCAAACCGGAATCCAGCGATCTTCGTCTAGTTTTGGATAGAATGTGGACGGGTTAGAATGAGAAATAAAACACACTGGGGAAGGAATAAAAAAGTCTTCAAAGATAAAAAATGTCTTCCCAAGTAAAGGCTGTAAAGAAAGAGCAGCGCCGAGCCGTACGCCATGTCCCCGGCACCGTGTGACAGGCGCTATAAATGGAGTAGAGGATGGACAGGCCAAGGCAGCGCTGTCGGTGTAATTAGTATGACTGGCATTTATGGTGGATAATTAACCCTCTGGATGCTCTGAGCACACACACGTGTTCCCTGCGCCTAGGGCAGCCGTGCTCCCGTAAGACCTGCGTCTCGGCAAGTGGCCGCCAATTTTCGCTCACTCTGGGCAGAGGATGTAGACCTCAGAGAGACGGAACGGCGAGAAGCAGCAGGAGTTTTTTTTTTTTTCCAACTTAATTAACTTTTACTGAGATAACAACCTCGGCCACATCAGGAACACGTCTGACCTGACCACCTCTGGGACTACGAGGAGCAGGATTAGCAGGTTTGTGATTAGTGCACCAGGCTTTCCCCCGAGTGGCCCTTCTGTCTTGGATCTGATCACTGCCGGTGACATATGAATTGGGATTCAGGTGAGAGATCTTCGCATTGTGTTGTTGTTGGGTGGACTTTTTCCTGATAAAAGTAGCGTCACCCTCTGACAGCTCCGTCATGGAGATGTTAGGAGATGGACGGGCTCCTGGAACGCACAATCTGCCCACGCCGTCCTCACGAGAAGATACAAGCCTTCCATCACATTTCTTCCCTGAAACTTTTCCTTTTTATAAATTATACATTTATAAAATTGTAAGTTATAAAAAGAAACCAAAAAGCTGAGGCGACCACCAGTAGGGGTGACCTTTGGGTTGCCTCCACCATGGGTTTGAGATTCACAATTCCAGAAAATTTATATGCAGATTCGTCCAGAACTTTTTGCACTGCACGGGCCTATCGACTACGACCAGCAGTAAGGATGAGCTCAGGAGTGTTTGCAACTCCACGTGCCCGCGCCCCCGCGCCCCCGCCAGGAAGCTGACACTCCACAGCGTTCATCGCAGGTAGTCAAGAAATCAGGGAATGTTCCATTTTTCCATCCATCCATGTTTCTATCTGTTCATCCATCCATGTTTCCATCCATCCATGTTTCCATCCATCCATCCATTCACCCATCCATCCATGATTCCATCCATTCATCCATCCATCCATATTTCTATCTGTTCATCCATCCATTCTTCCATCCATCCATCCATCCATCCATCCATCCATCCATCCATGATTCCATCCATCCATGTCTCTATCCATTCACCCATCCATTCAAGTTTCCATCTGTTCATCCATCCAACTATCCATTATTCCATCCTTCCATGTCTCCATCCATCCAGACATCCATTTCTTCATGCCTCACTGTATTTCCTGAGAAATCACTTTGAAAAACAGCCCCCCCCCCCCCCAGCATTTCTAGCCGTGTGTCCATCTTGGGTAGGGGCATATGATTCATGTTGTATTGTTGCATTTACGTCCTGGAATCCATCTGCCCTTAGCTTAGGAATGCAGGCAGGAGGGTGTGCTTAGCTGAGAAAGACCCTCCTCCCAGAAACAAGAAAGTAACAAAAAAATGTAAAAAATAAAAAAAAGTGTAAAACAAGTAAATATAATCGCCCTTCCTATCTATTTCCTAATATTAGCCGCAAACATCCCCGCCCTATCGTGTACATCAGGCGAGGGGCGGGGTGACGTGTGACATCACTGACTTATATATTAGGCCAATGATGTCATGAGTATCCCCACCCCTTTGTATAGATGCATCTACAGGGTGAGGAATCTCCCACATGCAGCTCATTGGCCCACCAATGACAGCTGACTTTAATACTCAAGCTCCACCCTGCTTAGAAGGGCCAGTAAAGGGGCTTGCGGATTGGCCAGCCCATATGTGTATTTGCACTGTTGCCTAAGAAGCTGCATTCAGAGTTGGAGCTGAGAGACTGCGGCCTGTGTGAGGACTCGGGACATGGCTTCTGGGACTTGCTGATCGCCAAGCCATTGGGAACAAACGAATCACCTGCCAGGAAGTGGTGAGCTGAACTACCCATCCTTAATGCCTGACACACACTGTTAGAGCAAATAGAGACTGCCCCCCCCCCCCCATTTAGCAGCCCACCTGCCATTCTTTACTCACTAACACTCTTAAAAGAACAGTGCACCACCTAAAGAAGGGCCCCACCGAAAGTTGGCCAACATTAATTACTAGGCAACAGGTACTTCCTACCACTTCTAGGGGTACCCCCCACACTAGAAACATGTACACCCACCTGCCACTTGTGTTGTATGCACAAGATGTACATCAGAACACCTTCTATACTTCTGAATGTGTTGATGCCATTTACAGACTCTAGTTACCAGGTTATAGTTCAATGTAATCTTGCTATAGTGTCCTTAAGCCTGTGCAATTATCTGTTTGTTGATTTCCACCATGTTGAATTGGCTTGCCATAATATTTTTATTTAATTTACCGTCAAGCTCTTTGTGTCATTATTTCTCGGCATTTCCATAGAGTGGTAGCCTGCTAACTCTTAAGTCCACAGGTTTTTTCCAGGGGCCTCCAAACTAGGGCCCTCCAATTGTTCAGGAACTACAGTTCCCATCATGCCTAGTCATGTCCTGCTTCATGGGATGATGGGACGTGTAGTTCCATAAAACAGTTAGAGGGGCGTAGTTTGGAGATCGCTGGCTCTAGGCCAAGTATGTCAGTTGGGACCCAGCAGTGAACGGAGGACCAATCAACACCAGCGGCTCCTGCAGGGGTAACCACTAGTACACAAGCATGTTTGAATCCCCCCTGCTGACTGACTCCCTACTTCTGCTGGAAGTCTGCTCCAAGCATCGACTACTCTTTTGGTGAAATACTACTTTGTATGGTTAGTTCTAAAGTTTCCTCCTGCTAGTTTGGCTAATTTTCCCTCTCGTCCTTCTCAGGCTATATAAAACATCTAGTCCCTGAGAAACGTATTTCTAATCTTAGCCCGTGGCTACGTCCCCGTATGACAACCTACCCCCACCTTGCCTCTACTAAGATTAACAATCACTTACAGTCACATTACATTTATTGAACAGCAGTCGATAACCTTTGCCGCTCTGAGTTGGTCGTATTTTCGATGTCATTAGCCGGCTGCCCCCGTGCTGATTGTCCACTTTGCCTTTCCAGAAACAGGAAGATTATTTCTGGAGACCTACTGGGCCAACCCGGCTACGGGAGGTGTGTAGGCGGAGACCTCCGTCCTGTGCGAAGTCTAGGACTTCACAGCCACCAATTACACACAAAAGTTTTGGCTTCCAAGCTGCCAATTCCCGGGCAGACATTGACGGAGACCGAGAAAAAATATCAAGAATTGTGAATAATGAGACCTGAGTCAGAGAAGACAACCGTGGCAGACGGGTCCCCGATGGCGGGAACGTCTGTCAGCGCGGCGAGCTGCTTCATCGAGATACCTCATCATTATTTGGGGCCAAAAAGGAACGAGGGACACATTGTATATTCCAGGGCTTGACAAATTTCCTTTAAATCTAGGAGCCAGGTTTTTTTTTTTTAACTAATAAATCTTACTGGTAGAAGATGTAACATTTTCCCGAAAGGTGAACATCTCCTTTAACCCTTTCACAGCCAGAGCAGTTTGTTCTGCATACATGTAAAAAATTATTTTAGGCCTGAAGATAACATAAAACCCCCAAACATTATATGTTTTCTGAAAACAGATACCCTAGAGCGGGGGTCTCCAAACTTTTCATACAAAGGGCAAGTCTACTGTCCTTCAGACTTTAGGAGGGCCGGATTGTGGCCAGTGGGGGTAGAAAATGTCCCAGACCCAGCATCAGTGAGAATAAATATGGCCTCAGGGTTGGTGGTCAGTAGGAGGGGTAGTGCCCCATTATTGGTATTAGGAGTAGTGCCCCATTATTGGTATTAGGAGGAGGAGTGCCCATATTATTGGTATTAGGAGGAGTAGTGCCCCATTATTGGTATTAGGGGGAGGAGTGCCCCATTATTGGTATTAGGAGGAGGAGTGCCCCATTATTGGTATTAGGAGGAGGAGTGCCCCATTATTGGTATTAGGAGGAGTAGTGCCCATATTATTGGTATTAGGAGGAGTAGTGCCCCATTATTGGTATTAGGAGGAGTAGTGCCCATATTATTGGTATTAGGAGGAGTAGTGCCCTTATTATTGGTATTAGGAGTAGTGCCCCTTATTATTGGTATTAGGAGGAGTAGAGCCCCATTATTGGTATTAGGAGGAGTAGTGCCCTTTTTATTGGTATTAGGAGGAGTAGTGCCCATATTATTGGTATTAGGAGGAGTAGAGCCCCATTATTGGTATTAGGAGGAGTAGTGCCCTTTTTATTGGTATTAGGAGGAGTAGTGCCCCTTATTATTGGTATTAGGAGTAGTGCCCTTATTATTGGTATTAGGAGTAGTAGTGCCCCATTATTGGTATTAGGAGTAGTGCCCCATTATTGGTATTAGGAGGAGTAGTGTCCCATTATTGGTATTAGGAGGAGGAGTGCCCCATTATTGGTATTAGGAGGGGGAGTGCCCCATTATTGGTATTAGGAGGAGTAGTGCCCCATTATTGGTATTAGGAGGAGGAGTGCCCCATTATTGGTATTAGGAGGAGTAGTGCCCCATTATTGGTATTAGGAGGAGGAGTGCCCCATTATTGGTATTAGGAGGAGGAGTGCCCTTATTATTGGTATTAGGAGGAGGAGTGCCCCATTATTGGTATTAGGAGTAGTGCCCCATTATTGGTGTTAGGAGGAGTAGTGCCCCATTATTGGTATTAGGAGGAGTAGTGCCCCTTATTATTGGTATTAGGAGGAGTAGTGCCCCATTATTGGTATTAGGAGGAGTAGTGCCCCTTATTATTGGTATTAGGAGGAGTAGTGCCCCATTATTGGTATTAGGAGGAGTAGTGCCCCATTATTGATATTAGGAGGAGAAGTATTCCATCATTGGTATCAGTAGAAGACATTGTGCCCCATTGCTAGTGTCACTGGGAGGAATAGTTCCTCATCATACGGAGGAATAGTGCCCCAAGGGCCGGTTAAAGGCTAGCAAAGGGCCACATCTGGCCCTCGGGCCGTAGTTTGGAGACTCCCTGCCCTAGAGAATAAAATAGCGGTAGTTCAAATTTTTTATGTCACACGATATTACTGCAAAGGTCTAGGAAACACAACATTTCAGTAAAAGACACAATGGAAGTTAATTTTAGGGGTCAAAAGGCAATGTTACCCATTTTTTTTGGGTCAAATATAAAAGCCAAGTTTGCGCCGAGTAAATAGATACCCAACATGTCAAACCTATAAGCGGAGTTCCACCCAGAAATGTATTATATATTTTTTGTCACCCGTTCTGCTTTACTGCGGTAAACACTTAAATACGTGTGATTAATCAAATCGCCGTTCAATTCGCGTTTTTTAAATTTCCTCACGTCTGATTTCTTCATTGCAGAGCTCTTCCATCTTCACTGTGGGCATGTGAAGCCCACTACGAGTCCGTTGCAGGATAAGGTGCTGCTGGCTACCCAGCATGCACCTCCTGGTCTCACACGTTTCTCAGGATTGTCGCCATAACAACGGGCGGCGGCGGAGGAAGTGCCCGCCCCGTTGTTATGGCAATGCAATCCTGTGGCGATGCCCACGGACTCCTGGGAAGGATGACAAACATCTCCCAGGAGCCAAGGCGTGGCAGGATATGACGTATGGTGGCGCGGTGGAGAGGAGGCAGATTACAAGGGACACCCCAGCAACAAGAGACACACAGTTAGTAAAGTAAAAAAAAACAAGCAAGCAACCTTTCCTCCCCTGCCGTACTCCATGCTCAGATAAGGGTCTTGTATGGATTCTGGGGGCATCTCACACCGTTTTTCTTTTATTTTATTATTTTGGCCTGGTGGTTCCCCTTAAAATCCATACCAGACCTGAAGGGCCTTCAAGATCCTCAGGGCACAAGTCGCATGCCATAAGTCGGATCAGTTAAGATGATGACCCCACTTGAACATTCAAATCAATGGGCTGAAATCGCACCCAAGTCGGACCAAAGTAGTGCAGGAACCTTTTTCAATGTCGGACCAGTTAAGACGGCTCTCATAGGGAACCATTGATTTCTACATGTCATGGGATCACATGACCCCTGATGACGTCAGACGTTTCTGACGAAACGCGTTGGGTCATCTAGTGTGTGACACGTCACTTCTGCTATTCTTCTGGAACATAGGTGGAACGTGATAGGCATTCCTGCCTGGTTTCATGGGCTTTTCAAAGTTTACTAAACTGTAAGTGTATATATTTTTTATGAGTAATAAATACAAGCTCCACCATGAGGAGTTCTCTCTTTGATATATGATTCAACTTTCATTGGCAGATCTTTCATTGGGGGCCGATTCCATTGGAGGATACATCTCTTTTGTCACCCGTGCTCATTTGACTACCTGTAATGGGTGTCATATCGGTTTGGTGAGTAGGACGTTTGCCCATTAATTGGTGGAAGACGACCCAATTTGGACCAAAGTGGTGCAGGAACCTTTTCCAAAGTTGGACCAGTTAAGACAGTTCACATAGGGAACCATTGATTTCTACACGTCATGTGATCACATGACCCCTGATGACGTCAGACGTTGCTGACGAAACACGTAGGGTCATCTAGTGCGTGACACGGGTGTCATATCGGTTTGGTGAGTAGGATGTTTGCCCATTAATCGGTGGAAGACAACCCAAGTTGGACCAAAGTAGTGCAGGAACCTTTTCCAAAGTTGGACCAGATAAGACGGCTCTCATAGGGAACCATTGATTTCTACATGTCATGTGATCACATGACCCCTGATGACGTTGCTGACGAAACACGTCGGGTCATCTAGTGCGTGACACGTCACTTCCGCTATTCGTCTGGAATGTGATAGGCGTGCCTGCCTGGTTTCATGGGCTTTTGAAAGTTTACCAAACTGTAAGTGTATACTTTTGTCTCCCGTGCTCATTTGACTACCTGTACTGGGTGTCATATCGGTTTGGTGAGTAGGATGTTTGCCCATTAATCGGTGGAAGACGACCCAAGTTGGACCAAAGTAGTGCAGGAACCTTTTCCAAAGTTGGACCAGATAAGATGGCTCTCATAGGGAACCATTGATTTCTACACATCATGCCACATGTGCTCCCAACGTCGGAGCGTGTGTCATACCGGAGTGAACCCGGCCTGATTCCGTTTCTTGAATAATAAAAAAAATAAATAGAACTTTCTGAGTTTGGGGAAATGTCAGACATTTAATGACGTCCAATAAATAAGAGATCCGGCTACATGAGGCATGGTCCATAAACATGGCCGCTCCTCCAATGTGCCGTGTATGGGCTCTGCATTCCACCGAAGGTAAGAAGACAATTTCCTGAGTCTGGAGGCATCTCATCTCCTCGGCTCCCCACCCCCTGAGGACAGTATTACTGCACTTCACGTATCTACAGAATAATGTGATTTTCACCACACAGTAAAGTCGCTCGGCGTCTGGCAGCTGTCACCCCGTCTTATGAAGTGAACTGCCAGAAATAGATTCTCCATACCTGAACCTTCTCCTCCGCTCTCCTCACAAGAGGCTTCATTAACTCCTTCCCTCCCCCACACGTGACGCTCCGCGCGCCGCACATCCCAACCGGGATACGGACGTTACCAGAGACACTTTACACTTATTTATTAATCACCGATGGCAATTCCAAGATGACACGTATCGGAGAGACCGCCGATTCCGCCGGCATGTGTCAGAGAGACCGCCGACATGTATCAGAGAGACCGCCGATTCCGCCGACATGTGTCAGAGAGACCGCCGACATGTGTCAGAGAGACCGCCGACATGTGTCAGAGAGACCGCCGACATGTGTCAGAGAGACCGCCGATATGTGTCAGAGAGACCGCCGACATGTATCAGAGAAACCGCCGATATGTGTCAGAGAGACCACCATCATGTGTCAGAGAGACCGCCGACATGTGTCAGAGAGACCACCAACATGTGTCAGAGAGACCGCCGACATGTATCAGAGAAACCGCCGATTCCGCCGACATGTGTCAGAGAGACCGCCGACATGTGTCAGAGAGACCGCCGACATGTGTCAGAGAGACCGCCGATATGTGTCAGAGAGACCGCCGATATGTGTCAGAGAGACCACCATCATGTGTCAGAGAGACCGCCGACATGTGTCAGAGAGACCACCATCATGTGTCAGAGAGACCGCCGACATGTGTCAGAGAGACCGCCGATATGTGTCAGAGAGACCGCCGATATGTGTCAGAGAGACCGCCGATATGTGTCAGAGAGACCGCCAACATGTGTCAGAGAGACCGCCGATATGTGTCAGAGAGACCGCCAACATGTGTCAGAGAGACCGCCGATATGTGTCAGAGAGACCGCCGATATGTGTCAGAGAGACCGCCAACATGTGTCAGAGAGACCGCCGATATGTGTCAGAGAGACCGCCAACATGTGTCAGAGAGACCGCCGACATGTGTCAGAGAGACCGCCGATATGTGTCAGAGAGACCGCCGACATGTGTCAGAGAGACCGCCGATTCCACCGACATGTGTCAGAGAGACCGCCGACATGTGTCAGAGAGACCGCCGATTCCACCGACATGTGTCAGAGAGACCGCCGATTCCACCGACATGTGTCAGAGAGACCGCCGATTCCACCGACATGTGTCAGAGAGACCGCCGACATGTGTCAGAGAGACACCGCCACTTCCACCGACATGTGTCAGAGAGACCGCCGATTCCGCCGACATGTGTCAGAGAGACCGTTGATTAAGCCGATATGTGTCAGAGAGACCGCCGATATGTGTCAGAGAGACCGTTGATTAAGCCGATATGTGTCAGAGAGACCGCCGATATGTGTCAGAGAGACCGCCGATTCCCGAGGATGAGACAAAAAAAAATAGCAATTTACATCCATAATGCGCATTTTAATTATGTGAGCGACTTCTTGGGGTGGGACGTGGAAGGTTGTAATTCGTATAATAGAACAATCTGTATGTGAATGTGGGGAAGGAAGTGGAGAAGAATGAAATGATGAAGAACTCGGATGATGATGACGGATCCGGATGATTGTTCCCCGGCCGGCGTCACACCGAGGAAAGACCATAAAGGCCGAAATAAACCCAACAGCAAACATTTATTAGATTGCCGATTACCAATTCTTAGATGTGACGGCTGCATTCGTTTTCTTTTTTCCTTCTTCTATTTTTCACCTGGGGATCCAACCAATAAGTCTGTTGTTTTTGACAGCACAAACTCTCCAGTAGAATGTATCAGTTTACAGGGATGAGACAAACCATTTAGCACTGGCAGGGGTGCTTACAATGATCAGCTTCTATTTATTCATGTAAAACACTTTATTCCAAAAGGAACAAAACTGTTACTGTAACAGATTATAAAGTGTGATCTGGAGTTCCACTTCAGTTTGTTAGTAGCTAAATCTGGTAATCGGGGCTTTTTTTCTTAGAAATTAGGTGCCGGTTCTCCTCACTTTCTTGTCTCCGCCCCTTACCCATCTCCAGGTTCCGTCCTTTGGTCCCACCCCCTACCCACCTTCCAGCACCGCCCCTATTAGAGAAAACTGTATCAAGTATCATTTAGTGGTGTTAAGTAATTTGTTAATAATAATAAGAAATGCAGTTAAATAGACCCCCCCAGCAACAATAGATCCCCCCCAGCAACAACAGATCCCCCCAGCAACAATAGATCCCCCCGGCAACAATAGATCCCCCCAGCAACAATAGATCCCCCCAGCAACAATAACCCATAACTCCCCCCCCCTAGTAACAACATATTCCCCCAGCAATAATGGACCCCTACCAGCCAGCCAACAGTAGATCTCCCAGCAGCCAGCAACAATAAACCCCTCCCTCAACAGTAAATCCCTCCAAGCAGCAATAGCCCCCCTCAAGCAACAACAGATCCCCCAGCAAAAATAAACCTGCCCCCATTAACAACAGATCCCCCCCCCGCAACAATAAACCCCCCAGCAACAACAGATTTCCCCAGCAACAATAGAACCCTACCAGCCAACAGTAGTTCTCCTAGCAACCAGCATTAATAGACCCTCCACAGCCAGCAACAATAGACCCCTCCCTCAAAAGTAGATCCCTCCAAGCAACATAAGCCCCCCCCCCCCAGTAACCTAGCAACAGATCGACCCTAGGAACAATAGACCCCAACCAGCCAGCAATGGCTGCTGAAAGACCTATTGTTGGCCAACCCCTACCAGCCAGCCAAGAGTAGATCTCCCAGCAGCCAGCAACAATAGACCCCTCTATCAACAGTAGATCCCTCCCACCAACAACAGACCCGCCACCAACAACAGACCCCCCACCAACAATAGACCCGCCACCAACAATAGATTCCCCAGAAGCCAGCATCAATGGGCCCTCTTGCATACCACAGCACCCCTTTCTATCACATACATTCAGTGCTGGAGGTACCGGAACTGCGCTCCCCCACGTTCCTAAAAAAAAGCCCCGCTGGTGCTAAATTTAACACTCCCCTCCCCCCAGACTGACAAGGCTGCTGTCTGCTGTGCCTCCTGTGCCCCTTCCTCCAGAGTGATGTCTTAATACACCAGGTGTGTTACTGGCCGGATCACCAGGTGAAAACAGAGGGGAGAAAAGCCTAAAGAAAACGAATGCAGTCACCACATCTAATGATTGGTAAGCTGCAATATGTGACATCTTTGGGTTTAATAACATGTTCAGTTTAATTCCGCAAAATACAATTTGGGGGTGTAAAAATAGGTGAGCAAACTTCCCCTTTGTTTTTTGTTTGTTTTTGTTTTCTCAGAAAGGAGCAACAGCAGAAAAGCTCATCCTCTACCGGCACGCTGCAGAGAAGGATCCTTTCTTGGTGGAAGCAGCGGCCTCTCTGCAGAGGTCTAAAAACACCCTCTGATGAGACTTGAATAGATGGATTAGATAGGCCCACCGACGGGTACTACTCCATGTAGATCTATGGAAGAGAAGTCTATACTAAGTCTGACCCTTGAAGGGATTAGGACACAGAACATTTGGTGGTAAATGGTAATGCATTTCTCCTGATTTTTATTTTTGTTTTTTTATTATCAAAGAAAAACTGGCCCCAAATAGTAAACAAACATTTTTTTATTTTTTTTTAGCTGTATATTTCTTGCTACTACCATGACCTACCACCAAAGAGTGACCCAGAATAAATTCCCCCGCTCCTGACGATCGCAGCGATACCCCACATGTCTGTGTTAGTTGTTGATTGTACCCGGAGTACAGCCCAGAAATAATAGTGCGCATTTTGTTTTGTTTTTATCCTACCTAAAAAGTCCAAAAAAAATACTTACCCTGACCTTTGACCCTGACCTCTGACCCCGACCTTTGACCCAAACACTAACCCTGGCACTGGCGTCGATCAAACCTTGATCCAGGTACTATTTATTTTATTATTATTATTTTTCTACACTCACTTTTTTTTTCTCTCTCTGCAAGGATAGAAAAAGCTACAATGTATCTCCTCCATTCACAGAGACAGAAAACACTGGGGGCGGGCCTCACAGTGACTGATCCCTGTGAAAGCCAATCAGAGGCTATCACAGCGATCTGGTGACCTGGAATCGAATGTAAGAATGGGGCCCGGGGCTCTTGGTGAGACTCGTGCGGCGCGCTCCCAGTAAAAAAGGGGTGGCGTATTTGTGTTACGTTGGCGCCAAAGATGGTTAAAGTGATTGTAAAGCCAGAAGGTGCATTCTATGTATTAAGATAAAAACCTTCTGTGTGCAGCTCGTCCTCCTGTCAGGGTTGGGCTCAGCCCTTCCTTCTCTGAGCTGACCGCTCAGCTGTTGGTTAATTGCCAGCTCCTATCTCTCTCCACAGTTACTCAGCTGTTGATGATATCCTGCTCGTCAGTCCTGCCTAGTTAAGCCGTCCAGTCCAGAGGATCTCTGCCTTCGCCTTGGTCAACATCACAGAGACATTCTTCTGCGATCCTGTTCAAGACTTGCTTTGCTGACATCCCTTCTGGCTCCAGATCCTGCTTGCTGTTCCACTACATTGATCCCTGACTTTCTGGCTTGGCTGACTATTCCTTCCGTTTACTGAACTCTGGCTATGTTTTGACTATGTTTGTTCTTTTTACTTTTATTATTAAACAAGTGTGATTTACCTGTACTTCTGTCTTGGTCTGATTTCATAGTTTCTGACATCCCCCCCCCCCAATACCTACCTGAGCTTATCTCCATCCAGCGATGTTGTAGGAGTGTCTTGGCTGCCGGGGACTCTCCCTCCTCATTGGCTGAGACAGCGCCATTGGCTCCCACTGCAAGTCAGTGAGCCAATGAGGAGAGAGAGGGGGCGGGGCCGAACCACAGCTCCATGTCTGAATGGACACAGGGAGCTGCAGCCCGGCTTGGGTGCCCCCCCTCCATAGAAAGCTGCTTGCTGTGGGGGGGCACTCGGCAGGAGGGAGGGGCCAGGTGCGCCGACGAGGGATTCGAGAAGAGGAGGATCCGGGGTGCTCTGTGCAAATCCATTACAGACCCGGTAAGTATGATATGTTTGTTATTTTTAAAAAAAAAATGAGACTGTAGTAAAGCACATTCATATACTGCAGGGGGTTTTCCGCTTCCTTGATTTACTGCAAAGTAACTAAAAAGATAAAAGAAAAGCGCACTCCATTGCGCCCTCCTTCACCCCCCACACTTTGATGTTTGTTAATCTCCAAAACAGATTCTTCTCCAGAGATCCCGGAATAGATTTGATAACAATCCGAGAAATAATTAGAAATCTTTTTTTTTGGCAGGAGCCTCCGACCGTCTTCGGCGGAATGTCAGGGTGACAGACGGGGTCTCTCACTTCTGGTTGCTTCTCAATGACATCCAAAGTTAGGAAATTAAGCGATATGAATAAAAGATTTCTCTCATTAGTCACACGGCTTCCTAATGTGTGACTCGGGCGGGTTTTGTGTGAACAGATTTCAAGTGTGTGCGCGACGGTGGCGTTCAGCTGAAAAGGTTATTGCGGTGGAGACAAGAGCAGCTTCAAGTATGGACACTGCGATGGCACCGAGGAGTCAGGAGCTTTGATTTCCTGTAATCACCAAACAGATCAATGATTAAAGGACTTTGCGGGGGGAAAAAAAAACGATCTTAATTGAGATTGAACCGCGGCTTGTGAGCGGCAACCAGTGTGTTGGCATCTCCGTAAAGCAAGAATAATAGAGCGAAACGCGCTGGCGTCTCCATCTAGACAGAAGATAAGAAGTGCCGTCACTTTGTTATATTAAGAGCAATTACTGCACTAAGCATAAAAAGCAGATCAGAGCCGTCAGCCTCCTTGGAGCGCACATCCAAGTCTCCGTCATCTGGAAATGTGATGATCGGCCCGAGCGTGGCCCAAGTATGGCCCGAACGTGGCCCGAGTGTGGCCCTCACAATCCTCGTGGTGTGCGGAGAAGAAAGAAAATGACTCTCGGCCCGAGTATGGCCCGAGTGTGGCCCTCACAATCCTCATGGTGTGCGGAGAAGAAAGAATATGACTCTCGGCCCCAGTATGGCCCGAGTGTGGCCCTCACAATCCTCGTGGTGTGCGGAGAAGAAAGAATATGACTCTCGGCCCGAGTATGGCCCGAGTGTGGCCCTCACAATCCTCATGGTGTGCGGAGAAGAAAGAATGTGACTCTCGGCCCGAGCGTGGCCCTCGCAATCCTCGTGGTGTGCGGAGAAGAAAGAATGTGACTCTCGGCCAGAGCGTGGCCCTCACAATCCTCGTGGTGCGCGAAGAAGAAAGAATATGACTCTCGGCCCGAGTATGGCCCGAGTGTGGCCCTCACAATCCTCGTGGTGTGCGGAGAAGAAAGAATGTGACTCTCGGCCCGAGTGTGGCCCGAGCGTGGCCCTCACAATCCTCGTGGTGTGCAGAGAAGAAAGAATGTGACTCTCGGCCCGAGTGTGGCCCGAGCGTGGCCCTCACAATCCTTGTGGTGCGCGGAGAAGAAAGAATATGACTCTCGGCCCGAGTATGGCCCGAGCGTGGCCCTCACAATCCTCGTGGTGCGTGGAGAAGAAAGAATGTGACTCTCGGCCCGAGCGTGGCCCTCACAATCCTCGTGGTGTGCGGAGAAGAAAGAATGTGACTCTCGGCCTGAGCATGGCCCTCACAATCCTCGTGGTGTGCGGAGAAGAAAGAATGTGACTCTCGGCCCGAGCGTGGCCCTCACAATCCTCGTGGTGTGCGGAGAAGAAAGGAGGACTAAACTGCGGTGTTTTTTTTTTTGCGGTAAAAATGTTAAGAGGGTGGAATTGGGCTTTTGGTTCAAGCTGTGGAATTCCGCTTCCTTTTTATCTCCAGGAATCAAAGGGGAAGCCGGGAATTCAGTGTCGTGATAAAAGACGTTCAAATATTTGCTGGTGAAAGGAAATGAGGTCCCTTGTTTCACAGACGCCGTACTTCAAACAGAGCCGAGTCTATTAGGAGAGGTTTGTGTATTAGGACAAGCTCCTCAGGAGCATGAGTGGCACTTCCTCCCCCCCCTACTCCCCCCCCCCCCCCGCAATCCCTGGCGTCTAATGACTCAACACGCGTTCACGGAGCTGGGATAGCACAGGTGCCCGGGGTACTCACAAGACTGACAGCAGCTACAATGACAGGAAAAAAATAAAAAATCAAAGAGACGGGGAAGAGAAAAAGTCAAATGGAAGTTTTTGTAATGTCATTTTATCCTGCGGTGAACCCTGCGAGGTGTTTACTCCAGACGCGGCCGTGTACTGCTGCGTATGTCAGGGCAATAAAATACTCCGTACATCACTCCGGTACAGGAACACCATGAACAAGATCCTTCAAATATGCTGCAAGTCCAGAAAAAAACAAAACCCATCGATGTGCCAGAACAGGGGTCTCCAAACCTTCTAAGCAAAGGGCCAGTTTACTGTTTTCAGGCTTTAGAGGGGTCGGACTGTGGCCAACGGGATTAGAAAATGCCCCAACATCAGTGCCCCATCATTGGTTTTAATGGGAGAAATAGTGCCAAATTGTCTTCCTGATTCTGCTCCCGGCCAATCAGGAAGCGGGTCCTGAGACCCAACTGGCCAAGAGGAGAAGCGATCGTATTGGCCACCAAGGGAAGGAGGAGGGAAGCCACCGAGGACGAAGCCAGTGTGAAGCCGGAGACACAAGGTGAAGCCGCCAAGGAGGAGGAGACGCAGGGTGAAGCCACCAAGGAGGAGGAGACGCAGGGTGAAGCCGCCAAGGAGGAGGAGACGCAGGGTGAAGCCGCCAAGGAGGAGAAGACGCATGGTGAAGCCGCCAGGGAGAAGGAGATGCAAGGTGAAGACGCCAAGGAGGAGGAGACACAGGGTGAAGCCGCCAAGGAGGAGGAGAAGCAGGGTGAAGCCGCCAAGGAGGAGGAGACGCAGGGTGAAGCCGCCAAGGAGGAGGAGAAGCAGGGTGAAGCCGCCAAGGAGGAGGAGAAGCAGGGTGAAGCCGCCAAGGAGGAGGAGAAGCAGGGTGAAGCCGCCAAGGAGGAGGAGATGCAGGGTGAAGCCGCCAAAGAGGAGGAGAAGCAGGGTGAAGCCGCCAAGGAGGAGGAGACGCATGGTGAAGCCGCCAAGGAGGAGGAGAAGCAGGGTGAAGCCGCCAAGGAGGAGGAGAAGCAGGGTGAAGCCGCCAAGGAGGAGGAGACGCAGGGTGAAGCCGCCAAGGAGGAGGAGAAGCAGGGTGAAGCCGCAAAGGAGAAGGAGAAGCAGGGTGAAGCCGCCAAGGAGGAGGAGACGCAGGGTGAAGCCGCCAAGGAGGAGAAGACGCATGGTGAAGCCGCCAAGGAGAAGGAGATGCAGGGTGAAGCCGCCAAGGAGGAGGAGACACAGGGTGAAGCCGCCAAGGAGGAGGAGACACAGGGTGAAGCCGCCAAGGAGGAGGAGAAGCAGGGTGAAGCCGCCAAGGAGGAGGAGAAGCAGGGTGAAGCCGCCAAGGAGGAGGAGAAGCAGGGTGAAGCCGCCAAGGAGGAGGAGAAGCAGGGTGAAGTCGCCAAGGAGGAGGAGATGCAGGGTGAAGCCGCCAAGGAGGAGGAGAAGCAGGGTGAAGCCGCAAAGGAGAAGGAGAAGCAGGGTGAAGCCGCCAAGGAGGAGGAGACGCAGGGTGAAGCCGCCAAGGAGGAGGAGATGCTGGGTGAAGCCGCCAAGGAGGAGGAGATGCAGGGTGAAGCCGCCAAGGAGGAGGAGACGCAGGGTGAAGCCGCCAAGGAGGAGATGCTGGGTGAAGCCGCCAAGAAGGAGGAGATGCAGGGTGAAGCCGCCAAGGAGGAGGAGATGCAGGGTGAAGCCGCCAAGGAGGAGACGCAGGGTAAAGCCGCCAATGACGAGGTGATGCAAGAAGGAGCCGAAGCTGTTAGATGGGGTAGGTGTGGGGCTGGTGGAGGGACAGACAAGCAACCGACAGACGGATCGGGGGCAGCAACGAGTGTTTTGTTTGCCGCCCCCCCAAATATACAGCACCAGCCGCCAATGACCAGATCTCTCATTTACCTTTAAAAGCAAAAAGCAAAAAGCAAAAAAAAACTGTCTATCTGCCCGAGAACTGAAAGTGACGTCGGAGTTAGCTCCGGTCCTCCAAGAGCATAGAGGCGAGTGGGGGCCATTGTGCCCTCCCTGGACTTCCTGTCCATTTAGTAAATGGATCAAATCATTTCTGGGTTTATCTACGGTTCTGGTAAATGAGGAAACGACCGGGAAGCAATGGGGGGGGGCACCTCTCCCGCCAAATTTAAACGGATCACTTTTAACAGATGCCGAATCACTCACAGAAATGAATGATATTGGGTTATAGCAGCTAGCTGCTGCCATAAGCCCGGTATTAAACATCAAAGTAATGATGTATATATACTGTGACCAGTCGGGAAGTGGCTAGAGACAGCTCACCCTGAACATTGGCTACATTTGTTTGCTAATTTCCACTAACATTCTCTAGAATTGTTACACTGTATCTCGTTGTGCTCCTCAGCTCCAACTCGTGTTATTTTACTACTTTGCTTCTCTGGCCAATCTTGAATGACATTCTGTGGAACGAAACACGTAGGGGCGGGGTCAAGCGGTGACGTAATCACGCCTGTTAAGATGCTTGGCTTTTTAATTTTGTTAATGCTTACCTGTTTTTTTTTCTTTTAAGCATGTATACTTTCGATTTTAATTAAACGTTTAGAAAATTGCTACACTACAGTGGGGAAAATGCTGATTGGCTCCCCTGCAGATTGTATAAGTTTGCCCCACTTACAAAGAAATGAAGGGTCTATAATTTTTATCATAGGTGTATTTTATATGATAGAGACAGAATATCAACCAAAAATCCAGAAAAATCACACAATACAAATGTTATAAATGGAATTGCAGTTCAGTGAGTAAAATAAGTATTTGATCCCCAAACAAAACATGACTTAGTAGTTGGTGGAGAAACCCTTGTTGGCGATCACAGAGGTCAGACGTTTCTTGTAGGTGGTGATCAGGTTTGCACACATCTCAGGAGGGATTTTGGTCCACTCTTCTTTACAGATCTTCTCTAAATCTTTAAGGTTTCTTGGCTGTCACTTGGCAACTCGAAGTTTCAGCTCCCTCCATACATTTTCTATAGGATTAAGGTCTGGAGACTGGCTAGGCCACTCCATGACCTTAATGTGCTTCTTCATAAGCCACTCCTTTGTTGCCTTGGTGGTATGTTTTGGATCATTTTCATGATGGAAGACCCATCCATGACCCATCTTCAGTGTTCTGGATGAGAGAAGAAGGTTCTCATCCAAGATCTTACAATACATGGCCCCGTCCATTGGCCCCTCAATGCGGCAAAGTCGGCCTGAACCTTTATCAGAGAAACAGCCCCAAAGCATCATGTTTCCACCTCCGTGTGTGACTGTAGGGATGATGTTCTTAGGGTCATAGACAGCATTTTTCTTCCTCCAAACACAGCGAGTCGAGTTAATGCCAAAGAGCTCAATTTTGGTCTCATCTGACCACAGAACTTTCTCCCAATCCTTCTCTAAACCATTTAGATGTTCATTGGCAACTTCAGATGGACCTGTACATGTGTCTTCCTGAGGAGGGGGACCTTGCGGGGGCTGCAGGATTTCAATCCATGGTGGTGTATTGTGTTACCAATGGTTTGCTTGGTGACTGTGGTCCGAACTGTCTTGAGATCATTCACAAGCTCCTCCTATGTAGTTCTGGGCTGATCCCTCACTTTTCTCATGACCATCCTCACCTCCATGACGTGAAATCTTCCATGGAGCTCCTCAGACCGAGGGCGATCGATGGTTATTTTGTATTTCTTCCATTTGTGAATAATTGCTCCAACAGTTGTCTCCTTCTCACCAAGCTTCTAGCTGATGGTCTTGTAGCCCCTTCCGGCCTTGTCCCTGACGTCCTCTGACAGCTCTTTGGTCTTCCCCATGATGGTGAGGATTGAATGGAAGAAAGAGATTCTGTGGACAGGTGTCTTTTATACACATAACGAGTTGTCATTAGGAGAACCTTCTTACATTGACAGGACTAATCTGTGTACCACATGAGCACCTACCGTAGCCAGTCTGTGGGGGGCAGAATTATTGTTGGTTGGTAGGAGATCAAATACTTATTTTACTGCATTTATAACATTTGTTTTTTCAGGATTTTCTGGATTTTTGGTTGCTATTCTGTCTTTATCATATATTCTGTCTCTATCATATAAAATACACCTATGATAAAAATTATAGACCCTTCATTTTTTTGTCTTTCTCCATCTAGTTCAACCAAGACAGCCACTGAATGATCCCTTTTCATTGGTTACATAGGAACGCCTACAGACTGGATGGAATACCGGCTTATTTCTATACACACATTCGGGTATAATGTCATTGCTCCAAGGCCATCTGTCCTATCATTCCTGATATACAGTACACTTTAATAATACATAACATTCGATGAACATCGTCACCTGTGTATGACTACCTTCACCTCCCCATCATCATGGAATCATTCCATCCTTTTCTGCAGAAAACAAGTTTAAACCCTGACAAATGCCAAAGATCAAAAGAAGATTCATAAACGCCACTAGGTGTGTTCATAAATAAAACAGTCAAGGTCAGGTACAGTAAGATTAGTCAGCGTGCGTGCTCCGTGCGTCCGTACAAAATGAGCCCAGACTCTGCCAAATGTTATTTTCACAGCTCGTGCTCCACTTCTCCGCCGCACTCAATCCTCACTCCTCCCACACCCACGGCTTGGAGGGCCCACTCCATCTGTCTGTGTTTGCTGCCTTAATCCCTCTCTCTGGGATCGTGGCAGACGGGCTTCAAAGCTGAACTGTAAAACGCTGTGGCCTTTGTGCGCAATTGTTGGCAGCGGTTAACACATGGCTGATAATGCATCCATTCCGATGCATGGTGTCAATGTGTGAGTAATCGCTCTTACATATGGGACAGGCGGGCGATGGCAGAGGGCGTCCTATATTTTGTTGGCTTTGTAAATATTTTTATTATGAACAAAAACTTCAACGGTGTGAGTTGGTGAGAGGGCATCTACAGGAGGTACTGGGATCATCAAAGGGTGGTCAGCATGGAACTATACAAACTAGCTGCATCTTCAGCACTGATGAGGATACATGTCATTTATTTCCCTCAAGGCCACTTTTATGGTGCTTTCCTAGGCCACATATCTTCACAGGTCCCGAAAAGCACAGATAAGTACATTGTGATTGTAGATGTAGATGCCAGCATACCAAAGACACGACTTATCGCTAGGATTGTCACTAGGATTTGTCTGAGGTCGGCCTGCAAATAGTTTTGAGATCCTTGGTCAAAGTTTAGAAACTTTGCAGTGGACCCCATTAAAGGGGGGCAATTCTTGTTATTCAGTTCAGACATACTGTAGGAAGACAAGCACCGCCATAGGGGACATGTACAAATGCCAAAACCGAAGAAAATCCCACAATATGTCCTCCTTAAAATGACTACTCTTTTGTTTGTCGACTACCTTGACCCATGCCTGGACCTGTCTATTCTCGCTTGCTGCCCACCTCGACCCCTGCCAGTGCCTGAACCTGATTATTTTCCTGTGTAACACCTGCCTTGACCCCTGCATGGAACTGACTATTCTCTTGGGTACTCCTTGCCTCAACCCTTGCCTGGACCTGACTATTCTCTTGTGTTCCACCTTCCTTGACCCCCGCATAGACCTGACTATTCTCTTGTGTACCACCTTCCTTGACCCCTGCATAGACCTGACTATTCTCTTGTGTACCCCCTGCCTCGACCCCTGCCTGGACCCAACTACTCTCTTGTATGCTGCATGCCTCAAACCCTGCCTAGACCTGGCTATACACTTGTGTACTGCTTGCCTCGACCCCTGCCTGGACCGGAATATTCTTTTGTTTGCTCTCCACCTCAACCCTTGCTTGGACCTGATTATTCTCATGTGTACCCCCTGCCTCGACCCCTGCCTGGACCCAACTACTCTCTTGTATGCTGCATGCCTCAACCCCTGCCTAGACCTGACTATTCACCTGTGTATTGCCTGCCTCGACCCCTGCCTGGACTCGAATATTCTTTTGTTTGCTCTCCACTTCGACCCTTGCACTGGACCTGACTATTCTCTTGTGTACCCCTGCCTCGACCCCTACATGGACCTGATTATTCTCATGTGTACTGCCTGCCTGGACCTGACTATTCACTTGTTTACCTCCTGTCTCGACCCCTACATTGACCTTATTATTCTCATGTATGCCGCCTGCCTCGACCCCTGCCTAGACCTGACTTTTCTCTTGTGTACCCCTTCCTTACTGGACCCCTGCCTGGACCCAACTACTCTCTTGTATGCTGCATGCCTCAACCCCTCCCTTTTACTGAATATTCTTTTGTTTGCTCTCCACCTCGACCCTTGACTGGACCTGACTATTCTCTTGTGTACCCCTGCCTCGACCCCTACATGGACTTGATTATTCTCATGTGTACCGCCTGCCTGGACCCCTGCCTGGACCTGACTATTTTCTTGCGTACCCCCTGCCTCGACCCCTGCCTGGACCCAACTGCTCTCTTGTATGCTGCATGCCTCAACCCCTGTCTAGACCTGGCTATTCGCTTGTGTACTGCCTGCCTCAACCCCTGCCTGGACCCGAATATTCTTTTGTTTGCTCTCCACCTTGACCCCTGCCTGGACCTGACTATTCTCTTGTGTACCACCTGCCTTGACCTGCCTATTCTCCTGTATACCCCCTGCCTCGAACCCTGCCTGCACTTGACTATTTTCTTGTGTACTGCCTGCCTTGACCCCTGCATGGACCTGATTATTCTCATGTGTACCCCCTGCCTTGAACCCTGCCTAAACCTGACTATTCTTCTGTGTACCCCCTGCCTCAATGCCTGCCTTGAACTGACTATGCTCTTGCCGGTCCCGTACAGTCTCCACACCGAAGCCTTCCTTGTCCCTGATCACCCTTGGTGACTTGATCCTTGGGACCACAACCTGGTGCCGGATTTCCGAGAAACCCATCTCCACCATTAGCAGCTCTGGTGAAAACAGACTGATGCTTAGACCCCTCTGAGGTGAAACCACATCACCCTCTGGGAGGGAGGTAATCATAACACTTTGCTTGTGTGCATGTACCCTTGGGTCGGCAAGGTGCACCCAAATCACCATGAGGGATTAAACCACCATATATGTGCCTTCAGTTGGCTTTGGAAAAACCAATATAAGATTCTATGTCTGACCGCAGACTGAATAAAAAAAAGGAAAGATGTGTAGACCTGACGTGTGTGTGAGTGTGGGGGGGGGGGGGGGGGCTGCAGCAATAATCGAGAGGCAGCTGCCAAGATACAGTATAAACGTACAAACTGCCAGCTCTTTAGACATGAATCTGTAGAAGAGGCTTTATTTTGGGTAGCATGATTGTAGTTTCAAAGGCCTTCTACACTATGCATATATAGGAAGAAAGTGATCTTTTATTTTCTCTCTCCCCTACTGTGTCCCCGCAGACAAGAAGTGGCGCCCCACACACATTGCCGTCACTTTACTATCACATACCGGGAGTGGGGTCACCACAGTGTCATTCCGCTCTTCTTTATTTTTCCCGGCTTCCTCTTTGTGTTTTCATATCTTTTGCTCAGTTGGGCGACCAAAATAGTTCCACCTTTAACTTCAATTCTGCTGGGCTGGCAGCTTTACTGCGTATTCAGTCTGCACAAAGACCAAGCCTTTGCTGGCTAACATACACTATATTACCAAAAGTATTGGGACGCCTGCCTTTACACACACATGAACTTTAATGACATCCCAGTCTTAGTCCGGAGGGTTCAATATTGCGTTGGCTCCGCCCTTTGCAGCTATAACAGCTTCACCTCTTCTGGGAAGGCCGTCCACAAGGTTTAGGAGGGTGTCTATGGGAATGTTTGACCATTCTTCCAGAAGAGCCTTGCTTTGTGCACTGGTCTAAATCATTTGGGGGAGGGGGGATTATGGTGTGGGGTGGAGGGGGGATTATGGTGGGGGGTTGCTTTTCAGGGGTTAGGTTTGGCCCCTTAGTTTCAGTGAAGGAAACTCTTAGGGCATCAGCATACCAATACATTTTGGTTCAATATTGAGTTGGCTCCGCCCTTTGCAGCTATAACAGCTTCAACTCTTCTGGGAAGGCCGTCCACAAGGTTTAGGAGGGTGTCTATGGGAATGTTTGACCTTTCTTCCAGAAGTGCATTTGTGAGGACGAGAATGATGTTGGACGAGAAGGCCTGGCTCGCAGTCCCCGCTCTAATTCATCCCAAAGGTGTTGTATCGGGTTGACGTCAGGACTCTGTGCAATCAAGTTCCTCCACCCCAAACTCGCTCATCCATGTCTTTATGGACCTTGCTTTGTGCACTGGTGGGCAGTCATGTTGGAACAGGAAGGGGCCGTCCCCAAACTGTTCCCACAAAGTTGGGAGCATGAAATTGTCCAAAATGTCTTGGTATGCTGACATCTTAAGAGTTCCCTTCACTGGAACTAAGGGGCCAAGCCCAACCCCTGAAAAACAACCCCCCACACCATAATTATTATTATTATTATACAGTATTTATATAGCGCCAACAGTTTACGTAGCGCTTTACAACTTGAGGGTAGACAGTACAAATACAATACAATTTGATACAGTAGGAATCAGGGGGCCCTGCTCCTTAGAGCTTATAATCCCCCCTCCACCAAATGATCACATAATATTATAGATCTAGTGTATCTGTAAAAGGAGCTCTGCCTGTGGAAGTTTACATCCTTCATCATTCGTAAAAAGGAAACAAATGCAGATAATAAAGCCGGGTTGGCAGTTTTGCTGGAGCAACAAAAATTTGCGTAAGTAACCGTCGGCACTACCCATGTGCATCCCTTCTGTGTTATTACAGTTTGAAATCATATGGGCCATGTTAAGACGTCCTCCCCGTCCCGCTGTGAAGATCCTCCCGGTGTCACATGGGGGGTAACTAGTTTTATATAGCAATTTAACACAATGCCAACTTCTGCTGACCTACAGAATATCCAGACATCACCTCTCTGGCCTCATTCTCTGTGTCTCCATTCCAGGTCCTGCAACACCATAACGCCTCATATTTCCAGCCTTGGATCCCATCAGCAGCAGGAACATTTCTAAGACGGCAACAAGCCACACGAAGAACTGACTGATATGGCAAAAATTTCTGCTTTGAAATCTTGACTCACATTACGACGCGTGAGGCATACTAAGCAGGAGCCCATAGAAAGCCCCCATAGAAACGGCCGCTATTTATGACTCGTTCTACTCCGCAACCTTTAAGTGAGAAATATTAAATATAAGAAGCCGTGTGCACCAACCCAGAGACGTTCTGCAGCTGAGACAGATTACCTGCACCGGGATCAACCGGGGGGGGGGGGGGGATTTCCAATGTGAGGCTTACTACCTCCAAACTCCATCTTTGATCAGAGCTGTCCTAATAGCATCATGGGCCCCTGGGCAGAGTAACGCGCCGGGGCCCCTACCGGCCTGCCCTAATTTACACAGCTACCCTCAAGAATTAGAGTATAAAGAGTTGATGGAATTAAACATATATTTATTAGGACTTTTAATAAAATTGAGTTTAACCACTTGAAGACCAGACACCTTTTCTGGAACTTTTTTTGTTTAAAAGTTTAATTCTGTGTTTTTTGCTAGAAAATTATTTAGAACCCCCAAAAATGATATCATTTTTTTTTTTTTTTTTTAGCGAAGACCCCAGAGAATAAAATGACAATCGTTGCAATTTTTTTTGGAAAAGATACACTTTAACCACTTACGCACCGCCGCACGCCGATATACGTCCTAGCTTTTAAGATTAATATCGTTATTATAGCAGCTAACCCCGGTATCCTCTTCTTCGGCCGGCGGTCCGCTTCCCGATAAGAGTGGTCTCTGCGGTAGATTCGCCATGAGATCACTTTTATCGGCGGCGGGAGAGGGCCCCCCCCCCTCCCGCCGTGCTCCGGTGCCCTCCGCCACTTACCGGGGCCGTCGGAGGCGATCGGATGTTCTCCCTTGCTGGGTATGGAGACGAGTGAGGGGAATGTGAGATCAGAGGTCTTTCTGACCCCCCAGATTTGCTTTTTTTCTATTATTCTATCTTAATAGGAGTAAAAGGTTTTTAAAAGAACCCTGTAAACAAAAAAATAAAAGGTAAAAGAAATAAGGAAAAAAAAAAAATTAAATGCGCCCTGTCCCGCCGAGCTCGCGTGCAGAAGCGAGCACATACGTGAGCAGCGCCCACATATGAAAACGGTGTTCAAACCGCACATGTGAGATATCACCGCGATCGGGAGAGCGAGAGCAATAATTCTAGCTCTAGACCTCCTCTGTAATTCAAAACATGCAACCTGTAGAATTTTTTAAACATTGCCTATGTAGATTTTTAAGGGTAAAAGTTTGTCGCCATGCCACGAGCGGGCGAAATTTTGAAGCGTGACATGTTGGGTATCAATTTACTCGGCGTAACATTATATCTTTCACAATATAAAAAACAAATTGGGCTAACTTTACTGTTGTCTTATTTTTTAATTCAAAAAAGTATATTTTTTTCCAAAAAAAAGTGCGCTTGTAAGACCGCTGCGTAAATACGGTGTGACAGAAAGTACAGTATTGCAACGAAGTATAAATAAATGTATAATGTTTGGGGGTTCTATGTAATTTAGTAAAAAAAATGTTTTTAACTTGTAAACAACAAATCTCAAAAAGAGCCTCGGTCCTTAAGTGGTTAATGAATTAAAAAAAAAAAAAAAAAAAGCTCAGCATGTATTCCAGACTTTATTGCCCCCGTAATAGGTTAGAAAGTGACACCCGGAGCATTGCTGCCACCAATCAGCACTCTGGAGATATTTTGACATTTGGGACCCTGGGTCTAATTTCATCTTTACATAAAGCGGATCCTCTTCATGGCCTCACTGCGGCTGGAAATGGGTGACAAGGAGCCGGGAGGGAAATCGATCGGGAAATGTTGACGTTGAACATTTGAACAATTTATGGAAGTAAATCTAACAGAGAAGATTGAGAGCCGCACTCAGGACCCGCCGCTGAATAGAAAGAATCCGCTGAAATCCGAAGATGGAAACTTTGTACTTCTTGAAGGATTTGTGTCATCATGTCATCCTTATCTGTGACACCTCATTGTACAAAGCACATCCGCTTCATTGAAATTCAAACACTCTCTTCCTATTCTTAGTTACATAGTATTACATAGTTACATAGAAGGTGAGGTAAAAAAAGACACAAGTCCATCAAGTCCAACCTATGTGTGTGATTATATGTCAGTATTACATTGTATATATCTGTATGTTGCGGTCATTCAGGTGATTATCTAATAGTTTCTTGAAGCTATCAATGCTCTCCGCTGAGTCCACCGCCTGTGGAAGGGAATTCCACATCCTTGCCGCTCTTACAGTAAAGAACCCTCTACATAGTTTAAGGTTAAACCTCTTTTCTTCTAATTGTAATGAGTGGCCATGAGTCTTATTAAACTCTCTACCGTGAAAAAGTTTTCTCCCTATTGTGGGGTCACCAGTCTGGTATTTATATATTGTGGGGTCACCAGTCCGGTATTTGTATATTGTGGGGTCACCAGTCCGGTATTTATATATTGTGGGGTCACCAGTACAGTATTTGTATATTGTGGGGTCACCAGTCCGGTATTTATATATTGTGGGGTCACCAGTCCGGTATTTATATATTGTGGGGTCACCAGTCCGGTATTTATATATTGTGGGGTCACCAGTCCGGTATTTATATATTGTGGGGTCACCAGTCCGGTATTTATATATTGTGGGGTCACCAGTCTGGTATTTATATATTGTGGGGTCACCAGTCCGGTATTTGTATATTGTGGGGTCACCAGTCCGGTATTTATATATTGTGGGGTCACCAGTACAGTATTTGTATATTGTGGGGTCACCAGTCCGGTATTTATATATTGTGGGGTCACCAGTCCGGTATTTATATATTGTGGGGTCACCAGTCCGGTATTTATATATTGTGGGGTCACCAGTCCGGTATTTATATATTGTGGGGTCACCAGTCCGGTATTTATATATTGTGGGGTCACCAGTCCGGTATTTATATATTGTGGGGTCACCAGTCCGGTATTTATACAATGAAATCATATCCCCTCTCAAGCGTCTCTTCTCCAGAGAGAATAAGTTCAGAGCTCACAACCTTTCCTCATAACTAAGATCCTCCAGACCCTTTATTAGCTTTGTTGCCCTTCTTTGTACTCGCTCCATTTCCAGTACATCCTTCCTGAGGACTGGTGCCCAGAACTGGACAGCATACTCCAGGTGCGGCCGGACCAGAGTCTTGTAGAGCGGGAGAATTATCGTTTTATCTCTGGAGTTGATCCCTTTTTAATGCCAATATTCTGTTTGCTTTGTTAGCAGCAGCTTGGCATTGCATGTCATTGCTGAGCCTATCATCTACTAGGACCCCCAAGTCCTTTTCCATCCTAGATTCCCCCAGAGGTTCTCCCCCCAGTCTATAGATTGCATTCAGATTTTTGCCACCCAAATGCATTATTTTACATTTTTCTACATTGAACCTCATTTGCCATGTAGTCGCCCCTCCCCCATTCATTTGTTCAGGTCTTTTTGCAAGATTTCCACATCCTGCGGAGAAGTTATTGCCCTGCTTAGCTTAGTATCGTCTGTAAATACAGAGATTGAACTGTTTATCCCATCCTCCAGATCGTTTATGAACAAATTCATATAGTATATACAGGAGCTCAACCATTACCCCCCCCACACACACACACACACACACACACCTACCCACCGTCCAAAATGTCATCAAATAAAATCTGCCTATCCCCCAATGATTATATAACAGCCCGGCAAATACCAGAGTCTCCACACTGCCAGTATAATCCCGGTTGGCCTCCGAACCTGAACTAGGGAAGGAAAGTCAAGTCATGACGCGTTTCGCCAACTTCTTTGGAGAGTTTGACTTTAATAAGTTTAAATGAATTTATTTTTTTCGGTGACAGATCTCCTTTAAATCAAAAAGCCGGCGTTGATTGGGGGGAAGTGGGGGACATAATGTTCTGGGTGTCCCGGTGTCCCGGTGTCCGGTCCCCGTCTCCTCCGGTGCAGTACAAGGATTTCATTGCTCTCTTGTCAGCGAGAATCTCTGTTAGCTGTTAATGGCTTGAATGGTTGAGTTAATGAGGTGCAGTTGATTGCATATTTGATATTCAGGAGACACATTCATTAGCTGTCTTACTGTATATTGCGGCTCGGATGGCTTCATTTGAATACAGAGGACGGTTGGGATTGGAGAAGACGAGGCCTGCGGAGGGCCTTCCTGTCATTGGGGACTTTTTCCGGCAGATTCAGAGTTGTTACCGATTAATAAAAAGCTAGTTAGTCTTTGGTATGAAGAGGAGAGACACAAAGACTCCGCAAACCGCTAAAGTCAAAGAAAGAATTAACGCCGAGGAGGGGGAGGGGAAGGGGGTCTAAGCCGTCACTTTCCAACACTTTCTTCTTTTTTACATTTATAGAACAATTATCTTTTTTCTGTTATTAACCTTTATTATCATCCCCATACAAAAGGTATATACTGTATACTATACATCTTCTATCCACTGTGGTTCCCAAATTCTCTTCATTTACTGAAATCCCCTCACACTGCTCCCCCCCTCCCCCCCCAGAGGAAGGACCGCCAACTACAACCACTGCATTCCCTGTACAACTACAACCCCCATCATGCCGAGCTTTATGTATGGTGAACACTGGTATAAGGCAGGACTCTGATGAGGCCGCTGATGTAAGGGGATGGCATGCTGATTTAAGAGCGGACTTACTGATGTAAGAAGGGGGGGGCACTAATGTAAAGCAGGACTCTGATGGGGGGCACTGATGTAAAGGAGGGGGCACTAATGTAGGGCAGGACTCTGATGGGGGGCACTGATGTAAAGGAGGGGGCACTAATGTAGGGCAGGACTCTGATGGGGGGCACTGATGTAAAGGAGGGGGCACTAATGTAAGGCAGGAGTCTGATGGGGTCACTGATATAAGGGGGGTTACTAATGTAAAGCAGGACATTGATAGGGGCACTGATGTTGGGGGGGGGCGCTGATGTAAAGCATGACCCTGATGGGGGCACTGATGTAGGGGAGGGGACACTAATGTAAGGAAGGACTCTGATGGGGGCACTGATGTAGGGGAGGGGGCACTAATGTAAGGCAGGACTCTGATGGGGGCACCGATGTAGGGGAGGGGGCACTAATGTAAGGAAGGACTCTGATGGGGGCACTGATGTAGGAGAGGGGGCACTAATGCACTAATGTAAGGAAGGACTCTGATGGGGGCACCGATGTAGGGGAGGGGGCACTAATGCACTAATGTAAGGAAGGACTCTGATGGGGGCACCGATGTAGGGGAGGGGGCACTAATGTAAGGCAGGACTCTGATGGGGGCACTGATGTAGGGGAGGGGACACTAATGTAAGGAAGGACTCTGATGGGGGCACCGATGTAGGGGAGGGGACACTAATGTAAGGAAGGACTCTGATGGGGGCACTGATGTAGGGGAGGGGACACTAATGTAAGGCAGGACTCTGATGGGGGCACCGATGTAGGAGAGGGGGCACTAATGTAAGGCAGGACTCTGATGGGGCACCGATGTAGGGGAGGGGGCACTAATGTAGGGAAGGACTCTGATGGGGGCACCGATGTAGGGGAGGGGGCACTAATGTAAGGAAGGACTCTGATGGGGGCACCGATGTAGGGGAGGGGGCACTAATGTAAGGAAGGACTCTGATGGGGGCACCGATGTAGGGGAGGGGGCACTAATGTAAGGCAGGACTCTGATGGGGCACTGATGTAGGGGAGGGGGCACTAATGTAAGGAAGGACTCTGATGGGGGCACCGATGTAGGGGAGAGGGCATTAATGTAAGGCAGGACTCTGATGGGGGCACCGATGTAGGGGAGGGGGCACTAATGTAGGGAAAGGACTCTGATGGGGGCACCAATGTAGGGGAGGGGGCACTAATGTAAGGCAGGACTCTGATGGGGCACTGATGTAGGGGAGGGGGCACTAATGCAAAGCAGGACTGAAATGAAGGGAGTGGCATGCTGATGAGGGGGAGGGGCTTCTAAGTTGAACTCTGATATAAGGGGAGACTCTGACGGGGACATTGATGTAAGCAGGGGGGGGGGGGGCTATGTAAGGTTAGACTTTCCCTTAGGTGGGGACACCATTGTAATGGGGAGGGGGGGGTTGTTGAAATGAATGGTCTGGAACTCTTCAGAAATGTTAATAGATCCTTTTCATTTTAAAGCATTACAATGCTGATCTTTAGTACGTTAATTTTATGTTAGTTTTTTTTTTCTTTTCTTTTTTACTGATGATTTAAATCACTATACAATAGATGAATAATAATAAATAAAACAATCATCTTCTTTCTACGGCTTCTAAAGAGAAAGTGCAGCAGAAGTTTCTTCCTTTCTGATTCTCCGTCTCTTGATGAAGTGGGAGGAGTTCAGAAGATGAGACACGATGGAAACAATGTAACCCTTTCCTGCTGCCTCTGCATTGGATTGGATGGGATGGAAACTTGTAGCTGTTCTTCCCGGATGATGAAATGAGATGAAAATAAATAAAGAAAGAAATGCATCGGCTAACAAGTAGCGAAGTGTGTCACCGAGCTGAAGAATTTCCGTGTAAGATCGGTCTGAATGGAGGATGTATATGACGCTGCCAGGGACTTATCAGTGATGTAATCAATCAATCAATAATCAACAAGTATACTGTATGGGCCACTTTACACCCGTATTTATATACAAAATATATATATATATATATATACACACACACACATATACAGTATATATATATATATTTTTTTTTTTGCAGTCTTGTGCATTTATCTAGATACGTCCGGTACGGTGACAAATGTTGGGGACCTCTGTTGTAAATTATATTTATGGTCTGTCTTGTTTCTTTGTACTTGCTTCTTCTTCCTTATCAGAATGTCGGGTGGGAGCTGACAGAGACAGAGGACCTCCGCTCTGCATTGTATTTATTATCGGTCTTGTTGGCTTCTCCTTGTTCCACTAATATATATACTTGTATACTAATACTGTATATACTTAAAGTGGAAGTAAACTCTCTCAATCCATCTTATCTCTGTGTAATCCTTAGAAATAGATAGGAAGGAAAATTATATTTACTTGTTTTATACTTTTTTTTTTTTTTGTTTTCCAGTTCCTTCAGTAGGCCAAGATGATGTCATACATCGGAGCAATGACGGGACGAGAGGCCGGGGTCAACATGTCAAACTGCCCCCCACCAAGCAAAAATCCCCCCCAAAAAACACTCAGCACTAACCTGAATGCTTATCCTACAAACATAACCCCCCTCCCCTCTTTCCAGCACAAATCCACCCCCCCCCCCCCACTGAAATCTTCCCTCTCAGCATAAATCTTTGCCCCCCCCCATAAAAATCAAGAATGAAAAGGTTTGTAAAGGCAGAAGGTTCATTCTATGCATTAGGATAAAAATCCTTCTGTGTGCAGCTGCCCCCCCCCCCCTCAGCCCCCCCCCCAATACTTACCTGAGCCCCCTCTCCATCCAGCGATGTCCACGAGTGTCTCAGCCATCCCAGATTCTCCTTCCTGATTGGCTGAGACACAGCAGTGGCAGCCATTGGCTGCCACTGCTGTCAATCAAAGTCAGCTAGCCAATCAGGAGAGAGAGAGGGGGCGGGGCTCCATGTCTGAATGGACACAGGAAGCTGTGACTCGGCTCCGGTGCCCCCATAGCAAACTGCTTACTGTGGGGGGCACTCACCAGAGGGAGGGGCCTGGAGAGCCAAAGAGGGACCCGAGAAGAGGAGGATCGGGGCTGCTCTGTGCAAATCCATTACAGAGAGGAGGGAAGTATAACATGTTTGTTATTTTAGAAAAAAACAAGACTTTACAATCTTTTTAAATCCTCTACCCCTAAAATAGCCCCTCCTAGTACACATCTTCTCCCCCCACTTCAAATCCCCCTCCCAGCACAAAATTCCCCCCTAAATCACCACTCCTACCATTCCCCCTCCCAAATTTCCCCTCATCCTAGAACAATACTTATTCCCTGCCGCCCCCCAAATTCCCCCTTCCAACACAAATCCCCTCCTGTCCATCTCGTTGTGGTGCCCCCCCCACCTCACATGATACCACAGTGCCCAGGACAGCCTCCTCTCCTACCCACACCTTGTCCTGGCCCTGCATCACAGGAGTCTTCAGGAGGGGAGGAGGAGATTTCTCAGCTAAGCACACCCTCCTGCCTGCATACCTGAGCTAAGGGCAGATGGACTCCAGGAAGTAAATGCAACATAAATCATCTGCCCTTTTCCAAGATGGCCACAGCTGAAAATGCAAAGGGGTGGGGGTGGGGGGTTCAAAGTGATTTCTAAACAAAATAAAGCACGGAGACACGGATGGATGGATGGATGGAGACATGGATGGGTTTAGACATGGGTGGATGGATGGAAGACATGGATGGATCAATGGATGGAGACATGGATGGATAAATGGATGGAGACATGGATGGAGACATCGATGGATGGAGACATGGATGGAGACATGGATGGATGGATGGATGGAGACATCGATGGATGGAGACATGGATGTATGGATGTATGGATGGATGAATGGATGGATCAATGGATGGATGGATGGAGACATGGATGGATCAATGGATGGAGACATGGATGGATGGAGACATGGATGGAGATATGGATGGATGGATGGATGGATCAATGGATGGAGACATGCATGGAGACATGGATGGAGACATGGATGGATGGAGACATGGATGGATGGATGAAGACATGGATGGATGGATGGAGACATGGATGGATGGAGACATGGATGGATGGATGGAGACATGGATGGAGACATGGATGGATGGATGGAGACATGGATAGATGGATGGAGACATGAATGGATGGGATGGAGACATGAATGGATGGATGGAGACATGGGTGGAGACATGGATGGATGGATGGATGGCTGGATGGGATGGAGACATGGATGGATGGGATGGAGACATGGATGGATGGGATGGAGACATGGATGGATGGGGGAGTGGAAGGATGGATGGAGACATGAATGGATGGAGACATGGATGGAAGGAGACACATATGGATGGATGGATGGATGGGGGAGATAAAAAGCTAAGCAGGATAGCAAGATATAGAATCTTTACAAGAAGACATAAATAAAATCGAGGGGTTGGCAGTTATACGGCAGATGAGATTTAATACTGAAAAATGGAAAGTGATGCACTTTGGAGGTAAAAATACGAATTCATTTTACTGACTCGGGGGAGATCTTCTGGGGGAATCTCGGACGGAAGAGGCTCTGGGGGTCTTAGCAGATTGCAGGTTCAGCAACTGTATGGACTGATGTCTTTATTCAACCTTACCAGCTATGTAAGCTGTATACTGTCAGGGCCGCAGATAGGGCAGTACAGCCAGCCCTCCTGTTCTGGGCCCGGGACCCATCAGTTCAGAAGGGGGGCTCAGGCATCTGCTGAGCGGGAGGGTCGGCTGTACTTTCTTATTGAAGCCACCGTTCCTCTTCTGCCTCTCCCTGCAGCGCTGCCAGCTTCTCCTCCTCTTTCTCCCTCCAGTTGCACTGCAGGCTGATTGGTCCTAGCACATGTGACCCTTCCATCTGCTGCCCAAGCCCCCCTGTGTGCCCCTTCCCCCACAGCACCTCCGGCTTCCCTCCTCTCCTCCCCTGCCGGGGGCTGCTGCAGGCACAAAGGGAGTTATTTCAGGAAAGAGAGTGGGGGAAGGGGCCTGTAAATATGTCATTTACTGGCTGCTTCCTTTCCTGAATAAACACAGTGAGTGATCGGTACCAATCGATCCTGTATCCATTCATCACCGAAGCATAGTAAACTGCATTTACTATGCTTCGGTTTGTGAATGAACAGGAAGTTTGAGTGTTTCCTATTCATTAATCTGTGCTGCTGAGGCTGCAAAGAAAGGGACTGATAAACTGATGTCCTCAATCACTTTCGGCTGCGAAGGGGGGCCCTGTCAGGTAGGCTGTATGGGGCCCCTTGATTTCCAACAGCAGCCCTGTATACTGTACAAGTAAATCGTTGTTTTTTGGGGTTTTTTTGCGCCTTTATTGTGCCCTTTCGCAGCACATACACAGTTACATAGTTAGGAAAGTTAGAAGCAAAAGTGACCCATCGCAACCTTAGTTTAGACAGTGACGTGCCTCCATCCCTAAAATTGGGTGTTACCCGGCCTCAACCCCAGTTGGGACAATCACTCCCAGACCACCATGCCGTTCCCCTACTGGAGCTTTCCAGACCACCATGCCATTCCCCTACTGGAGCTTTCCAGACCACCATGCCGTTCCCCTCCTGGAGCTTTCCAGACCACCATGCCATTCCTCTACTGGAGATTTCCAGACCACCATGCCGTTCCTCTACTGGAGATTTCCAGACCACCATGCCGTTCCCCTACTGGAGCTTTCCAGACCACCATGCCGTTCCCCTCCTGGAGCTTTCCAGACCACCATGCCATTCCTCTACTGGAGATTTCCAGACCACCATGCCGTTCCTCTACTGGAGATTTCCAGACCACCATGCCGTTCCCCTACTGGAGCTTTCCAGACCACCATGCCATTCCCCTACTGGAGATTTCCAGACCACCATGCCGTTCCCCTACTGGAGCTTTCTAGACCACCATGCCGTTCCCCTACTGGAGCTTTCCAGACCACCATGCCGTTCCCCTAATGGAGCTTTCCAGACCACCATGCCGTTCCTCTAATGGAGCTTTCCAGACCACCATGTTGTTCCCCTACTGGAGCTTTCCAGACCACCATGCCATTCCCCTACTGGAGCTTTCCAGACCACCATGCCGATCACCTACTGGAGCTTTCCAGACCACCATGCCATTCCCCTACTGGAGCTTTCCAGATCACCATGCCGTTCCCCTACTGGAGCTTTCCAGACCACCATGCCGTTCCCCTACTGGAGCTTTCCAGACCACCATGCCATTCCCCTACTGGAGCTTTCCAGATCACCATGCCGTTCCCCTACTGGAGCTTTCCAGACCACCATGCCGTTCCCCTACTGGAGCTTTCCAGACCACCATGACATTCCCCTGCTGGAGCTTTCCAGACCACTATGCCGTTCCCCAACTGGAGCTTTCCAGACCACCATGCCGTTCCCCTACTGGAGCTTTCCAGACCACCATGCCGTTCCCCTAATGGAGCTTTCCAGTCCACCATGTCGTTCCCCTACTGGAGCTTTCCAGACCACCATGCCGATCACCTACTGGAGCTTTCCAGACCACCATGCCGTTCCCCTACCGGAGCTTTCCAGACCACCATGCCATTCCCCTACTGGAGATGGGTCCTACTTGTGGATCCTTCTGTACGTATCTCTAGGAAAGGGGGTGTATTTGACATTTTCCTCTCCGAGGGCTTTGTATATTAATATTTATTTTATTTATTTTAATTTTCCAGTATACATCTTACCCTGATGATTGGCAGTCATCCATGAAACGCGCTGGGTATACAACTAAGGGTGCCCAGACAAGTCTATTTCAATCATGAATTTCAATATTATCATCATCCACCGCTTTTATATATTTATTATGTGATTTCTGCATTTATGATCTGTCATTTTATTTATACATTTATTTGTGTCTGTCGTTTTAACCACTTGCTTACCGGGCACTATCACCCCCTTTCTGCCCAGACCAATTTTCAGCTTTCAGCGCTGTCGCACTTTGATAGACAATTACGCGGTCATGTAACACTGTACACAAATGAAATTTTTATCATTTTTTCCCCACAAATGGAGCTTTCTTTTGTTGGTATTTAATCACCACTGAGGGGTTTTTATTTTTTGCTAAATAAACAAAAAAAAAAAACAGAAATGAAAAAAAAAAAAAAAAAAAAAGTTTCATAGTTTGTTATAAATTTTGCAAATGAGTAATTTTTCTCCTTCATTGATATTCGCTGATGAGGCTGCACTGATGGGCACTGATGGGCTGCACTGATGGGCACTGATGAGTGGCACTGATGGGCACTGATAAGACGGTACTGATGGGCACTGATAAGACGGCACTGATGGGCCCTGATGAGTGGCACTGATGGGCACTGATAGATGTCACTGATGGGCACTGGTAGGTGGCACTGATGGGCACTGGTAGGTGTCACTGATGGGCACTGGTAGGTGGTATTGATAGGCAGCACTGGTGATGAGGCACTGATTGTTGACATTTATAGGTGGCACTGTGAGCACTGATAGGTGACACTGTGAGCACTGATGGGTGGTACTGTGGGCACTGGTAGGTGGCGCTGGTGGGCACTGGTAGGTGGCACTATTGTGCACAGGTAGGTGGCACAGGTGGGCACAGAAGCCTCTGCAGAGGCACTCCACGATCTGGACTGATGGCCCTCTCACAGCCGCCGGTGATCGGCTTTTTGGTACCTTAAGGAGAAAAAATAGCCGATTACCGGCTCTGTTTACATCACATGATCAGCTGTCATTGGCTGACAGGGGGCGCGCAGGCCGCACGAGCACGGTAGAACGTCTATGGACGTCCTCTCGGCAAAGTAGATCCGCACTGTAGCCATCTTTCAGCTATAGCGCGGACGGGAAGAGGTTAATCATGTCCACTGATTGATTGGTTTGCATTAACTCTATTATTACAATTATCATGTTAATAATTTTCTTATAATTATATTTAAAATGATACATTACCTATTCATATATTCATTCTGCCTACAAATATCACGGACCCCCCTTAGGGGATTATGACACAAAATAAATGACATTTACTAAAAATAATTCTCAGCTCTACATACAGATTTCTACCAATCACATTGAAATGCCTCCTGTAAAGTCCCATCTTCCCTCCCCATACTTTGTTACATAGTCAGGTCCATGTAATCCACGTACGTGCGGACGCGCCCGAAATCCGCCACCTAAAGCGATCTTGAAGGAAATCTTTACATGGTACAATATCTCCACATTCGTCAATAAAAAAAAAAAACACACACACACAAACATTTAAAGCCGTTTTCTATCATTCTATAAATTTCAGACCGCGTTTCCTTCCCAAGATAAGTGCGCCAAATCTATGACAAGGCAGCCAATGGGGAATTAGGAATGGAAAGGCCACACTTCGCCGACAAGCGCTTTTGTAATGAAGAGCCGAGTCGTCTTTGATTTCCAGGTAAACGTTTGTGAAAAGAAATATCAATCCGGGAATAGGAGTGAGTTCCCTCCACCTGCCGAGGAGCGGCGGATCTTCACTCGGCGTATCTCGCCAACCAGACAAAAACATGGCAGGACCCAATTCCAACAAGAAAGACGGAGATTTACATGTGTTGTATTTATTTGTAATGCATTTCAGCGTCTCGGAGCCTCAAGAATGCGATTATTGTGCAGGAGGAGAGCCGCGTTATCAGAAGGTGCCATCCTCTGCTGTATGGAGCGCGGCGGCGGGGGGGTTCAAACGCCCATTTTGAAGCACAGACCCCTGTTAGTGCGTTAGGAAACAAAGCGCGGAGCCGCTACGTCTGTGTGTTTTATTAATGGCGAGTATTATTACCGCCGATAATGAGAGTGCTGAGCCACAGCACCGATAACACGAGCGCCAGAGAAAAGATGAGTTAGCAGATGAAAAATACGATTGTTCGCAATTCAATATGAAAAAAAAATGTAATTGTTCATCACCTCTGATTGTGATAATTTCTCGCCCTATCTGCGGAGAAGCGCACCTCCATTATATAGAACTCCGCCTCCAAATCCATCAAAAGGAACATTAAGGAAGCTCCGCCTCCACAGATCGGCTCTGTGCAATGTCCCCATCGATGTGAACAACGCCACCCCCAGAGTCTATCACCCCAAAAAGACAAAGGTCACCGCTGCTCCATCTACTGTAATGGACAGTGGCGGCTGGTGCTCAATTTTCTTGGGGGGGGGCGGCCCACGCCCCCCACGCAGCCAGCCCCCCTCCCCAGTCAGTCAAGCCACCCCCCACACACATACACATACACATACCCCTCACCCGTCGTTCGATTGATCGACGCTTCGCTCGCCAGCCCCGCACTTACTCCATCCAGGTTGCGGCATCGACGGCTTCCTTCCCTGCATATCCTCCAGAGTCCCGGCGGTCGCTTCTCCTCCCGGCCAATCAGGAGTTTGGACTTGCGGCCAGCCAGGTGTTAGGGCTCTCGGCCAATCGGGTCTTAGGACCCGCTTCCTGATTGGCCCGGAAGGAGAAGCAGTAAAACATTAGCGAATATTGATTCACTAATGTCACACAACTCGGTGGGCTCGGGGCGCAGTGCATTGAAATACATGAGTCCGGCACCCTGCATGTAGATTAGGAGGCTGGGCTAAAGGATTAAGGGGGGCGGTGCCCCTTCGCCCTGTATGAGCGTCCGTCACTGGTAATGGAGTTCACTTCCCAACTTAAAAAAAGCTGTATACTGTATGTTTGTGATCTGCAAAGGGTTGCTTTCAGCTATGAGCAACTCAGCGTGTGGCCCCTGTGAAGCGGTTGGGTAGACAATTGGCTGCTTCCTTTCAACCTTCTGCCTGCTCTTTGGTGGGGCCCAGTCTTTAAGGTGGTGCACACAAGTACCATTCCTTTAAAGCTCTGAATGCAGTGATCTGATGCTACTAGGTAAATAGTTAGCCTCTCTCTCTCTGCTAGCAGTGGTAATTCAAACACAGTGAGAGCCCGTTCACCAGTGCAAGGCACATAACGGACCCCTAATCTGAACACTTGGCGGTCAGTGATTCCTCTGGCTCTGTACACAGGGTGAACTCCCCTCTCGGCAACTCCGGCTCTCAGCTGTCCGGGTTGCAGTCTCAGGCCCTAGGATATACTGGTGAAATGCATAAAGTGCAACAGAGATGTGCGCCCCCTCCACATGTAGGTAGGTGGAGTTTATGCTGCCCCAGTCGGACAGGTGGGGATGTCCTAATTGCACAAGTAACTGTGGTGATGTATATTAAATTGAGAGAGTTTATTCTAGTTCAGTCGTCTGTTCAAGTAAAGGTACCCCATGTGTAAGGCAGTGACACTGCACAAAGTGCCCATCATAGCCCAGAAGAACCCACCCTGGAGCAGACTTCTCATGTGACCCTTGCTTGGCGCCCAACGAGGAGAGAAACATGGAGGATGTGAAGACCACCCCATCACCCTACCCCCCCCCTACTACACGCAGCTGGGAAAACTGTTATCTGTCCCCTCCTTTTGAAGAATTTCTCCTTGGGGAAGTCTGTCACCCCATCTTATAGCGAGCTCCTCCTACCAAACTACATCTCCCATTATTCAGTGCGGCCTGCATTAAACCTTGCAACTTCTTCACTCCAGCTGGCTCCCCCCTGCTAACTGGAGGCAGGACAGCATTGACTGAGATAACAAAGAAGTCCAGAAGAAGTATAGAGAAGATGCAATACAGCGCTCCTCATGGTTGTCCCCTCTGATAGTCAAGCACCTGGCTACACCTTTATGTTCTTTCCACAGTCATTAGGCCAGTTTGGTCAAATCATGGGTTATTCCTTAGTGGCAGTGGTGGGCAGTCCTTCCTCCCGGACTGATCACATAATAATGTATGAGCCAGGAGTCAGTCCAGGAGGTCAGGCTGTTGATAGCCCCAGGGGGTATATGTTTATGATAACCTGGGCTCCCAGGAAGGAGTTTAAATGGTGCTGGCTACCATTCAACCCAGGAGAACCCAACGGCATTATGCCCCGTACACACGGTCGGACTTTCCGACAACACGGTCGGACATTCCGACAACAAAATCCTAGGATTTTTTCCGACGGATGTTGGCTCAAACTTGTCTTGCATACACACGGTCACACAAAGTTGTCGGAAAATCCGATCGTTCTGAACGCGGTGACGTAAAACACATACGTCGGGACTATAAACGGGGCAGTGGCCAATAGCTTTCATCTCTTTATTTATTCTGAGCATGCGTGGCACTTTGTCCGTCGGATTTGTGTACACACGATAGGAATTTCCGACAACGGATTTTGTTGTCGGAAAATTTTATCTCCTGCTCTCCAACTTTGTGTGTCGGAAAATCCGATGGAAAATGTCCGATGGAGCCTAAACACAGTCGGAATTTCCGACAACACGCTCCAATCGGACATTTTCCAT
Source organism: Aquarana catesbeiana (assembly GCF_042186555.1). Lineage (NCBI taxonomy): Eukaryota > Metazoa > Chordata > Amphibia > Anura > Ranidae > Aquarana > Aquarana catesbeiana. The sequence continues at coordinate 3,034,708 of NC_133326.1, read as the reverse complement.
TGGAAAATCCGACCGCGTGTACGGGGCATTAGACTGGAAGAAGACTTAGTTCTCGGCCCCGGAAGTACAGACAAACCTTTTTTTTTTAGTTATATTTCACTTTGGGGTCACAGTAGTACATTCACTTTTGTTCTCAGCTATTGTCCACTATCAGCTGACAGGGCAGAGCCGTGCCAAGTACGGGAAGGATCCTGTATAAAGGCCAGGGAGCAAAAAAAGGCTGTTTGTTTTGTAAGGGAAATTTTTCCTTAGCTAAGTGAAAGAAATGAAGCCGACTTCTATCATCCAATCACATGCAAGAGAAAAATACTGTTTTTGTTTTACTTGCATGTGATTGGATATTCTTTGAAAAGTAAATGTTCACCACTTTTACAAAGCCAAGGGAAAATTCCATCCATTTGCCTTTAGTAAATCAGCCTCTGTAGATGAAATGACTTTGTTGTTGAGTTTGGTTGATCGCTAATGTCCTCTCGCATCGTTCTTCCTTTATGATTATCTTTAGAGTAAAAGGTGTTTGTCCTGCACAGCGCGGTTTGGGTTTGTTGACGCCGTTATGGCATTGATTAGTAATAATAAATGGCTCGGGTCTGTTCATAACATCTCAGACTTCGCAGGCTTTCAGTCGTTAGATATAAAAGTCCATAATAACTGTAATTAAACGATTTGCTGTTCAAAACTGAATAATTGTAGAAAGTGTATTACTTGCCACCGCAGGACTGATGTGGTGAAAGGTCGTCTTGTCCACTTACTTATTGTGATAGTTAATTGTAGTAAATTTCCATTTACCAGTAATAAGAACATCTCAGAGCCTGAGAGTCATTATCACAATGGCCTGCAGATAACTCTCCGAGATAAAGGACTTCCAACCAAAGGTAAAGTCTTGCTTGGTGGTCTGTGTGAGAAGAAGAGGGACTCTACTCTGGGGTAACACAACGAGCCTCTTGGGAACTCCAAACTCAAGTCAGTTTTTTGAACACCTATGCCATATTGTCACATCCCTCCACCACAACCCCCTGACCCCCGTCCCCCATACACCATTATTGCTGACTGGTACTGCCACCTGATCATTGGGGGGGAAGCCACTGTCACTGACTGGTACTGCCACCTGATCATTGGGGGGGGAAGCCACTGTCACTGACTGGTACTGCCACCTGATCATTGGGGGGGAAGCCACTGTCACTGACTGGTACTGCCACCTGATCATTGGGGGGGGAAGCCACTGTCACTGACTGGTACTGCCACCTGATCATTGGGGGTAAAGCCACTGTCACTGACTGGTACTGCCACCTGATCATTGGGGGGGGAAGCCACTGTCACTGACTGGTACTGCCACCTGATCATTGGGGGAACGCCACTGTCACTGACCGGTACTGCCACCTGATCATTGGGGGGAAAGCCACTGTCACTGACCGGTACTGCCACCTGATCATTGGGGGGGGAAGCCACTGTCACTGACTGGTACTGCCACCTGATCATTGGGGGGAAAGCCACTGTCACTGACTGGTACTGCCACCTGATCATTGGGGGAACGCCACTGTCACTGACCGGTACTGCCACCTGATCATTGGGGGGGAAAGCCACTGTCACTGACTGGTACTGCCACCTGATCATTGGGGGGAAAACCACTGTCACTGACTTGTACTGCCACCTGATCATTGGGGGGAAAGCCACTGTCACTGACTGGTACTGCCACCTTATCATTAGGGGAACGCCACTGTCACTGACTGGTACTGCCACCTTATCATTGGGGGAACGCCACTGTCACTGACTGGTACTGCCACCTGATCATTGGGGGGAAAGCCACTGTCACTGACTGGTACTGCCACCTGATCATTGGGGGGAAAGCCATTGTCACTGACTGGTACTGCCACCTGATCATTGGGGGAACGCCACTGTCACTGACCGGTACTGCCACCTGATCATTGGGGGGGGAAAGCCACTGTCACTTACTGGTGCCGCAACCTTAACATTGGGGGAAATGCCACTGTCACTGACTGGTGCTGCAGCCTTATCATTGGGGGGGAAGCCACTGTCACTTACTGGTGCCGCAACCTTAACATTGGGGGAAATGCCACTGTCACTGACTGGTGCTGCAGCCTTATCATTGGGGGGGAAGCCACTGTCACTTACTGGTGCCGCAACCTTAACATTGGGGGAAATGCCACTGTCACTGACTGGTGCTGCAGCCTTATCATTGGGGAGAAAGCCACTGTCACTTACTGGTGCTGCAGCCTTATCATTGGGGGGGGGGGGGACCACTGTCACTGACTGGTGCTTCAGCCTTATCATTGGAGAGAAAGCCACTGTCACTGACTGGTGCTGCAGCCTTATCATTGGGGGGGGGGGACCACTGTCACTGACTGGTGCTTCAGCCTTATCATTGGAGAGAAAGCCACTGTCACTGACTGGTGCTGCAGCCTTATCATTGGGGGGGGGGGGCACTATCACTTACTGGTGCTGCAACCTTAACATTGGGGGAAATGCCACTGTCACTGACTGGTGCTGCAGCCTTATCACTGGGGGAGAAGGCCACTGTCACTGACTGGTATTGCCATCTGATCATTGGGGGAAAGCCACTGTCACTGACTGGTGCTGCAGCCTTCGCATTGGGGGGGGGGCACCGCTGTCACTGACTGGTGCTGCAGCCCTACCATTAGGGAGAAAGCCACTGTCACTGACTGCTGTTGTAGCCTTATCATTGGGGGGGAGCCACTGTCACTGACTGGTGCTGCAACCTTATCATTGGGGGGGAGCCACTGTCACTGACTGGTGCTGCACCATTATCATTGGGGGGAACATCACTGTCACTGACTGGTGCTGCCACCTGACTGTTGGGGAGAACGGATCTGGGCCCCAACATGCTGGGCAGCAGGGAGAGGGTTTAATACAGACTGACAGATTGTTATTGTACCCATGCCCCTTAAGCAGGACCATCCTCGGTAACCCAGGATAGGGCTTTGTTTGAGGGGTTGTTTCCATTTCCTTTCCTTTGGCTATTGTAGTATTTTATATATATATATATTGTTGCAATAAATATCCCCTCTTCAGCCCTTCTGCAGTAAGTGCTACACAAGTTTCCCAGAGCATTGTGGGAAAAAATGGAATGTAGATGGTTCATACAAGCAAAAAGAACGATTGCCTTTTTTTCTGGACGCATTTGCAGGTGCGGTATGATGGCCAGTCTGAATTTCAAGTCCTCTAGAGGAGTTGAGGGCCTCTTCTTATGTGCGGTGTGGAGAGATTAAATCCTCCGACTTCTCCCCGAAGCCGAGCGTTTGCTCTCCTTGGTTCATGCCGGCAAATTAAAAACGTAAATTTACATCTCTAGTAAACTGCGCCGGACATTTTTATTATCCCGAGAAAAGACAGATTTTAAGTTGCAGAGCTGCGAGCGGTGACAAGGAAGCTTTATGAATGATGGGTCCGGGGCGGCTCCTGCATACAAAACTCATCTGCCTGGTAAACAAAAGCGGGGAGCCGGTACAGTAATTTAAGTGTATTTATTGACGCTAACGACAGAATTTCACAAGCCTTATAAACCGCCGTTGTTTTAAGGACCAAAAGCTAACCGATCGCTCTTTCCATTTTCTCTCTTCTAACACCTCACTGTGCTGTCACAACATTTACCAATCAATAATAATTTACTTCTGTATCTGCACTGAATCCTCGCCGGTGACTGGCACACACAATTATTTACAGAGAGAAGACATTTCGAGCCTCGATGACACCGGCGCTGTCACCATAAAGTCAATTCCATGACACTCGCAGAACAATGGATACGCGGAGGCTCCGGGAACGCTCAGGAAGGGTCTCCAGAAATGGCGGCCTGGTTTGGTTTGCCATGGATGACCTCATGTACTAAAAACAAAAAACAAAAAACATTTATAATAAATTCTTATCTATAACATTCTCATGAAAATACCATCACAGAGATAAATCGGGGCGTAGGGTCTGGATGCAGCTTGTGTGCGATCAACAGGCCTGGGACAAGGGGTGGGCAGGAGGGACGGCTTCCCTGGGTGCCATGGTGATTTTGGGCTGGGGTTGTGCTAGAATGGGTGATTAGGAGGGGAGGATTTGTACTAGGTGAGTGGATTTCTAAGAGAATAGGCGGTGACAGGTCCTCTTTATGGAGAGATCCGGGGTCTATAATAAATGTAAACATCCCATGTGACAGTAATAGGAGGTGACAGATCCTCTTTATGGAGAGATCTGGGGTCTATAATGAATGTAAACATCCCATGTGACAGTAATAGACGGTGACAGGTCCTCTTTATGGAGAGATCTGGGGTCTATAATGAATGTAAACATCTTATGTGACAGTAATAGGAGCTGACAGGTCCTCTTTATGGAGAGATCTGGGGTCTATAATGAATGTAAACATCCTATGTGACAGTAATAGACGGTGACAGGTCCTCTTTATGGAGAGATCTGGGGTCTATAATGAATGTAAACACCCCATGTGACAGTAATAGGAGGTGACAGGTCCTCTTTATGGAGAGATCTGGGGTCTATAATGAATGTAAACATCCCATGTGACAGTAATAGGTGGTGACAGGTCCTCTTTATGGAGAGATCTGGGGTCTATAATGAATGTAAACATCCCATGTGACAGTAATAGGGGGTGACAGGTCCTCTTTATGGAGAGATCTGGGGTCTATAATGAATGTAAACATCCCATGTGACAGTAATAGGAGGTGACAGGTCCTCTTTATGGAGAGATCTGGGGTCTATAATGAATGTAAACATCCCATGTGACAGTAATAGACGGTGACAGGTTCTCTTTATGGAGAAATCTGGGGTCTATAATGAATGTAAACATCCCATGTGACAGTAATAGGGGGTGACAGGTCCTCTTTATGGAGAGATCTGGGGTCTATAATGAATGTAAACATCCCATGTGACAGTAATAGGCGGTGACAGGTTCTCTTTATGGAGAGATCTGGGGTCTATAATGAATGTAAACATCACATGTGACAGTAATAGGAGGTGACAGGTCCTCTTTATGGAGAGATCTGGGGTCTATAATGAATGTAAACATCCCATGTGACAGTAATAGGAGGTGACAGGTCCTCTTTATGGAGAGATCTGGGGTCTATAATGACTGTAAACATCCCATGTGACAGTAATAGACGGTGACAGGTCCTCTTTATGGAGAGATCTGGGGTCTATAATGAATGTAAACATCCCATGTGACAGTAATAGGAGGTGACAGGTCCTCTTTATGGAGAGATCTGGGGTCTATAATGAATGTAAACATCCCATGTGACAGTAATAGACGGTGACAGGTGCTCTTTATGGAGAGATCTGGGGTCTATAATGAATGTAAACATCCCATGTGACAGTAATAGACAGTGACAGGTCCTCTTTATGGAGAGATCCGAGGTCTATAATGAATGTAAACATCCCATGTGACAGTAATAGGCAGTGACAGGTCCTCTTTATGGAGAGATCTGGGGTCTATAATGAATGTAAACATCCCATGTGACAGTAATAGGTGGTGACAGGTCCTCTTTATGGGGAGATCTGGGGTCTATAATGAATGTAAACATCCCATGTGACAGTAATAGACAGTGACAGGTCCTCTTTATGGAGAGATCCGAGGTCTATAATGAATGTAAACATCCCATGTGACAGTAATAGGGGGTGACAGGTCCTCTTTATGGAGAGATCTGGGGTCTATAATGAATGTAAACATCCCATGTGACAATAATAGGGGGTGACAGGTCCTCTTTATGGAGAGATCTGGGGTCTATAATGAATGTAAACATCCCATGTGACAGTAATAGGAGGTGACAGGTCCTCTTTATGGAGAGATCTGGGGTCTATAATGAATGTAAACATCCCATGTGACAGTAATAGGAGGTGACAGGTCCTCTTTATGGAGAGATCTGGGGTCTATAATGACTGTAAACATCCCATGTGACAGTAATAGAAGGTGACAGGTCCTCTTTATGGAGAGATCTGGGGTCTATAATGACTGTAAACATCCCATGTGACAGTAATAGAAGGTGACAGGTCCTCTTTATGGAGAGATCTGGGGTCTATAATGAATGTAAACATCCCATGTGACAGTAATAGGAGGTGACAGGTCCTCTTTATGGAGAGATCTGGGGTCTATAATGAATGTAAACATCCCATGTGACAGTAATAGGAGGTGACAGGTCCTCTTTATGGAGAGATCTGGGGTCTATAATGACTGTAAACATCCCATGTGACAGTAATAGAAGGTGACAGGTCCTCTTTATGGAGAGATCTGGGGTCTATAATGAATGTAAACATCCCATGTGACAGTAATAGGCGGTGACAGGTCCTCTTTATGGAGAGATCTGGGGTCTATAATGAATGTAAACATCCTATGTGACAGTAATAGATGGTGACGGGTCCTCTTTATGGAGAGATCTGGGGTGTATAATGAATGTAAACATCCCATGTGACAGTAATAGGAGGTGACAGGTCCTCTTTATGGAGAGATCTGGGGTCTATAATGAATGTAAACATCCCATGTGACAGTAATAGGAGGTGACAGGTCCTCTTTATGGAGAGATCTGGGGTCTATAAGACCCCCAATCCCTCCTTTGCCCTTAATCTCGCGTGGCCGGCGTCGATCGGCCATGCGCACCTGATTCCCCGCCGGTGGCGTGCGAGCGCCTGCTATCGCTATACAGACGTACCCATATGGCGATTCGTGGGAACAAATCACTTTGCCGACGTCTATCGGCGTGAGCCGGTCAGCAAGTGGTTAAAAATGGTTAAAAATGGTGCTGATGACCTCTGGGGGGAATGGGAAGTGACGTCACGTTACGTCTCAGCTTCCTTTGGGTGTCCTGGTAGGATGGAAGAGCCCAAGAAAGCCGCGGAAGGTGGCGGGAGGAGGGGGGAGGGGTGGGGGGGCGGCTCCTCCCGCTGCTTGTAATAGCAATTGAGCAGCTAGTTAGGTGCTAGGATTGCTTTTACAAGAGATCCAACAGTTGGCTCTATAAAATGGTAGCGGGTGACGCCTGCAGCTGCAGATCAACCTGAAGACCAATGACATGGAAGAACGTGATTGATACAATGTTTCTGAATTTGTTCTTATTGTTGATTTGTTTCAGTTTTGTATTTGGAGTGTGTAATGTATCAATATTTATTTCTGAGTGATATTTGTGATCATAGAAGGACTTGTGTTCATATTTAGGTGGAGGGAGAGCCAATCACATGTTCAGATAATAGATTGGTCTATCTCCCACAGATCCCCCGTCACAGAGATGAGTCGGGTGTAATGTCGGCCGATTGGGCGATTTGGCGATTGGGCGGGATGCGGCTCAATGAGTAATACAAGAAGGGACCGCCGCCCTCACGGCTCTTCTCAACACAACAGACAGCCACATTTTTTAATTTGTGACCAATGTGTTTGTGAGGCTCCGCCCACCTTATGAAACATTCCTTGTAAAGAATTGTTTTTTTGTTTTGTTTTTTTTTTTACAATCGTTTTTATTCGTTTTTAGACATTTTTTTACAAAACCAACAATCGTGAAATCCAATCTCTAAGTTACAATTAAATGTCAATATAATTATAAACCTTCCAGAAATGTCATAATCCAAATAAAGGGGTTGTAACCCCTCGTACATCCTAGGTATTAAGGTGAAAAAACACCTGGCCCCCCCTCCCCCCCGTTTTACTCACCTGAACCCCTTCATTCAGTTGGCGGGGACGCGCTGGCTCCTTTTCTCCACGGGGTTCCGGCTCTTGATTGGATAGATTGAAAGCAGCGCAGCCATTGGCTCCCGCCGCTGTCAATCAAATCCAATGATGCGGGTCCCGGGGGGGGCGGGGCCGAGTCCAGCATTCTGTGTCTATAGACGCAAATGCTGGACTTGGGAGCGTGCCCGCAAGGTGACCCCCCCCCTCGGGGAAGCGCTTCTCTGAAGGGGGTTATCAGATGTGGGGAGGAGCCACGAGAGCCGCCCCCGGGGGGACCCCAGAAGAGGAGGTTCGGGGCCACTCTGTGCAAAACGAGCCGCACAGTGGAGGTAAGTGTGATATGTTTGTTATTTAAAAAAATAAATAACTAATTACCCTTACAATCACTTTAAATCATTCTTATACAAAAAAAAAACAAAACAAAAAACAATTAAACAATATAAATATACCAAACACTAAAACAAGACAAAAAAGAAAAAACAACACACATTCAGCACCTTTCCTTCTAAATCCTATGTACACTATATTACCAAAAGTATTGGGACGCCTGCCTTTACACACACATGAACTTTAATGACCTCCCAGTCTTAGTCCGGAGGGTTCAGTATTGAGTTGGCTCCGCCCTTTGCAGCTATAACAGCTTCAACTCTTCTGGGAAGGCCGTCCACAAGGTTTAGGAGGGTGTCTATGGGAATGTTTGACCATTCTTCCAGAAGAGCATTTGTGAGGTCAGGCACTGATGTTGGACAAGAAGGCCTGGCTCAACGTCTCCACACTAATTCATCCCAAAGGTGTTCTATCGGGTTGAGGTCAGGACTCTGTGCAAGCCAGTCACGTTCCTCCACCTCAAACTCGCTCCTCCATGTCTTTATGGACCTTGCTTTGTGCACTGGTGGGCAGTCATGTTGGAACAGGAAGGGGCCGTCCCCAAACTGTTCCCACAAAGTTGGGAGCATGAAATTGTCCAAAAATGTCTTGGTATGCTGACGCCTTAAGAGTTCCCTTCACTGGAACTAAGGGGCCAAGCCCAACCCCTGAAAAACAACCCCACATCATAATCCCCCTCCCCCCACACCATAATCCCCCCTCCACCAAATGATTTGGACCAGTGCAAAAAGCAAGGTCCATTAATACATGGATGGGCGAGGTTGGGGTGGAGGAACTTGACTATCCTGCACAGAGTCCTGACCTCAACTCGAAAGAACACCTTTGGGATGAATTAGAGCGGAGACTGCGAGCCAGGCCTTCTCATCCAACATCAGTGCCTGACCTCACAAATGTCCTTCTGGAAGAATGGTCAAACATTCCCATAGACACCCTCCTAAACCTTGTGGACAGCTTTCCTAGAAGAGTTGAAGGTGTTATAGCTGCAAAGGGCGGAGCCAACTCAATATTGAACCCTACGGAATAAGACTGGGATGTCATTAAAGTTCATGTGTGTGTAAAGGCAGGTGTCCCAATACTTTTGACAATATAGTGTATATTTCATACAGCCATGAACAATATGTTAACTGGCTGATTGCCATGAATACCCAGGTACCCTCCAGTATAGGACACACCTGCCAGCCTCCCTGACCTACCTCTAGCTCCAAGCATGCATGAATGACCCTCATTTATAACGTCCAAAACCAAGATGACTGCCAGAGGTTGCCAGGAGTTGCCGCATCCAATCAGACAGCCGATACCTCTGAAACACAGGCAAAGTCCAGGAAGCACTATGTGTATGAATGTGAAGTAGGGACTTGGATTGTGAGCTCCTCGAGGGCGGGACCCTCACAGACTGGGTGGGCTATAGGCAGGTGCAGGTTCTCCTCCATCCAATAGGTGGCACTGTGCCATTATACAGATGAAGTGCAGTTTATATAGGGAACTGTCCATACTGGGGCCAATTTATTCAGGAGCCAATTAACCTCCCAACATGTCCTTGGCGTGTGAGAGGAAACTGGCCTTCTCAGAGCAAACCTACACATGTAGAACATGCAAACTCCATGCAGATAGCTCTGAGCCACAGTGCTGTGATGTCCACACATTGGGATGTACATACAATCTGATCTTCTCTGGCTTATTACATCTCCTGGTAAACCAGCAGTAAATCTGTTGTGTGCCTGACCACACACTGGGAGGTACATGTGTTTGAAGCAAACCAGAGGGCAATAAATAAAAGCGCTCCACCATGTGACCATATACGTGTTCGGCGATGTACGCATTTCGCCTACGAGCTTTGTGAGAGTCCTAGCTCTCTTTGCTCAAACTGTCACATTGTAGACACCTGCCGGGATTTCCTCCCGACTTGGCTGACAGCGCGGTATGCGCACTCCGTGAACGTTTCTTCCACTTTCTGCAGTTTATAGAAACGATCGATGTCCAATCACACACTGACTCTGCAAAACGGTGTCAGATAACGAGCGCCTTCCGTTCTCAGAAGTTCTTATGTCACCTCTGATGTTAACCCCTCTATAGTCCAGCCGTTGGACATCACGTGCCATTCATCTCTATCCGCAGGTCGGCCACACTTATGATATCCGTACATAGCCCGTCCATTAGGGCCGCCGCCCCCCTAATCCATGCATCCGGCCCTCTAATCTATATGCAGGGCGCCGGACGCACGGATTCCAATGTTTTTTTTTTTTTTATAGAAGCACGTGATTAGAATCAGAGGCTCTAATTGGCTTCCAAAAAGGGTGGGCTTGGGGCGCAGAGCACTGCAACCTGAGACCACCCACTTGTGTGACATTAATGAATTAATATTCCCTATTGTCTTCCTGATTCTTCTCCCGGCCAATCAGGAAGCGGGTCTTAAGCAGGGTGAAGCCGCCAAGGAGGAGGAGACGCAGGGTGAAGCACAAAGGAGGAGGAGGAGACGCAGGGTGAAACACAAAGGAGGAGGAGGAGACACAGGGTGAAGCCGCTAAGGAGGAGGAGACACGGGGTGAAGCTGCCAAGGAGGAGGAGACACAGTGTGAAGCCGCCAAGGAGGAGGAGACACAGGGTGAAGCTGCCAAGGAGGAGGAGACACAGTGTGTAGCCGCCAAGTAGGAGGAGACACAGGGTGAAGCCGCCAAGGAGGAGGAGACACAGTGTGAAGCCGCCAAGGAGGAGGAGACACAGTGTGAAGCCGCCAAGGAGGAGGAGACACAGGGTGAAGCTGCCAAGGAGGAGGAGACACAGTGTGTAGCCGCCAAGTAGGAGGAGACACAGGGTGAAGCCGCCAAGGAGGAGGAGACACAGGGTGAAGCTGCCAAGGAGGAGGAGATGCAGGGTGAAGCCGCCAAGAAGGAGGAGACGCAGGGTGAAGCCGCCAAGGAGGAGGAGACGCAAGGTGAAGCCGCCAAGGAGGAGGAGACACAGGGTGAAGCCGCCAAGGAGGAGGAGACACAGGGTGAAGCCGCCAAGGAGGAGGAGACGCAGGGTGAAGCCGCCAAGGAGGAGGAGACGCAGGGTGAAGCCGCCAAGGAGGAGGAGACGCAGGGTGAAGCCGCCAAGGAGGAGGAGACGCAGGGGGAAGCCGCCAAGGAGGAGGAGACGCAGGGTGAAGCCGCCAAGGAGGAGGAGACACAGGGTGAAGCCGCCAAGGAGGAGGAGACGCAGGGTGAAGCCGCCAAGGAGGAGGAGACGCAGGGTGAAGCCGCCAAGGAGGAGGAGACCCAGGGTGAAGCCGCCAAGGAGGAGGAGACACAAGGTGAAGCCGCCAAGGAGGAGGAGACGCAGGGTGAAGCCGCCAAGGAGGAGGAGACGCAGGGTGAAGCCGCCAAGGAGGAGGAGACACAGGGTGAAGCCGCCAAGGAGGAGGAGACGCAGGGTAAAGCCGCCAAGGAGGAGGAGACCCAGGGTGAAGCCGCCAAGGAGGAGGAGACGCAGGGTGAAGCCGCCAAGGAGGAGGAGACGCAGGGTGAAGCCGCCAAGGAGGAGGAGACGCAGGGTGAAGCCGCCAAGGAGGAGGAGACGCAGGGTGAAGCCGCCAAGGAGGAGGAGACACAGGGTGAAGCCGCCAAGGAGGAGGAGACGCAGGGTGAAGCCGCCAAGGAGGAGGAGATGCAGGGTGAAGCCGCCAAGGAGGAGGAGACGCAGGGTGAAGCCGTCAAGGAGGAGGAGACACAGGGTGAAGCCGCCAAGGAGAAGGAGACCCAGGGTGAAGCCGCCAAGGAGGAGGAGACACAGGGTGAAGCCGCCAAGGAGGAGGAGGAGTGTGCCTGACCACACACTGGGATGTACATGTGTTGAAGCAAACAAGAGGGCAATAAATAAAAGCGCTCCACCATGTGATCATATAGGTGCTCGGCAATGTACGCAGTTCTCCTACAAGCTTTGTGAGAGTTCTGCCTGTCTTTGCTCAAACTGTCACATTGTAGACACCTGCCTAGATTTCCTCCCGACTCGGCTGACAGCGCGGTATGCGCACTCCGTGAACGTTTCTTCCACTTTCTGTAGTTTATAGAAACGATTGATGTCCAATCACACACTGACTCTGCAAAACGGTGTCAGATAATGAGCGCCTTCCATTCTCAGAAGTTCTTATGTCACCTCTGATGTTAGCCCCTCTATAGTCCAGTCGTTGGACCTTTCATCATAGACCTCGTTGACTCCTCTCCAAATGTAGTGTTTATGGTTGTGGCCAAAAAGCTCAATTTTGGTCTCATCACTCCAAATGACTTTGTGGCAGAAGGTTTGAGGCTTGTCTCTGTGCTGTTTGGCGTATTGTAAGCCGGATACTTTGTGACATTTGCGTAGTAATGACTTTCTTCTGGTGACTCGACCATGCAGCCCATCTTTCTTCAAGGGCCACCTTATTGTGCATCTTGAAACAGCCACACCACATGTTTTCAGAGAGTCTTGTATTTCACCTGAAGTTATTTGTGGGGTTTTTCTTTGTATCCCCAACAATTTTCCTGGCAGTTGTGGCTGAAATTTTAGTTGGTCTACCTGACCGTGGTTTGGTTTCAACAGAACCCCTCATTTTCCACGTGTTGATTAGAGTTTGAACACTGCTGTTTGGCATTCTCAATTCCTTGGAGATCTTTTTATATCCTTTTCCTGTTTTTTACAGTTCAACTACCTTGTCCCGCGGATCCTTTGACAATTCTTTTGCTTTCCCCATGACTCAAAAAACAGAAACGTCAGTGCAGCACTGGATGAAAGATGCAAGGGTCTGTCAGGAGTCTAGAAACTCATTGACCTTTTATACACACACACTAATTACAAGCCAACAGATCACAGGTGAGGATGGTTACCTTTAATATCCATTCAAACCCCTTTGTGTCAACTTGTGCTACCAGGCCAAAATCACCTTTTGTTCAGGGTCATTTGGGTAGTTTATGTTGTGATTATGATATAAAAAGAGTAAACACAGCTGATTGATAATAAATGGCTTCAGCCAAACACGAACCATGAGTGAAAGAAAAGTTTTTGTGTTATCATTCATATTCTCTGAAAAATGGCCAAGAAATCATAAATTCTGCCAGGGTATGTAAACTTATGAGCACAGCTGTATGTACAGATGCCTTCAGCCATTCATGTCTATGGGCAGCTGTATGTAGCACCAGGACATCCTGGGCACCAGACATACACAGCAGATGTATGCTGCATGGGCAGATGCACCCATGTGTATGAAGTCTTCTAATGACACGGATCGCGGCGGAGCAGCGCTTACACTGGAAGAATGAATTTAGTTACTGACACAACCATCAAAGTCATTTAAAGTGGACATATCTATTTAGTGGTGAACTATAGAGAGATGACAGATGATACGTAGCCAAGCACCGTACCAACCACACCGCGCCCATCCATCCAGGACTCGGTTTTTTGCTGCTCGACATAATTAGAAAAATGTTTCACTGATGTTATTTGTTCACCTTCCAACAGATCGATAAGACAACAGACAAAGAATGAGCACCCGGGCCAATGAACCCGTCTTCTACTCTACGTAGGACTTGATGGATATACATCTCCTCTGACCTTATCTACAACAATCATAGAGCGGAGTCCCTATCAGAAATGGCTCTAACAATCTCATCATGGCCGATGGCGCTATAAGGAGGGATTGATGCCGGACGCACATGATTATAGAAGGCCGTGTACGACCCGGCACACACCATAACCTCGTACAGGGAAGACTTGTGTTGGATACGGTGGTGACGAGTGTGTGGACAGCAGGATGCAAGCCGCGCCCGAGGCTCCACTGGGACCGCAGGACGCCGGTGAAGAGCCACTAAAAGCAGCAAATTTAGAGATGAGGTTGTGTGAATAGACCCTTCAGGCATACAGCAATGGGGGGAGAGGAGGTTCTTGTTAAGGTCCTACACAAGGCTGGTAGAGATAGATCTACAGAAACAGAGTGCAAGCTCCTTTGGCATTCAGATTGGAATAACAGCAAGCAGAACTTAGAGTCGAAATTTGACTTGTTCAGCAGGGGGGATCTCTCCATAAAGAGGACCTGTCATCTCTTATTTCTATTACATGATCTCTCCATAAAGAGGACCTGTCATCTCTTATTTCTATTACATGAGATCTCTCCATAAAGAGGACCTGTCATCTCTTATTTCTATTACATGAGATCTCCATAAAGAGGACCTGTCATCTCTTATTTCTATTACATGAGATCTCCATAAAGAGGACCTGTCATCTCTTATTTCTATTACATGAGATCTCCCCATAAAGAGGACCTGTCATCTCTTATTTCTATTACATGAGATCTCTATAAAGAGGACCTGTCATCTCTTATTTCAATTACATGAGATCTCTCCATAAAGAGGACCTGTCATCTCTTATTTCTATTACATGAGATCTCTCCATAAAGAGGACCTGTCATCTCTTATTTCTATTACATGAGATCTCCATAAAGAGGACCTGTCATCTCTTATTTCTATTACATGAGATCTCCCCATAAAGAGGACCTGTCATCTCTTATTTCTATTACATGAGATCTCTATAAAGAGGACCTGTCATCTCTTATTTCTATTACATGAGATCTCCATAAAGAGGACCTGTCATCTCGTATTTCTATTACATGAGATCTCCATAAAGAGGACCTGTCATCTCTTATTTCTATTACATGATCTCTCCATAAAGAGGACCTGTCATCTCTTATTTCTATTACATGAGATCTCTCCATAAAGAGGACCTGTCATCTCTTATTTCTATTACATGATCTCCATAAAGAGGACCTGTCATCTCTTATTTCTATTATATGAGATGTCTCCATAAAGAGGACCTGTCATCCCTTATTTCTATTACATGAGATCTCCATAAAGAGGACCTGTCATCTCTTATTTCTATTACATGAGATCTCCATAAAGAGGACCTGTCATCTCTTATTTCTATTACATGAGATCTCCATAAAGAGGACCTGTCATCTCTTATTTCTATTACATGAGATCTCCATAAAGAGGACCTGTCATCTCTTATTTCTATTACATGAGATCCCCATAAAGAGGACCTGTCATCTCTTATTTCTATTACATGAGATCTCTCCATAAAGAGGACCTGTCATCTCTTATTTCTATTACATGAGATCTCCATAAAGAGGACCTGTCATCTCTTATTTCTATTACATGAGATCCCCATAAAGAGGACCTGTCATCTCTTATTTCTATTACATGAGATCTCCATAAAGAGGACCTGTCATCTCTTATTTCTATTACATGAGATCTCTATAAAGAGGACCTGTCATCTCTTATTTCTATTACATGGGATCTCCATAAAGAGGACCTGTCATCTCTTATTTCTATTACATGAGATCTCTTCATAAAGAGGACCTGTCATCTCTTATTTCTATTACATGAGATCTCCATAAAGAGGACCTGTCATCTCTTATTTCTATTACATGAGATCTCCATAAAGAGGACCTGCCATCTCTTATTTCTATTACATGAGATCTCTCCATAAAGAGGACCTGTCATCTCTTATTTCTATTACATGAGATCTCCATAAAGAGGACCTGTCATCTCTTATTTCTATTACATGAGATCTCCATAAAGAGGACCTGTCATCTCTTATTTCTATTACATGAGATCTCCATAAAGAGGACCTGTCATCTCTTATTTCTATTACATGATCTCTCCATAAAGAGGACCTGTCATCTCTTATTTCTATTACAAGGGATGTTTACATTCTTTGTAATAGGAATAAAAGAGATTAATTCAGGCCTAGGCCTATTTCTGACATTTGTTGTTTACAAGTTATAATCTGTATTTTTTGCTAGAAATTATTTAGAACCCCAAACATTTTATATATATATATATATATATATATATATATATTATTAGCAGAGAATCTAGAGAATAAAATGTTGATCACACGGTATTAGCGCAGTGGTCTTTCAAACACATTTTTTGGGGAAAAAAAGACACTTTCATGAATTAAAAATAAAAAAACTAAACAGTAAAGGTAGCCCAATTTTTTGTATAATGTGAAAGATGATGTTTTGCCGAGTAAATAGATACCAAACATGTCACGCTTTAAAACTGCACACACTTGTGGAAAGGCGACAAACTACAGGACTTAAAAATATCTATAGGCAATATTTTAAAAAATGTACAGGTTACCAGTTTACAGTTACAGGAGGTCTGTTAGAATTATTGCTCTTGCACTCACGATCGCAGGGATACTGGCTTTGAACGCCGTTTACATATGCGGGTGCGACTTATGTATGCGTTTGCTTCCGCGTGTGAGCTCGGATTAATGGGGGCACTTCAAATTTTTTTGTTTCTTATTTATTTTACTTTTTATTTTTTATTTTTACACTGTCCCTTTATTTTTATTATTTATTATTTGTTTTTATATTTATTATTTATTTTATATTATTTTATATTATTATTTATTTTTTATTTTTGATCACTTTTATCCGTATTACAAGGAATGTAAACATCCATTGTAACAGAAATAAAAGCATGACAGGTCCTCTTTATGGTGACATCTGGGGGTCAAAAAGACCCCAAATCTCTTCTTTACCTTTATAAGCAAAAGAAAAAAAATGTTTTTGACACTTTGACTTTAAAAAAAAAATATATATATTATATGTTCTTTATGCCTGAGAACTGGAAGTGACGTCAGAGGTCGCTCCGGTCCTCCAAGGGCATAGAGCCAAGTCAGAGCCATCTTGAACTCCCTCGACTTTCTGCCCAGCCATCGGCCGCATCGGATCACTTCCGGTTTTACCGACGGCTCCGGTAAACCCAGAAACGACCGGGAAGCGGCAGAAGTGGGGGGGGCACCTCTCCCGCCTCCTCTAAAAGCGATCCCGTGGCGAATGGGCTGCTGGGATCACTTTTATCAGGCGCAAATCATCCACAGGAAAGAATCATACTGGGGTTTTGGCGGCTATATAAAAAAAAATGACTTATATATGCCGTGGCCAGTCGGCAAGTGGATAGTTTACCAAAAAAATTTGATTATTTATTGTGTTTTTTTGCATTAAAATTCATCAAAGTGTTTTTTTTTTTTTTTAATTGTGTTTGAAAATCTGCTGCACAAATACAATATAAAATATTGCAACAATCGCCATTTTATTCTCTGGGGTCTTTGCTAAAAATATATATAGCTATATATATATATATATATATAGCTATATCTATATATATATAGATAGCTATATATATATATAGATATCTATATATATATAGATATCTATATATATATATATATATATATATATATATAGATATCTATATATATATAGATATCTATATATATATAGATATCTATATATATATATAGATATATATATATATATATAGATATATATATATATATATATATCTATATATATATATAGATAGATATCTATCTATATAGATATCTATCTATATAGATAGATATCTATATAGATAGATATCTATCTATATAGATATCTATATATAAAGTTTGGGGGTTCTAAGTAATTTTCTAGCAAGGAAGTAAAGATTTTTACTTGTAAACATAAAGTGCCAGAAAAGGGGCGGGTCTTCAAGTGGGTATGGATACAGATATGGGAAGGGCTCTGTGCTGAGTGGCATCCCGTTCATTCACAAACTGAAGCATAATCATCACAGTTGACTATGCTTCAGTTATGAATGAACACAGTGAGCGAGCGTGTTCGTTTAGAAATGGAAGGCGCTGGTAAATGACATATTGATTATCTCCTTCCCCCAATCTCCACCCTGAAACATCCGCAGCAGCCGGGGGGGGGGGGGAGAGCCAGCAACACTGCGGTGTGGAGGGGGGGGGGGGGCGGTGCTCAACATGGGAGGAAGCCCAGGCAGTAGGGGGAATAAACACTGCACAGAGTGATTAGGGTGTGCCCAGGCACACCTGGCACACCCCCCTGCACACGCCTATGGATATAGTGAGGGATCTGCATTGAATTCTGTTCCTTTGACTTTCATTGTAGAAGAAAACAGCTTCAGTCT
This sequence comes from Aquarana catesbeiana, assembly GCF_042186555.1. Classification (NCBI taxonomy): domain Eukaryota; kingdom Metazoa; phylum Chordata; class Amphibia; order Anura; family Ranidae; genus Aquarana; species Aquarana catesbeiana. Next base: position 3,016,642 of record NC_133326.1, on the reverse strand, counting down.
AACAAAGTGTTTCCAGAAGGACTCCCCGCTTATAGCTGAAGTTTAATCTGCTTGTATTTTGCCTCGTTTCTCCTTTCTTCTCCTATAAATAAAACCTTTTTGATATTTTGATGACATACATTTTAGTCTCTGTGATGTCATCACCGGGTCTCTGTGATTCTCTATGCAATGCAGGCAGATGATGTCTGGTGGGAGGGGCCGGCAGGATGCTGTACATAACTTCCTTAAATCATCCCAGCCCCCCCTCTGTCTCAGTATCAGTACTCCTCTCCAGAGCCCCCCCTGTCCTGATGCAAGCAGTGGACTGGCTTTTCAAAAGAGTTACAGTGATTGGAAACCCTTCCATATCCCCCCTGAGGTAACCGGCCTCAGGTGATACACAGAGATGAGTCAAATCCTCCTACATAAGTTGTACCTGTTTATCTGCACCCGTCGCTGCAGCTGTTCAAAGCACAGAATTTATGCAGCTTGTCTGAGCTTTCAGAAAGCAAGGGTGGCGGGGAGCTGAAGTCACACCCTGCAGAGCTCTGAGAGCTGATTAAAAAGATGGGACACACCCCCTCCTCCACACATGAATACAGGCTGTCAATCACAGGCTGTGTGCTGGAGCTCCTCCCCTGTCACCTTTTTTTTCTTGGTGTCAGGAAAACTTGTCAGAAATGACTCATGCTGATAGCAGAGGAAGGAGGGGGAGGGGAGGAAGGGGGCAGCAGACAGAAATGGCACTTAGTGCTCTGGACGGAGACAAGTACACACTATAGAGGTTGTGTAAACCTTCATGTCTGAGCTTTACAACCACATTAATCATACTTTATGTAACAATTCCTTGCCAATGGCAACAAGCACCAAGATCATTGAGGTATTCCATTCCATCACAGGAAATGAATGATAGAAGAGGTCCAGACCCCTCCCCCATATCTGAGCACTAACCAATCAGAGTACAGGGAAATTTTTTATTCTTTCTGATTGGTTTCTATAACTGTAGAGCTCTGTATTTGATTGTATGTGTAATGAGTGATGATTCGGATGTCGTCTGCTCAATTAAATACTCAGGAATTCCGCTCCCATCTCGCCATCGGCAACGTGAAAATTCTCTGTCAATAAAACTGACGTCGAAAGTCAAAATAATGAAGTTTGTTTTTTTTCTCGGTTTTATCACAGAGCTGCCAGTCCCCGCCAACCAGAACATCGCCGTACAACAATCCTGCATACCAGGGAGACAGATCCTGAATGTTAGAAAGTACATTCATTGTTTTATGTTTTATGTGAGATGCCAAAGGAAAAAGATTCAGTCCAACCAATAGAGCGGAAAAAACCTCCCTATACCCAATCCTACGCCAGAGGAAGGCAAAACCCCCAAATAAAGCAACATTCAATTCACTTCAGTGGGGGGAAAAAAATCCTTCCTGATCCCCCAGAGGCAATCATATATTCCCGGGATAAATAATCAGATATTCCTGGGATCGATAATCAGATATTCCCTGGATCAATAATCGGATATTCCCTGGATCAATAATCAGATATTCCTTGGATCAGTAATTGGATACACCCTGAGATCAATAATCGGGTATTGCCTGGTATCAATAATTGGATTTTCCATGGGATCAATAATTAAATATTCCCTGGATCAATAATCGGATATTCCCTGGGATCAATAATCGGATATTCCGTGGGATCAATAATCAGCTATTCCCTGGATCAATAATCAGATATTCCCTGGATCAATAATTGGATATTCCCTGGGATCAATAATCAGATATTCCCTGGGATCAAAAATCGGATATTCCCTGGGATCAATAATCAGATATTCCCTGGGATCAATAATCGGATATTCCCTGGGATCAATAATCGGATATTCCCTGGGATCAATAATCAGATATTCCCTGTATCAATAATCAGATATTCCCTTGATCAATAATTGGATATTCCATGGGATCAATAATCAGATATTCCCTGGGATCAATAATACGATATTCCCTAGAACAATAATTGGATATTCCCTGGGATCAATAATCAGATATTCCCTGGATCAATAATTGGATATTCCTGAGATCAATAATCAGATATTCCATTGGTTCAATAATTGGATATTCCTGGGATTAACAATCAGATATTCCCAGGATCAATAATTGGATATTCCCGGGATCAATAATTGGATATTCCCGGGATTAATAATCAGATATTCCCAGGAACAATAATCAGATATTCCCAGGATCAATAATTGGGTATTCCCAGGATTAATAATCAGATATTCCTTGGATCAGTAATTGGATACACCCTGAGATCAATAATCGGGTATTGCCTGGTATCAATAATTGGATTTTCCATGGGATCAATAATTAAATATTCCCTGGATCAATAATCGGATATTCCCTGGGATCAATAATCGGATATTCCGTGGGATCAATAATCAGCTATTCCCTGGATCAATAATCAGATATTCCCTGGATCAATAATTGGATATTCCCTGGGATCAATAATCAGATATTCCCTGGGATCAATAATCGGATATTCCCTGGGATCAATAATCAGATATTCCCTGGGATCAATAATCAGATATTCCCTGGGATCAATAATCGGATATTCCCTGGGATCAATAATCGGATATTCCCTGGGATCAATAATCAGATATTCTCTGTATCAATAATCAGATATTCCCTTGATCAATAATTGGATATTCCATGGGATCAATAATCAGATATTCCCTGGGATCAATAATCCGATATTCCCTAGAACAATAATTGGATATTCCCTGGGATCAATAATCAGATATTCCCTGGTTCAATAATTGGATATTCCTGAGATCAATAATCAGATATTCCATTGGTTCAATAATTGGTTATTCCTGGGATTAACAATCAGATATTCCCGGGATCAATAATTGGATATTCCCGGGATCAATAATTGGATATTCCCGGGATTAATAATCAGATATTCCCAGGAACAATAATCGGATATTCCCAGGATCAATAATTGGGTATTCCCAGGATTAATAATCAGATATTCCCGGGATCAATAATCAGATATTCCTAGGATCAATAATTGGATATTCCCGGGATTAATAATCAGATATTCCCAGGATGAATAATCAGATATTCCCAGGATCAATAATTGGATATTCCCAGGATCAATAATTGGATATTCCCGGGATTAATAATCGAATATTCCTGGGATTAATAATCAGATATTCCCGGGATTAATAATCGGATATTCCCAGGATCAATAATCAGATATTCCCGGGATTAATAATCAGATATTCCCGGGATCAATAATCAGATATTCCTAGGATCAATAATCGGATATTCCCGGGATTAATAATCAGATATTCCCGGGATCAATAATCGGATATTGCCAGGATCAATAATCGGATATTGCCAGGATCAATAATTGGATATTCCCAGGATCAATAATTGGATATTCCCCCATAATTAATAATCAGATATTCCCGGAATCAGTAATTGGATATTCCCAGAATTAATAATCGGATATTCCCAGGATCAATAATCGGATATTCCTGGGATTAATAATCGAATATTCCCGGGATTAATAATCGGATATTCCCAGGATCAATAATCGGATATTGCCAGGATCAATAATCAGATATTCCCAGGATCAATAATCGGATATTGCCAGGATCAATAATCGGATATTCCCAGGATCAATAATCGGATATTGCCAGGATCAATAATCGGATATTCCCGGGATTAATAATCGAATATTCCCGGGATTAATAATCGGATATTCCTGGGATTAATAATCGGATATTCCCAGGATCAATAATCGGATATTGCCAGGATCAATAATCGGATATTCCCAGGATCAATAATCGGATATTCCCAGGATTAATAATGTGCGCCCTCTAGTGGGATAACAATGATGTAGTGCGCACATTGGCCACTAGATGAAGATGACATCACTACTGTACGTCACATACACTGCTCTATGCACACTACAAATCCCATAATCCCACAGTCCATAATCCATAATCCCACAGTCCATAATCCATAATCCCACAGTCCATAATCCATAATCCCACAGTCCATAATCTCACAGTCCATAATCCCACAGTCCATAATCCATAATCCATAATCACACAGTCCATAATCCATAATCACACAGTCCATAATCCATAATCACACAGTCCATAATCCATAATCACACAGTCCATAATCCATAATCACACAGTCCATAATCCATAATCACATGATGTGTTGTCCATACTGCACTTTCCATAGTCCCATAGTCTATAGCAGAGCTTCCCAACCTTTCTTTCAGTCCAGGCACCCTCTAAAAATGATGGACAGTCTTGAGGCGCCCCATTCTAAAATGTAAAAGCTATTCTAATAGTTTTACATAAAGCAGCCACATCCACAGGTCCATGTAGGACACCCAACATTAGACATGATGTATTCTTCCAAAGCTTTTTCACACTGGTACTGACTAGTATTCCAGTGTTTCTCTTCTCCCTTAGTTTTTCTCTATCACTCAGCTAATGTGACCCCAACGCTGATGGAGAGGGGCAGAGGAGGGTCAAACAAGAATGCTATGGAGGTGAGTGACGTCCTTCTTATCAACTGAGGACGCCATTGGTCGTTAGGACGCCGGCAGCTAGAAGGTTGTAATGGTGCACAACGAGAACCCGTGACTTTGTGTAACTAAAAAGGCTTCATCCTCACACCGGCTTGTATACAATGATTGGGCAATTTTTAGGCATTTTACCAAGGCACCTCTGAAGAAACCTCAAGGCACTCTAGTTGAAAAAGGCTAGTCTATAGTCCCAGTCTAGTCTATAGTCCCAGTCTAGTCTATAGTCCCAGTATAGTCTATAGTTCCAGTATAGTCTATAGTCCCAGTCTAGTCTATAGTCCCAGTATAGTCTATAGTCCCAGTATAGTCTATAGTCCCAGTCTAGTCTATAGTCCCAGTATAGTCTATAGTTCCAGTATAGTCTATAGTCCCAGTCTAGTCTATAGTCCCAGTATAGTCTATAGTCCCAGTATAGTCTATAGTTCCAGTATAGTCTATAGTTCCAGTATAGTCTATAGTCCCAGTCTAGTCTATAGTCCCAGTATAGTCTATAGTTCCAGTATAGTCTATAGTCCCAGTATAGTCTATAGTTCCAGTATAGTCTATAGTCCCAGTCTAGTCTATAGTTCCAGTATAGTCTATAGTCCCAGTCTAGTCTATAGTCCCAGTCTAGTCTATAGTCCCAGTATAGTCTATAGTTCCAGTATAGTCTATAGTCCCAGTCTAGTCTATAGTTCCAGTATAGTCTATAGTCCCAGTCTAGTCTATAGTACCAGTCTAGTCTATAGTCCCAGTATAGTCTATAGTTCCAGTATAGTCTATAGTCCCAGTCTAGTCTATAGTCCCAGTCTAGTCTATAGTCCCAGTCTAGTCTATAGTCCCAGTCTAGTCTATAGTTCCAGTATAGTCTATAGTCCCATTCTAGTCTATAGTCCCAGTATAGTCTATAGTCCCAGTCTAGTCTATAGTCCCAGTATATTCTATAGTCCCAGTATAGTCTATAGTTCCAGTATAGTCTATAGTCCCAGTCTAGTCTATAGTCCCAGTATGGTCTATAGTCCCAGCATAGTCTATAGTCCCAGTATGGTCTATAGTCCCAGTCTAGTCTATAGTCCCGGTTAGTCTATAGTCCCAGTATGGTCTATAGTACCAGTCTAGTCTATAGTTCCAGTATGGTCTATAGACCCAGTCTAATCTATAGTCCCAGTTAGTCTATAGTCCCAGTATGGTCTATAGTACCAGTCTAGTCTATAGTCCCAGTATAGTCTATAGTCCCAGTATGGTCTATAGTCCCAGTCTAGTCTATAGTCCCAGTCTAGTCTATAGTCCCAGTATAGTCTATAGTCCCAGTATGGTCTATAGTACCAGTCTAGTCTATAGTCCCAGTATGGTATATAGTCCCAGTATGGTCTATAGTACCATAGTCTATAGTCCCAGTATGGTCAATAGTCCCATAGTCTATAGTCCCACAGTCTATAATCCCAGTATAGTCTATAGTCCCACAGTCTATAGTCCCAGTATGGTCTATGGTACCATAGTCTATAGTCCCATAGTCTATAGTCCCATAGTCTATAGTCCATAGTGTTTAGTCCATTCTCCACAGTCCATAGTCTATTACAGGAGAGAGTAAGAGAGGGAAGCTACATTCCACATCCAGTGGGACAATGAAGAATGAACATGGCCGCCTTCTAACAGGAAGTCACATCAAAGCAAAAATAAGGAATTCATAGATCTGGAGGAGGCTGAGAGCCATAGAAGGGACTTTCCTGGGATAACAGTTCATACGAGAGACTAGAGACACTTCAAAAATAAACAACCCGCCAATTTACTGCACAAAATGGTAGACATGCGCTCTGCTGAAAAATGTGTTCGTTTTCGTTTTACTCTTTTTTTTTTTTTTTTCTTCTACATTCTTCGGGTTATTCATTATGATCGCATATTCGTAAATGCGAAAATTCGTAACTTTGTTTTTTGTTTTTCGTAAATTTGTAAAGGAGAGAATTAGAAAATTAGAAAATCCGACAACAAGAAAGAAAATCTGAAAATTCGAAAGAATATCTAACTAATAATAACTTACTACTACATTTATAGGTATTGGAATTTCCTTTCAAATTTGTCTGTTAGTGAAGGTAATGAGTACGAATTTATCCTAAATAATTAATGCCGCATCTAAACAAATGGAACGGAACAAATTAATAACAATAAATATTAATAATGATAATAATAATAATAAAACGTTTTTTTATTATTATTGTTATTTATTATTATTAATTTGTTACGCTCCATTCGTTTAGATACGGCATTCGTTACTTCGGATAATTCCTAACTTTGGATAAATTTGTATTCGTTACGTTCACTAACAACCAAATTTGAAAGGAAATTTCAATACCTATAATTTAATAGTTATGGTATGAATAGTTAGTTATTATTTCAGATTGGGGTTTTCGGACTTTTGGATTTTGAATTGCTTAATTTACAAATTTTCGAATTTAAGAATTTTCAAATTTTCTAATTTATGAATTTACGAATTTACGAATATTCAGAAAAATTCGTTAAACTGCTTTTCAATAATTCGGATATTTCCGAATTAACGAATTTGTCAAAATTAAAGACTAATTCGTAACAAAACGAATCGCACATGTCTACAAAATGGCATCAACTTTCCGATCACAGAATCCATAGAAAAGTACAATACAATCTCGTACGTATGAGGTAGGAATAAAATGAAAGGTACAGAATAATGAAATACGAATTTATCCAAAATAATGAATGCCGCATCTAAACAAATGGAACAGAACAAATTAATAATAATAAATATTAATAATAATAACAAGTTTTTATTATTATTATTGTTATTTACTGTTATTAATTTGTTACGCTCCATTCGTTTAGATGCGGCATTTGTTATTTCGGATAATTCGTAACTTCGGAAAAATTTGTATTTGTTACGTTCACTAACAGCCACGTTTGAAAGGAAATTTCAATACCTATAATTTAATAGTTATTAATAGTTATGGTATGAATAGTTAGTTATTATTTCAGATTTTCGAATGTTTGGGTTTTCGGGCTTTCGAATTTCTTAATTTCCAAATTTTGCAAATTTTCGAATTTACCAATTTTAGAAATTTAGGATTTTCAAATTTACGAATATACGAATTTAGGAATTTTCAAATTTTAGAATTTTCGAATTTACGAATTTACAAATTTTCGAATATTCAAATCTTCTGATTTACGAATTTACGAATCTTCGAATTTAAGAATTTTCAAATATTCAAATATTTAATTATTCCATTATTCAATTATTCAAATATTCAAATTTACGAATTTACGAATTTACGAATATTTGGAAAAATTCTTTAAACTGGTTTTCGTTAATTCGGATATTTCCGAATTAACTAATTTGTCGAAATTTGTTACAAAAAAACTAATTCGGAACGAAATGAATCGCATATGTCTACAAAATGGCATCAACTTTCCGATCACAGAATCCATAGAAAATTCCAGTAGAATATCATATGAATGAGGTAAGAATAAGATGAAAGGCACAGAATAATGAGCTGTATCAGGGTTGGGCCCCCCGACTCATAGCCATGGGCCCTTAGCAGTTTCTGTACACCTGATACACACCCCCTGTAGCTATCCTCAAGCCTCTACTGGGTAAAGTCAGGAGGACAATTTGCTCTGGAGATGTCGCCTTCTTAGGGTCTTCCATGTCCTCGGGGGGGGGGGGCTTCCTTCCCGAAGTGTGAAAGTTGAAGTCATTTTATTTTACATTTCAATCGGAATATTTATCACAAAAAAGAGACGTAGTGTGAATGCCCACCAAGTAAAATACCAAAAGTCACCACGGAACTTAGCGGTTTCCATTGGTGGAAGTCCACCATTGATCTCTGATTGAGGATCTTCAGGTGAACTTCTCATTAAACCATCAAAACTGTTTCTTCTTCCCCGGAGCGGTTTGGTTTTCAGAGCAGATACTGGAATCTGAGATTCTAATGCCTCTGACGGATCTGACTGCATGAATATCGCAATCATTAATATGGGAGACGCCAGTGAAGGGGAGGCCCTCCTGGCTGACAGTCACGAGGAGCCATTAGTCTTATTGATCTTGGATGTCCCCGGCACAGCGGTGACACGGAATGGCACAGACTTTTCCCCTCGATTCTTCATCGTTTGACAGAGGAGCTTAAATGAGTTTGTCACTGGAGGGGGGAAAAAAACGAAAACTGATGAATCTCCTAACAGTTTTACCGGCCTCCATTTCTCTTGGCGATGTGGCCTGAGTATTAAGTGGAGCACTTGCTTATTGCGGCCCGGGTAACAGTAAAAAATATACTGCTTGATGCCGATCCACCAATCACAGTTCAACTTTCATCACTTTAGACCATTGGTCTCCAAACTGCGACCCGAGGGCCGGATGTGGCCCCCTGCTTGCCTTTTTCTGGCCCTTGGGGCACTATTCCTCCCACTGATACAAGACACTATTCTGCCACCTGACACCAACAATGGGGGCACTATTCCTCCCTATGATACCAGTTGTGGCAATGTTTACTCCCACTGATGCCAGGAAAGTTTCCATTCCCACTGGCCATAGTCCGGCCCTCCTAAAGTCTGAAGGACAATAAACCGGCCCCTTTGTTGAGAATGTTTGGAGACCCCCCCCCCGCTTTAGACCATTCAGAAAAAAGATAAATGATTCATTTGATTGAAAAGTTCTCTTTGTGCTTGAAATATTTTCAGAAGGATTCTTCTACTTTGCAATGAATAGATCTCTATGACACGGTGTACCAATCGGGTACATACACTATATCGCCAAAAGTATTGGGACGCCTGCCTTCACACACGCATAAACTTTAATGACATCCCAGTCTTCATCCGGAGGGTTCAATATTGAGTTGGTCCACCCTTTGCAGCTATAACAGCTTCAACTCTTCCGGGAAGGCCGTCCACAAGGTTTAGGAGGGTGTCTATGGGAATGTTTGACCATTCTTCTAGAAGAGCATTTGTGAGGTCAGGCACTGATGTTGGACAAGAAGGCCTGGCTCGCAGTCTCCGCTCTAATTCATCCCAAAGGTGTTCTATCGGGTTGAGGTCAGGACTCTTGATTCAGGCCCTTGAGTCGCCCACCTGAGTCCACATGACAGTACACTCTCTCGATTCAGACCCTTGAATCACCCACCTGAGGCCACATGGCAGCACACTCTCTCGATTCAGACCCTTGGATCACCCACCTGAGGCCACCTGACAGTACACTCTCTCCATTCAGACCCTTGGATCACCCACCTGAGGCGACATGGCAGCACACTCTCTCGATTCAGACCCTTGGATCACCCACCTGAGGCCACCTGACAGTACACTCTCTTGATTCAGACCCTTGGATCACCCACCTGAGGCGACATGGCAGCACACTCTCTCGATTCAGACCCTTGGATCACCCACCTGAGGCCACATGGCAGCACACTCTCTTGATTCAGACCCTTGGATCACCCACCTGAGGCCACATGGCAGCACACTCTCTCCATTCAGACCATCGGGTCACCTACCTGAGGCCACCTGACAGTACACTCTCTCGATTCAGACCCTTGGATCACCCACCTGAGGCCACATGGCAGCACACTCTCTTTCAATCCAGACCATCGGGTCACCTACCTGAGGCCATGTGCCATGGGAGGCAGCACCTCTCCCCCAGCCTGGCGCAATCCTCTGCTAGGAAAGCCCAAAAGCCCATGTGCTCCTAGAATATAAATACAGACACCCAGCATGCCTAGGGGTACCTCCCTTTGTAATTGACAAGGGCTTTATGAATATTCATGCTCCCATCTGCATGGCTTCTGCCTATTATCCATTACTTTCCTTAGTTGCTTGGATACCGGGAAACTTCAAGACAGCATGAACAGCACTGGAGCAGACTTCACTAGCCGATCACCGCTCTCCGTTGAGCAGACAGCAAATAAATGTACCTAGCTGTCCCTATGTTAAGCAGAAAAACCGACAACCATTTTACACTCATCCTAGAACCTACCTAGGAGGGTGCTACCTGGAACTTATGTAAAAACAAGATATAAACGATATAAAGATACAATAAAACTGACCAGAACCCATTCTAGTTTCTCATTCTATTGTATAGAAAACTTGGAGAAATACAGGAGCCGCCATGTCTGGCCTCCTTCTATGGATCACATCGATGGGGAGATCACAGGAGAACGTACCATCACCTAAAAATCACACGGACCTCATGGATGGAGAAGAACTCCATCCGTGATTCAACTTTGAACGGAGCTGTATGGCTGCCGTCGTCTAATAATGATCAAGCCGGTGGATCTACGGGGGCGAAGTAGAAAAGCCTCCCTTTAAGTTGAAATTTACACTTCTGAAACACAAATTCCAGCAAAGTTCTGACAGTCAGCAACCACGGCGAGGAGCCGGGGCCAGGCTGAGCGCAATCGGCAGAAGAAAGAGACGCGGCGAATCAGAGAAGCCAGCGAGGGGCGTCACAGCGGTAGGCGAGCATCTGCTGACGGATGCAGCTCCTTGGCAAGTCGGGTTAATGAAGGTTTTTATTTTATTTATTCATTTATTTATTTCCGATCCAGAGAAAAGGTTTTTTTTTTTTTTGGCTTCGACTTCAGAAGACATCTTGTCAGAATCCCGCCAGATGTCGGCGTGGAAGTTTAAACTGCTGATAGTCTGGAAGAAGTTCAAACCCAGCGAGAGCCGCTCTCGTCTCGACTAGCTTTTTCGGAAGTTTCTGTCACCGCGGCGAGATCTGTATTTTTGGACCGGCGTTATCGCCTACAGCTGTTGAGTGCTGTTATCCTTCATGTATCGCTCCTCTGACTGCTGACACTTCTCTGATACGTTTAGTAAGTGCCGAGAATTAGCAGATTCCAAAATAAACTTTTCTTTCTTTTTTACAGCCTGACAGTAGATCTTCGTTGTCTGCGCCGGGAACGACCCGCTGATGGAGAACATAAAACTTCCTCCTATTTAATAGATATTTATACTGAGTGATGCCCAACATCGCCGCCGCAGGGACGCCATCCCAGAACACACACCAGGCCATAGACGTCAGCTACATATTGACAATGGTTTGTTACTTGAAGGATCGGACCACCCGAATCTGAGATTCCAGCCAACGGTAGACGCTGGAGAGTTGAAGCCGAACGTAATCTGAGCACCACAAACTGAAAACGATATTTAAGTCCTTTTTAACCACTTCAGCCCCGGAAGATTTTACCCCCCTTCCCGACCAGAGCACTTTTTGCGATTCGGCACTGCGTCGCTTTAGCTGACAATTGCGCGGTCCTGCGGCGTTGCTCCCAAACAAAATTGACGTGCTTTTTTTTCCCACAAATAGAACTTTCTTTTGGTGGTATTTGATCACCTCTGCAGTTTTTATTTTTTGCGCTATAAACAAAATAAGAACGACAATTTTGAAAAAAACGCATTATTTTTTACTTTTTGCTATAATAAATATCCCCAAAAAATATATAAATTTTTTTTTTTTTTCTCAGTTTAGGCCGATGCGTATTCTTCTACATATTTTTGATAAAAAAATCGCAATAAGCGTATATTGATTGGTTTGTTCAAAAGTTATAGCGTCTACAAAATAAGAGATAGTTTTATGGCATTTTTATTGATATTTTTTTTTTTACTAGTAATGGCGGTGATCTGCGATTTTTATTGTGACTGCAACATTATGGCGGACACATCGGACACTTTTGGCACATTTTTGGGACCATTGGCATTAATACAGCGATCAGTGCTATACAAATGCATTGATTACTGTGTAAATGACACTGGTAGTGAAGGGGTTAGCCACTAGGGGGCGCTATAGGGGTTAAGTGTGTCCTAGGGAGTGATTCTAACTGTGGGGGGAGGGGCTGTGTGTGACTCGACACTGATCACCGCTCCTGATTACAGGAAGCTGTGATCAATGTCCTGTCACTAGGCAGAACAGGGAAATGCTTGTTTACATCAGCATCTCCCCGTTCTTCCTCTCCGTGAGACGATCGCGGGTATCCCCACTGGACATCAAGTCCGCGGGACCCACGGTAACGGAGCTCCCAGCGAGCCACCTCTTAAAGGGTAACGTACAGGTACGTTAATCTGCCTGTACGTGCCCTTCTGCCACAGTATATCTGCATGAGGCGGTCGGGAAGCGGTTAATCTGCAAAGCAACCCCCCCCAATCCATCCATGTCACCATGCTTTATTTTGTGGAAAAACACCCCCCCCCCCCAGCATTTCTAGCTACATCTCTTGAGTAAGGGAAGATGATTCATGTAGCATTTACCTCCTGAAATCCATCTGCCTTTAGCTCAGGCATGCAGGCAGGGGGGTGTGCTTAGCTGAGAAAGCCCCTCCTCCCATGAAGACTCCTGGGATGTATGTGTACGGGGCACGCCCCCCCCCAATACATGCAACTGGCCCCCTAATCTACATGCGGGACGCATGGATTTCAGTGGAGGCTGAGGCCTGAGCCTGAAGCTCTAACTGCCTTCAAAAAAGGGTGGGCTCACCCACTTGTGTGACAATAGCGAATTAATATTCACTATTGTCTTCCTATTATCTTCTCCTCCTCTCCTCCTCCTGGCCAATCAGGAAGCAGTTCCTGAGACCCAATTGGCCAGGGAGTCTTATGCCGCGTACACACAGTTGGAAAATTCGGCCAGCAAAAGACCGATGAGAGCTTCTGGTTGGAAAATGCAGCCGTGTGTAGACTCCATCTGACTTTGGCTGGTCGAATTCCAGCCAGCAAAAGATTGAGCGCATGTTATCAATTTTTCGGTTGGAAAAAGTTCCTATCCGAAAATGCGATCGTCTGTAGCAATCGACGCATGCTCGGAAGCATTGAACTTCATTTTCTCGGCTAGTCGTAGTGTTGTACATCGCTGCGTTCTTGACGGACGAAAGTTCAGCAAACTTTTGTGTGACTGTTTGTATGCAAGACAAGCCTGAGCGGAATCCCGCCGGAAAAGTCATCATATCTTTGTCCGATCGTGTGTACGCGGCATTAGAACCCAATGGAGTGAGGAGATGCAGCCCAGGTCCATGTCTGCCTGATCTGCCTCTTTCCTAAGGTAAGGAGGCCTCTGATCACCACCGCCGCATTCCCGTCCGTCTCCCATAGGGGGGATTGCGGCATTCCCGTCCGGCATTGCCGCCCCTCCCCCAAAATATTAAGCACCAGCCGCCACTAGTAGCAAGTACATGAATACACCTCCCAGTAATGCTATGACAGCAGTGGACAGTACAGTCTTCAGCTATTCTGTTAGCTTGGAGAAGGGAGGGTGGAGGAGGGATGGAGGAGTGTGGAAAAATAGGGGCAATGAGGAGAGATGAGCCACTTGTGTGACAACAGCTAATTAATATTTGCTATTGTCTTCCTGATTCTCCTCTCGGCCAATCAGGAAGCAGTTCCTGAGACCCGATTGGCCAGGGAGTCTAAGGACCCAATGGCCCCGGAGCGAGGAGCTGCAGTCTAGGCCCATATCTGCCTGATCTGCCCCCTTCCTAAGGTAAGAAACCCTCTGATGGCTGCCGCATTCCCACCCACCTCCCACGGGGAGGGGGGTCCCTGTTGGTTTGCTGACCCCCCCCCCCCCAAATATTGAGCACCAGCCGCCACTGGTAGCAAGCAAAAGAATAAACTTTCCAATAATGCTATTACAGCAGTAGACAATACAGTCTTCAGTCACTTGGAGAAGGGAGGGTGGAGGAGGGATGGAGGAGCGTAGAAAGTGAGGGGAAATGAGGCGGGAGGAGCACTGGAAGGGATGGGGGAGGAGGAGGTTTTAATGAGGGGAGTGTCTTGCTATCCTAGGCTATGGGGCTGCGTGTTTCTATTGATGCGCAAGAGAAAGGAGCCACCCTGAAACAGGAAACCTGGGGCAGTAGTTATGTGACCAACATAACTGAAACCTAGGTTGGACTTGATGGACTTTGTGTCTTTTTTCCACCTCACCTACTATGTACCTATGTAACTATAGACAAGAATTAAAGATAAAGAAGCTGCCTACCCAGTAAGTGATGACATTGGGTAGTTAAAAACTGAGGGTGCAACATCCCCTTAAACAGAATATCTCATCATCTCTCAAGACGGCAAAGAGGTCTATGTAAAAAAAAAAAAAGAAGCAGGTCGTGTCAACGTCTCAGCATCTGGACAGAGGAGATCTCATTACGAATTGCGTCAACCTTGTTGTGAAATGCCTGCCAATCTCCGGGGCAGTGCGTGAGCTGGTGGGTGGTGGGGATGAAGGAAGGTGGTAAAGGTAGAGAAGACTTGATGAGGGTTGGATGAGAGGGTGTTAATGAGAGTGAAGAAATCTGGTTTGTTTGACAGCACAGAGAGAGGAATTGTATTTTTGGAGGGAAGATTTGTACCCGGTTGCGTATATCAGGCATTTAGTTGTATGTCAAAAGTCGCTGTAGAGCAGAGCCGTGTCTCTCCAGGTTTCTGGTGTTGAAATGTTTGCCAAGGTTGTGGTGGCCGGGGCCTCGTTCTGCATGTAGAGACCAGAGTAAGTGTGCCCAGGGAGGATGAGAGTGAGATCTTGTGGACAGAAGTGGCCAGGTCCGGGCAGGAGAGGGGTGAGATCACAGTGGTGGTTTCTATAGGTGACTCTTTGCTGGTTGGAGGGATAAGGGGTTTGGAGACAGGAAGAGAGTGAAAGGTTGTGATCATAGAGAGGAAATGGGGTGTTGGCGAGGTTGCAAGAAATGCAAAGGTGGGAGAATACAAGGTCAAGGGTGTTGCCATCTAAAGGGTGAGAGTGTGTGTCAACTGCGATAGGTCAAAAGAAGAGATTAGGTTGAGATGTAAGTAAGACATTGCTGGGCTGTTAACATTAACAGGAATTTTAAAGTTACCAAGGATGATGAAAATATGGTAGCCCGGCAGAGGAGTCGTCAAGAAAGTGTGACCCCAGTCCAGGAGCAATCCTCAGGTAAACTGTAGAAAAAAAGGTTAAAAAAAATGCAATTAACTTTAAAGGAGGAGGGGTGCAGAAAAGGTGGTGTATGAGGAGCTCAAAAGGTACTTTGTGGAGATACAAGGAGTCCAATTCCACCTCCTTTTCATCCACTGGGTCTTGGTGAATCCAGTGGAGGCCACCATGGGAGAGGACATCTGGATAGGCTGATGTTTGAGGGGCTCAAGGTCATCAAGTATCATAATAGGCCCGGTAGGTAAGTAGTTATACAACCCACAGACTCCTAGCGGTCATTCCTCTTCCCAGGGATTGACCGAGGCTGTATGAATATAGGTCTGCCTCTTCCAACCCACCACATTTCTAAACCTCACTATAAACCAGGGGGAAGCAGCTGAGCCTGCAACCAGCAGAACCCAGAACAGACAAAAGCAATCAAACTTTGCTCCACTGCCTACTGAGGAGCCCAAAACGAAATGTGCCTTAATCCTACAGCAACCCAACTAGGAGGGTGCTACATACAGTAAACAAATGTTATTCCTGAAGGATAATTGGCTGTAGGAGCAGAGGGGACATGATGAGGATGATGATACGGGGAGATGTTGAGGATGATGAGAAGGGGTGATGATGAGGATGAGGATGATGAGATGGGGAGAGGATGAGGATGATGAGATGGGGGAGATGATGAGGATGATGAGATGGGGGAGATGATGAGAATGATGAGACGAGGGAGATGATGATGATGAGGAGACGGGGGAGATGATGATGAGGAGGATGATGAGATGGGGGAGATGATGATGAGGATGAGACGGGGGAGATGAGGAGGACAAACGTCTCGGGACCGAGGAGATCTCATTATGAATTGCGTCAACCTTGTTGTGAAATGCCTGAGATGGGGGAGATGATGAGAATGATGAGATGGGGGAGATGATGAGAATGATGAGACGAGGGAGATGATGATGATGAGGAGACGGGGGAGATGATGATGAGGATGATGAGATGGGGAGAGGATGAGGATGATGAGATGGGGGAGATGATGAGAATGATGAGACGAGGGAGATGATGAGGATGACGAGACGGGGGAGATGAGGAGGATTATGAGATGGGGGAGATGATGAAGATGATGAGACGGGGGAGATGATGAGGTTGATGAGACGGGGGAGATGATGAGGATGACGAGACGGAGGAGATAATGAGGATGACGAGACGGGGGGAGATGATGAGGATGACGAGACGGGGGAGGTGATGAGGATGACGAGACGGGGGAGATGAGGAGGATTATGAGATGGGGGAGATGATGAAGATGATGAGACGGGGGAGATGATGAGGTTGATGAGACGGGGGAGATGATGAAGATGATGAGACGGGGGGAGATGATGAGGATGACGAGACGGGGGAGATGATGAGGATGACGAGACGGGGGAGGTGATGAGGATGACGAGACAGGGGAGATGATGAGGATGATGAGACGGGGGAGATGAGGAGGATTATGAGATGGGGGAGATGATGAAGATGATGAGACGGGGGAGATGATGAGGTTGATGAGACGGGGGAGATGATGAGGATGATGAGACGGGGGGAGATGATGAGGATGACGAGACGGGGGAGATGATGAGGATGATGAGACGGGGGAGATGATGAGGATGACGAGACAGGGGAGATGATGAGGATGACGAGACGGGGGAGATGATGAGGATGACGAGACAGGGGAGATGATGAGGATGATGAGACGGGGGA
The DNA here is from genome assembly GCF_042186555.1 of Aquarana catesbeiana. Taxonomy (NCBI): domain Eukaryota; kingdom Metazoa; phylum Chordata; class Amphibia; order Anura; family Ranidae; genus Aquarana; species Aquarana catesbeiana. Next base: position 2,999,448 of record NC_133326.1, on the reverse strand, counting down.
GATGAGGAGGATTATGAGATGGGGGAGATGATGAAGATGATGAGACGGGAGAGATGATGAGGTTGATGAGACGGGGGAGATGATGAGGATGATGAGACGGGGGAGATGAGGAGGATTATGAGATGGGGGAGATGATGAAGATGATGAGACGGGAGAGATGATGAGGTTGATGAGACGGGGGAGATGATGAAGATGATGAGATGGGGGAGATGATGAAGATGATGAGATGGGGGGAGATGATGAGGATGAGGAGACGGGGGAGATGATGAAGATGACGAGACGGGGGAGATGATGAGGATGATGAGACGGGGGAGATGATGCTGCGGTGAAGTGGCGCACACTTGTGCAGGAATTGCACTCTAGCGGGAATGCCTATGCCCACCCTTCTCTGAGACACGAGGATTTTTTTTCCGGTTTGATTTTCTGTGATGTTCCAATACAATGACTTCTTTTTCCATTTTAGAAGCCCATTAGCATCTTTCAGGTAAAACAAACAAATATTCCTCACCACGGTTAGGCATTAACATTCTGGATTTGAATAGAAAGGCTTGGAAGCTCTTGCCGATGTCATTTTCCCGTTACCATGGCTGGTGTGTCATTTCACCGGCTCTGCTCTACCGTTATGTATGACTGGCTCTTGAAGAGAGAAATAAAAGCGGGGCTGGAGGGAGGGATGGTGCCGGATACGTGGTGAATGGAGGGTTGCTGCATCTCCGAGATTTAACTATAGACATCACCTCTAATGGAACATGTATTGGGGGGAACAAGATCAAAGCCGGGTCCAGGGACGGGGGGCTCGGCATTCTTTTTTTACGCTTAGAGAGTGAGCTCCTAACACACATCTGGAGAATGCTAATTCCAGGCAATTTAGCAGATAGAAGGAGAGTGGAGCACTTCAGGGTAGGAGAGATGAGAGGCTGCAGAGAATAGAAATGGTTTATTATCCAGCCTGCAGCCTGTGCCCTAAGAAAATGATAAGGAGCATATGTTGTGCTATGAATAATGCCGGCACAAGCATGCTTCCAGCCATCGTGTATATGGTCAGGGCTGAACACAACAAACCTCTTACTGCAACGCCTCATGTACCGCAGAATCTCAGGATTCTGTACAGGATTGAAGTGCACCTGTCATATAAACACCACAGATGCAGACAATCCTCATGCAATCACATAACAGTATATGGAAGGAATGGTATAAGTGAGACCATTCTGGTCTCACTTATACCATTCTGAGCTGCTGGTCTCCAAGCCTGATCCAGTCAGGCTTGGAGACCAGCAGCTATAGCAGTAGAGAGGCTCCCACCAACCAGCAGAATAAGTAAGCAGGTCACTTTGGTGGATGACACGGGCTCACTTGAGGTGCAGCACTAACCGGTATTCACCAGAGTTTCTGTTGGTGGGAATGGGTTTTGCAGCATGTTTGAACCAGTGTCAGAGAATGTCTACTAGACGTTTGGCTAAAAGAAATATGCATACTCGAAGAATGGCTAATAGAAATGCACATGCACACAGAATTATTGGCAGAACAGTAACTAGCCGTGCGCATAGGAATGCACACGCGCACGCACTTAATGAATGTTGGCGCCAGACAGACTATTTAAAGGGGCTCATGCTCCAGTGCTGACTTGTCTTTCAGCTGTTCCCTGTGTTCTGCTATTATTCTGCCTGTTGCTAACTTGGCTTACCTTTGACCTGAACTTGGATCCTGCTTTTGCTCCATCACCAGTTCCTGACCCTGGCTCTGTTCTTGACCACGTCTCTGTCTTATGTCTTGGTGTCTCGCTGCCCGCCCATTGCTGACCTCGGCTAGTCCTCTGACCACGCTCTGCTCTCACATCTGGTTCAAGTGCCTATCTGGCTGTCACCTGTATCGGCTCTGCTCATCACAGATAGTTCCTGTTTCAAGGCTGGAAACGCTGACAAGCTCTGACAAGCCTCACATCTGTACGCGCAGCCTGCGTGGAGTGCCCCTTTAACTTCCACTGGATCAGATACCATTCCTGACCTGATGTCCTGCCAGCCTGCCAGGTTCTGCATCTCCTGCTGCAAGAACTCCTATCAACACCTGCCTTCAGTCGTGTGACTCCTCTCCCTCGTTACCCTCTGTTCCACTTTCAGCGGACCTGGGCTGGAGATACAAGAGAGATCAACCTCATCATTTCAATCTCCAATCAGGTATATGACAACCAGGTCGCGGTCCTCAGGATCGCCCCACCAGGAGGTGAGCAAGCCGGGGTCTAGTAGTAGATATAGCACATTGGGATTCAAGCAGAAGCGTAGTCAGTAAACTAGCCAAAGGTCGGTAACAAGTGGTTGCAGGTTGGGATCAAGGGAAAGTGTAGTCAGTGAACAAGCCAAAGGTCAGTAACATGTGGTGGCAGGTTGGGATCAAGGGAAAGTGTAGTCAGTGAACAAGCCAAAGGTCGGTAACGAGTGATAGAAAAGATAGGGTTGGCAGCAGGAGTGACAAGAGCAAGATATTGTCGGGAGAGAGCACAATAATCTGGCAAACAGGAAGTGCAAAGGCGTTGTAGTAAGTTCAAGGGAGGAGCAAAGTGTTCAAGGTTTACCAGAAACACGGTTGTAGGCAAGATTGCCAAAGGAACTGTCCAGGAATCTGTCCAGCGTCTCAGGTGGTTCTGCAAGAAGAGATACTACCAGACACCGCAGAGGATGCAGATTTGGATCCGGGTCCTGATAGTTATGCCAACATCCCTGTAGGTTCTTGTAACATACAGTGGACTATGAATTTTATTGGGCTTTTTTAGCCATTATCTACATTCAAAGGACATAATTATATATATAAAAAAAAATCACAAAAATGTCTATTATAATTATTCATGTTAAAAATGTGTGCAAGAATTTAAAGCATGACATGTTTTTTTTTTTTTTTTTTTAATTCATGCATGCAAAAAAACTGCGTTTGAAAAACCACGTGACATAAAAAATTGCAACAATCGCCATTTTATTCTCTAGAGTCATTGCTAATAAAAAATATATATAATGTTTGGGGGTTCTAAGTAATTTTCTAGCAAAAAAAAAAAAAATACAGATTTTTTCCATATATGAGAGAAGTGTCAGAATTGGCCCGGTAAGCGGGTGGTTAGGCCTTCCAGAGAGTAGATGTGGAGGAGCTTAGCATTGTTCTCCTTTGGAATGTAGATTTCTAGACCTTTTTTGGAGTTTGTTTTCCCACTTCCAGAATTAAAATTAAATGGTATTAAAATAATAATTTTTTTGTTTCCGTTTTCAAATCGGAAAGGCTGAGAATATAATTGATTTTCGGAGACTAAGCCCCATGTGGTTTGGAAGCCTTCAGAGCACCTGGAATGGTCGGAACCCGGTGAGTGGATTATATGTTTGATATCTTGAAGTGGAAGGTAATGTCGGCCCGTTGTATGTAGATGTGATGCTCATCTCAAGAAGACGTTTCTCTTCAGGATGAGACAATCATTTGTCTTTTTTTTTTTTTTTTGCACAATCTCTTTGATTGAGGACAACCTTTCCCAAGCTGATATGAAATAAGACCCTACAGATTGATTCATTCCTTGTTTCTTTTGATTTTAAAGATTACCTGACAGAATTGGATTATTCCTTCCAATTTTCTCTCCATCATCACCGTCATCCTGAAGATAAGTACTTGTGCACGGGTAATTGAACTTCAATTGTACATGATTGAGACGCTACTCTATCAGAGGCGCGGCGATGGCAGAGGTGCAATCAGAAGGGGTTATGTATTGTATATGTAGTCCCTCTTGTGTCTCAAACACTGGCCTTCCCTATAGTTTTATAAAAAAATATATAAAAAAAAAAACAAGATGCAGAAGAGTCAGCGTTCTCCATCTCGCCTTGGATTCAGCCACAAGACCGACATACATGGCCTGATGTTTTAGAGAAGATTTTTCTGATTCTACAGAAGAGGTTTACTGATTGAAGATGGAATATGGAGCGAAATCAAAGAGAGTTGTTTGAAGTAGTGCGGTCTTGTGCGTAATATAAGAGTAAAAAAAAAAAAAAAAAAAAACAAGAAAAAATAAAATAAAAAACTTGAGATCAAACTCAAAGAAAAAGGGAACATTAGCAGGCGGCTTAAAAAGCATGAAATCAATAAACAAAGCAACATTCAGCTGATTACACTAAAGACGACTGATTAGGCATCCTCAAGAGGAGTCAATCATTCAGGGATACGTTTCAGGAGGCTTGAAGACCACATTTGGAGGGTCTGACTTTCTTTTTTGCTTGCAGAAAACCTGAGATTATATGAAAATTTCAAGACGTCAAGCCAATTCTACGTTCAAAAAAAGTTACTTTGCTTCAAACAAAAAAAAGGGCGCCATGAAAAGTATATTCTTTGGTGGAAGTTTGGATTGATGGCTCGGATGGGGCAGGAGAGGGATTGTCCCCCCCCCCCCCCCCGTTACATCAAATCAACCAAAATATTTTTGAACTTCTTCTTTATGTATAACAGATTTGGTTTCCCCTTTGTAAGGAGGTTGGTTATGTTTGCATGATGTTTTTTGAGGATTTATATAAATGCCTTTATGCTAGACGGGCCTTTTTTTTTTTCAACCAGGGGGGCCCAGGCCCCCCCCCGGGGGTGCCTTCAGGTGTCTTCAGAGGTGACCTGGCAAAATGCCTAAAAATGTGCCCAAAAATTGTATACAAGCCGGCCAGTGGGTCAAGCCTGCCTTTTAGGCTCCATTAACACTTCTGCAACTTGTCATGCCAATGTGGACACATGAAGCCACATGAGCAAGTCACAGCCCCACGTATTTCAATGGAAGCCGTTCAAATCTATGCAACTTAAACTTGCAGCGACTTTAACCACTTGTCTACCGGGAACTTTCACCCCCTTCCTGCCCAGGCCAAATTTCAGCTTTCAGCGCTCTCACACTTTGAATGACAATTACGCGGTCATGCAACACTGTACACATAGGATATTTTTATCATTTTTTTCACACAAATAGAACTTTCTTTTGGTGATATTTAATCACCTCTGGGGGGGTTTTATTTTTTTGCTAAAAAAAACAAAGACTGAAAACTAAAAAATAAAAAAAATTAAAAAGTTTTTATTTGTGTTATAAAATTTTGTAAATACATAATTTTTCTCCTTTACTGATGTGTGCTGATGAGGCTGCACCGATGGGGACTGATAGGTGGCACTGATAGGTGGCACTGATGGGCACTGATGGGCGGCACTGAGGGGCACTGATAGGTGGCATTGATGGGCACTGATAGGTGGCATTGATGGGCACTGATGGGCACTGATAGGTGGCACTGATGGGCACTAATATGTGGCATTGATGGGCACTGATAGGTGGCACTGATGGGCACTGATAGGTGGCACCGATGGGTGGCTCTGTATGTGAATGGACACACAGAGTAGAGGCTCGGGAGCACACCTGCTCGGGTGCCCCCATTGCAAGCCGCGTGCTCTGGGGGTACTCAGCAGGAGCAGCGTCGGGGGAACTGAGAAAAAGGGAGATCGAGGCTGCTCTGTGCAAAACCCTTACAGAGCCGGTAAGTATAACATGTTTGTTACTTTTTTTAAATATTGCCTTTAATATCTCTTTAATCACTTGCTGATGAGCCACAGTACATCGCTTCATGCAATAGATACTGTGGGCGCATGTGTGCGCCCAGGTCCGACAGACTCAATGTCTGCTGGCCACTAGCCATCGCTCCACAGAGAGGCAGAACGGGCATCTGCCTATGTAAACAAGGAAGATCCCTGTTCTGACAGAGGACAACGTGGAGATCCGCTGTTGCCAGTGATCTCTGTGTTGTCCCAGTGAGCCCATCCCCCCCTACAGTTAGAACACACCAAGGGAACACAGTTATCCCCTTGAGCGCCCCTTAGTGTCCCTGAATGTACGGCAGCTGACAGCATCCATCACCTCTGCCCACTGTTCTTTGGCTACGGTATGGTTGCCAGGACTGTTCATGTCCTAGCAACCAATCACATGCTTGCCCCTCCCGCCATGCCCCGGGCATTCAGAGGAAGAGGAAGTTCCTCAGTAAAACCTATCCGGTTCCAGCGCCCAGCCTTCCAGCTTCCACCTGTCCTGTACTGCAGCAATGAGAAGGAACTGATCTTGATGCATGCAATGGGGTCTTCACAATACTCCCTCCTCCCCTTCCACTACCCCAACTATTCTCTTACACCTCTCCACTCTCCTTACCCCACTCTGCTCTTCCCTTCTAAATTTGGGGACCCTATTAAAAAGGGAATAGGCTCTAGGCACCATGATGTAAGGGGGTTTTGGGGACCCTGATGTAAGAGAGGTTCAGGGGCCTGATATAAGGGGGTTTTGGGGGACCCTGATCTAAGCAGGCTTTAGGAACCCTGATGTAAGGGGGCTCTGGGAACCCTGATGTAAGAGGAGGTGACTTTGAGATCCTAATAAAAGGGGGACTCTGATGTAAGGAGGGGGAATCTGGAGACCCTGATGTAAGGAGAGGGGACTCTTGGGACCTTGATGTAAGGGAGTGATGACTATGGGGACACTGGTGAAAGGGGGGGGCTCTGGGGACCCTGATGTAAGGGGGGAACTTTGGGGTGCCTAATGAAAAGAGTAAACTCTGAAGTAAGGAGGTCAGGCCTGAGGGGGGGGGGGGGGGCAGGCCTAAAGCTGTGTAAGGTGCCCCAAAATTTTCACGAAAATGTTCCACATACCGCTGCAGGGTTGGATAATGTTAACTGGAGATGAAAACATCTCCTGCAAACGTCAGCCAATCCGGGAAGCAGAGGTATCCAGCCAATGAGGTGCCGCGCAAGCCGTGCTGCGTGCAAAATCACTTCCTCCCAGCTTCCAAGTCGGTCTCCACATGGAGCGAACATTGGCAAGGAGGTGAGAAAGCATCCCAGCACAGGCTTTATTTTTTTGGGGGGGAGCAGTGGATGCAAGTAGCTGGTCTTGCCTAGGGCACAAAATAGTCTATCTCTGGCCCTGCTGATGACCAAGTCTACCCCATCATGGCAGTGGCCTCTTTCAGCAGGGTAATGCGCCCTGCCACACTGCAAAAATGGTTCAAGAATGGTTTGAGGAACACAATGAGTTTGAGATGTTGGCTTGGCCTTCAAACTCTCCAGTTCGCAATATAAGCGAGCATCTGTGGGACGTGCTGGAAGAACGTCCCACCCATGAAGTCCCCACCTCCCAACTTATAGGACTTAAAGGATCTGCTACTGACAGCTTGGTGCCAGATACCATAAGTGTACCTTCAGAGGTCTAGGTGAGTCCCATGCCTGGACAGGTCAGGAAAGGGGGACCCACTCAATATTAGTGGTTACAATGTTATGACTGATCGTTGTAGAACAAGAAGATGATCCCTGATAATATAAAGCTCAAACATAGGACATCATTAACAGGGAGAAAAATGAAGAGCGTAAGTGTGGCGTGATGAACGCGCTCGTATTATTTGTTCATATTTCCCGGAGATCTGGAATCCTGGAATAAATATTCCATCGCCGGCATTCAGATATTTCTGTAAAACTGCTGATGATACAATATAAGGGTCCCCAGGTAGTACAGCGCTGTTCCCCGCAGCGGAATAACGGTTATGTGTCTAACTCCCAGGGACGCGTTTCGCCCGCTCTGTGTGGAGATTATCTGGATTTATTTGTTTATAACAGGAAACCCGCCACAAAATCTTTGAAAAGGTCGTCATTCTATAAATATTCAACACCTCATTTTCTTTCTTTACGTAAAATCTCATCAAATGTATCGCTAATCGATAGAAATATCATTACTTCCTCCACCGTAGAACAGTCAACCTTTTCTTTATTGTAAAAAATAAATGGATGTGACCAGAACTCTTCCATATACACTATATTACCAAAAGTATTGGGACGCCTGCCTTTACACACACATGAGCTTTAATGGCCTCCCAGTCTTAGTCCGTAGGGTTCAATATTGAGTTGGCTCCGTCCTTTGCAGCTATAACAGCTTCACCTCTTCTGGGAAGGCCGTCCACAAGGTTTAGGAGTGTGTCTATGGGAATGTTTGACCATTCTTCCAGAAGAGCATTTGTGAGGTCAGGCACTGATGTTGGATAAGAAGGCCTGGTTCGCAGTCTCCACTTTAATCCATCCCAAAGGTGTTCTATGGGGTTGAGGTCAGGACTTTGTGCAGGCCAGTCAAGTTCCTCCACCCCAGACTCACTCATCCATGTCTTTATGAACCTTGCAGCACTGCGTGGCTCGCTTTGAGATCTCAGGTCTGGCGGCAGGACTGCGCAGCTCGTTCTGAAATCTCAGGTCTGGCGGCAGGACTGCGCAGCTCGTTCTGAAATCTCAGGTCTGGCGGCAGCACTGTGCGGCTCACTCTGCGATCTCAGGTTTGGCGGCAGCACTTAGCGGCTCGCTTTGTGATCTCAGGTCTGGCTGCAGCACTTCGCGGCTCACTCTGCGATCTCAGGTCTGGCGGCAGCACCACGCGGCTCGCTCTGCAATCTCAGGTCTGGCGGCAGCACTTCGCGGCTCGCTTTGCGGTCTCAGATCTGGCGGCAGCACTGCGCGACTCACTCTGCGATCTCAGGTCTGGCGGCAGGACTGTGCGACTCGCTCTGCGATCTCAGGTCTGGCGGCAGGACTGTGCGACTCGCTCTGCGATCTCAGGTCTGGCGGCAGGACTGTGCGACTCGCTCTGCGATCTCAGGTCTGGTGGCAGGACTGCACGGCTCGCTCTGCAATCTCAGGGCTGGCGGCAGCACCACGCGGCTCGCTCTGCAATCTCAGGTCTGGCGGCAGCACCACGCGGCTCGCTTTGCGGTCTCAGGTCTGGCGGCAGCACTGCGCGACTCACTCTGCGATCTCAGGTCTGGCGGCAGGACTGTGCGACTCGCTCTGCGATCTCAGGTCTGGTGGCAGCACTTCGCGGCTCGCTTTGCGGTCTCAGATCTGGCGGCAGCACTGCGCGACTCACTCTGCGATCTCAGGTCTGGCGCAAGGACTGCACGGCTCGCTCTGCGATCTCAGGTCTGGCGGCAGGACTGTGCGACTCGCTCTGCGATCTCAGGTCTGGTGGCAGGACTGCACGGCTCGCTCTGCAATCTCAGGTCTGGCGGCAGCACCACGCGGCTCGCTCTGCAATCTCAGGTCTGGCGGCAGCACCACGCGGCTCGCTTTGCGGTCTCAGGTCTGGCGGCAGCACTGCGCGACTCACTCTGCGATCTCAGGTCTGGCGGCAGGACTGTGCTGCTCGCTCTGCAATCTCAGGTCTGGCGGCAGCACTTCGCGGCTCGCTTTGCGGTCTCAGATCTGGCGGCAGCACTGCGCGACTCACTCTGCGATCTCAGGTCTGGCGGCAGGACTGTGCGACTCGCTCTGCGATATCAGGTCTGGTGGCAGGACTGCACGGCTCGCTTTGCAATCTCAGGTCTGGCGGCAGCACCACGCGGCTCGCTCTGCAATCTCAGGTCTGGCGGCAGCACCACGCGGCTCGCTTTGCGGTCTCAGGTCTGGCAGCAGCACTGCGCGACTCACTCTGCGATCTCAGGTCTGGCGGCAGGACTATGCTGCTCGCTCTGCGATCTCAGGTCTGGCGGCAGCACTGCGCAGCTCGCTCTGCGATCTCAGGTCTGGCGGCAGCACTGCGCGGCTCGCTCTGCAATCTCAGGTCTGGCGGCAGGACTGTGCTGCTCGCTTTGCGATCTCAGGTCTGGTGGCAGGACTGCGCATCTCGCTCTGCGATCTCAGGTCTGGCGGCAGGACTGCCCTGCTCCTTCTGTAATCTCAGGTCTGGCGGCAGGACTGCGCGGCTGGCTCTGCGATCTCAGGTCTGGCGGCAGCACTGCGCAGCTCACTCTGCGATCTCAGGTCTGGCGGCAGCACTGCGCGGCTCGCTCTGTGATCTCAGGTCTGGCGGCAGCACTGCGCGGCTCGCTCTGTGATCTCAGGTCTGGCGGCAGCACTGCGCGGCTCGCTCTACCGGACAATGTTTTATTCAGTCTTCATTTTCATGTTGTTCTCTCATCGCCTTCTACGCTGCAAACCAGAAAGCAAATGCTTAAAATATTCATCTTATACATCTGGGTGGAAATGTTCAATGGCAGATGGAGAGAACACTTCCTCGTGTTCTGGAGGAATATCACAGACAATGGAGGTACATCCACTCTGCTGACTATAATCACTGCTCCAAAGATGTATTTGTAGCACTAACTCTCGGTGGAGCTGCTGGTTTAAAGCGGGCTGTTGTCTTCACTCTCGATACCTCTGTTTCACCGGCACCGGGTCTAGGGTCCCGTTGAGTTTACCTCTGGACGATGTAGACACCAAACACTTGAGTTTATTTTCCAATGCTTCAATGAACAAGTAACAACGGAAGTAGTAGGAAAGAGGCAGAAGGAAAGTTGCAGGGAAGCTCAAATACCTTTCCTTAGTATTCTTTAGAACATTCTTTGTAATTGAACACTTGTAGTAGAATGCGCTCCCCTTGTGGGATTCAATCTTTGCCCGCCTGGATAAGCCTCTCTCACTTGCCTAGCAGCCAGTACATAGCACGAAAAAAAGTCTCTGCCACAGACTTGTTTGGAATAAAACCCGTACGATCCTCTGCCACAGGATGTATTGGTTTGTGATGAATGTCAGACACAGTACTTGAACCTTTAAGCCAACCCGGCAGTACTATGCAGTAAGATTACTTCAGGATACGTCCTCCAACCGAGTCACCAGGCCCCTCTCCAGACCAGCACTCTGCATGATCCTTCCATGATGGGTCCTCCCCTGGGATCTCCTCGGTTGTCCAGCTTCTTCACTCAGGATAGACAGCTCAGGACCATTCCTCTGCTGCTGTGGTAGGCCCCAGACAGGCTCCTGGGCCCACCCACACGCTGCAGCCGCGTGGGCCTCCCGATCGGAGGACCACAAGGTGGTACTCCTAACGCATACCTGTCGGCCAGGAGGGCCAGCAGGTGAATGAAAACGAACCGCTAAACATGGCGTCTGTCCCATAAATACCCTTTCCCAGAATGCAACTTGGAGAACCACCTCCACCGAGTTATCTCCGGGACAGAGGAGCACTCATACGCTTCAACACGTTGCCTTTCCAACACCCGCCAATGGTGACAATGACACCCATCGGCACGGTGTGGAACTACACGCAACTCAGCCAAGCTGGAACAGAGGCAAATCTAATTTGCTCACCATAGACCCGACAGGTGTCGGCAACAAATTAGTAACTTTAGGCAATGTCTCCCCGACAGTACTGTGTGGCTCCACACAAGGTGATGTTCTCCCAGAATTCAGGGCTGTCCATTCTGAGAAAGTCAAGGCAGAAGCAATGTCTGCACCCTGAGCCCAAAACAGTTCTTGTGACATTGTCTCAAATAAATCATCATCACCGGAAAGATCCGACATGGAGTCTATCTCCGAATCTCTCAACTCTTCTGCCGGCAAATATTTACACAAAGTCCCAGATACATTCCCCTGTGAACTCTCACCCGTTCCTGACGTGGACTTCTCCGGTTCGGGCGGTCTCTGGGGTAGGCCTCGACCATGCCCGCGGGAAGCCTTTACATATCCCACCTTCCTCTGGACAGGTTCAACAGGGATAGGTGTAGTGGACGCGGAAATCAAAGTAATATCCGCTGATGAGTTAGTTACCTCAGTATCTCTCTCAGGAACACTTTCGGTGACAACAGGCGAAATCACGGCCTGCCGTTCCTTTTCAGCAGTAGTAGCAGCCTTCATTGTGGCGATACCTGTAGCCCAGTCCATACGATAAGCATGGGGTGTCATGGTAGGTTGCTTCACCACAAACAAATATTCTCCACATTGCGAGCAGCAAACAAATGGATGGAGATGTATGACCAGTCCTTCACACTTGTGGCAAAGCATGCCCAGTCCTTCAACATCTCCAACTGTATAAAGAACAAACCTCCCCTGCGGTTCCAGACGAATGCCAGTGTCTGTAAGCAAGGTTCCGGTCAGCATAGCACCTGTAGCGGTGCTGGTAGGAAACATCTTAGGCCCCACAGTCGGTTGCATCACCGAAAAAGACATGGCCACACTCTGATCTTCTCAGCACGATCACGAGGCCTCTCTTCTTCTCTGGCGCCAACACACACACACACACGCGTCCCACGTGGTATCAAGTAGGCTAGGCTCCTCCCACTTGTTCTTCTGGTCACGTAGCTCCCGGACTTTCACTGACGCCCGCCGTCTACGCAGTCAGAAATAAAGTCCTGCAACTTTTAACCTCTTCTTTTCCTGAGAAATTGACAAAGTCCAGCTCTCACCGTAAACTCCCGGTGAAACACTTCTCCAGGTTGTGAGAATTGATGGTCAACAGATCCCGGACGAGCCCCCACATGTACCACTAACTCTCGGTGGAGCTGCTGGTTTAAAGCGGGCTGTTACCTTCACTCTCAATACCTCTGTTTCACCGGCACCGGGTCTAGGGGTCCCGATGAGTTTACCTCTGGACGATGTAGACAACAAACACTTGAATATATTTTCCAATGCTTTAATGAACAAGTAACAACGGAAGTAGGAAAGAGGCAGAAGGAAAGTTGCAGGGAAGCTCAAATACCTTTCCTTAGTATTCTTTAGAACATTCTTTGGAATTGAACACTTGTAGTTGAATGCACTCCCCTTGTGGGATTCAGTCTTTGCCCGCCTGGATAGACCTCTCTCACTTGCCTAGCAGCCAGTACGCAGCATGAACAAAAGTCTCTGCCACAGACTTGTTTGGAATAAAACCCGTACGATCCTCTGCCACAGGATGTATTGGTTTGCGATGAATGTCAGACACAGTACTTGAACCTTTAAGCCAACCCGGCAGTACCATGCAGTAAGATTACTTCAGGATACGTCCTCCAACCGAGTCACCAGGCCCCTCTCCAGACCAGCACTCTGCATGATCCTTCCATGATGGGTCCTCCCCTGGGATCTCCTCGGTTGTCCAGCTTCTTCCCTCAGGACAGACAGCTCAGGACCATTCCTCTGCTGCTGTGGTAAGCCCCAGACAGGCTTCTGGGCCCACCTACATGCTGCAGCCGCGTGGGCCTCCCGATCGGAGGACCACGAGGTGGTACTCCTAACGCATACCTGTCGGCCAGGAGGGCCAGCAGGTGGCTGAAAACGAACCCCTAAACATGGCGTCTGTCCCATAAATACCCTCTCCCAGAATGCAACTCAGAGGACCACCCTCACCGAGTTGTCTCCGGGACAGAGGAGCACTCATACGCTTCAACACGTTGCCTTTCCAACACCAGCCCATTGGGACAACGACACCCACCGGCACAGTGTGGAACTACATGCAACTCAGCCAAGCTGGAACAGAGGCAAATCTAACTTCCCCTAACAAGCAACCCACAAAATTTACCTATCAGCGGTAGATTGAAAATCTACCAGCGCTACATATTTATAGACCCCAAAAAGGTGAAGTTATTAAGAAGTCCTCTGTGCTGTTCTGTGTATATTAGGAGAACTAAAAGATGAGATTTATTTTTAGGTTGTACCTGAATGAAGTGCCGAATTATTAATGACACACATGAATGCAGCTCTGTATTCATCAAATATATACACTCACCGGACACTTTATTAGGCACACCTGTTCAGTTGCTTGGTAACACAAATTGGTAATCAGCCAATCACATGGCAGCAACTCAACACATTTAGGCATCTAGACGTGATGAAGACGACTTGCTGAAGTTCAAACCGAGCATCAGAATGGGGAAGAAAGGGGATTAAAGTGACTTTGAACGTGGCATGGTTGTTGGTGGCAGACGGGCTGGTCTGAGTATTTCTGGGATTTTCACACACAGCCATCTCTTGGGATTACAGAGAACGGAGGGAAAAAGAGAAAATATCCAGTGAGCGCCAGTTGTGGATGGGAGGATGAAGGCTTACCAGATGGTTTGAACTCAAAAGGACATATGTCCCATGAGTCAAACAGGCTTGTATTGGCAAATGCCAAAATTGGAGACATCTGGTCTGGAGACCTTTGACACGGAAGCCAAATCCTCACACAGTCATTGGGATAGTAGTCTCCATAGAGGGTATTTCATAAGAAAAATGGATGGTTTCTCCCTTATGTTCATATATATATATATGTCAAGGAAAGGAGAACAAAAAAAGGGCCACATAGCATAATTCCGTATAAAAATTAGAAATGTAATAAGGTTAAAAAAAAAAAAAAACACATTTTGGAAAAGTAAATAGCACTTAAGAAATGTGTATGGTGGCAGTGGAGCCCGTCCCAATGCGTTTCGTCTAAATAGACATCATCTGGGGTCAGACAAAATCGCAACAAAATGTGTTTTTTTTTAACCTTATCAGATTTCTAATTTTTATACGGAATTACACTATGTGGCTCTTTTTTGCTCTCCTTTCCTTGATATATATATGAACATATGGGAGAAACCATCCATTTTTCTGATGAAATACCCTCTATGGAGACTACTACCCCAATGACTGTGTCAGGATTTGGCTTCCGTGTCAAAGGTCTCCAGACCGGATGTCTCCAATGTTGGCATTTGCCGATACAAGCCAGTTTGTCTCATGAGATGTATGTCCTTTTGAGTTCAAACCATCTGGTAAGCCTTCATCCTATCGGTGGTGGACTATATTCACATATTGTTTTATTATTCATTCACCATTTTCGGGTTGTCTTAAAGATGTTACGAACATTTGGCAAATGTCCCTGCAAGGGCCATCCAGATTCACTACATTTTTCACTTCACCTATGGACTCAATGTTTATTTGTTTTCCTGTGGATTTCTTCATACAAAATCACTGAGCATTATAGCTCCACATTACTTGTATTAACCATTTGTGAGATTTATTCAATCATCTGTGTTCACTCAAAATTTCAGCGCTACACTTCTTACCTTATTACTAGTATTGCAATTGCCTGTTTGCTGTGTTAGATGCTTTTTCCTAAGGCGCAGCGCGTTAATATATCTGCACTTTACAAAAAGCACTACCCTCAACCCAACCCTAACTGACTAAAACATGGAGCAATTCAAAACCAACTTGGGCATCTAAACTAGGAAATGTTCTACATCGGAATATTGTATACCCTGAAACACACTATGGGCCCGGACCCACTATGTTACGGTTAATACAGAAGTGACTGTATTTCATTTGCAAATTTAACTTGTAGTTCTAAAAAAAAATAGTATTACTGTATAACTCATGTTCAATCCTTCTGTATGTTATTCTTATACACAAATAAAAATATTTTGGAAGCAAAAAAAATCACATTTAGTCTACTAAAAGTACATGCCCAGACACTGGACCTAACTTTGGATTTATCGCAACAAGATTTTCCCAGCAGACCAACCCTTTCCCTGAGACCGATTGGTTAAATGCTGTCTACAGCTCTGAGGAAGGGGGCCATGTCTCCCGAAACGCGTCTACTTTCTAACCGTATTGTTGGCATCGCCCATGGCTGGAGTTTAAATATGAAAAGCCTGTTGTCTTATACTGTATGTTTGTGAGTATCCATTTGTCTTTTTGTATTCATTAAAGTTGTGTGGTGGTAATGCACTAGACGTTTGCGTCCTCCTGTGTGTTTTTAAAGAAGGAGATTGTGTTCTGATCCAACCATGACCAGACAAGGCCCATCTCAAACCTTCGACCTCCTAATCTCTTGATCTGGATCCCTACACAAAGAACACCTCGTCTTTTACAGGAACCTTCTTCGTGGGATAAAAATCACATTTAGTCTACTAAAGGCATACCTACTACTACATGCCCAAACATTGGACCCAACTTTGGATCTATCTCAACAAGATCTTCCCAGATGTTCAATCCTTTCCCTGAGATTGACTTGTAGGCAGGTGAAGCCTATATTCTCCACTGCAGGTAACGCTCATCTGCAGCGGCAATGCAGATGTGGGGGGAAGGAAGTTGAAAGGCACTTCCTCTATGTTTCCTCAGTCACAGGGGGCAACTATTTAATCCTGTTTTTTTCTTTTTTTCTTTTGAAAAGCCAGTAGAGTGCAAAACACACCCAAAAACTTCCACCCGGTGCCAAAAAAAGTGCACACACATAAGGAGTGACACACAAAAACGTGCAATGGGTGTTACACTGATCCTCCACTAGGGAAGGACCTTACACTGATCCCCCGGGGCGTTAGGCTCCAGACGGGGACTGAGGTACTTCACTTGGGTCCATCTGGCCGAAACCAGACGGCCCCCGTTCTCTGGAAGGTCTGCTGAAACAGACCCACCCAAGTAGTAGGTGGGACTCCCCCAAAGGGAGACCCCATGAGGGAGAGCGAACCAAGCCAGAAGGCCTATGTCCACCCCCACCCAAGACTTTCAGAGTAGGCCGGAAGTCACACACCTTACTTATCACACAATGACAAACGTGTATACACATCAAACAAAAAAATACAAAAAAGTGACAAACACGGGATATGTAAAAAGAAAGTGGGGAGAAGGAAGGTGGGAGAGTGAAAAGTTACCATTGTTTAATACAATGGCCGGCCCTCCGGCCAGGAATAAAAATTTCCCCTGGTCCTAGCCAAAAGGCTGGGCCCTAGAGGCAGGTGTGGAAAACATGTGTTGTGGTGAGGTGACCATGGTGCCATAAATCAAGTGCCAAAACACTGTGACTGTACGGCACCCCTGAACTGCCACTTCAGGGGCACATTCACCACTGGCTTTTCATGCAACCCTGACCCCCGACCCAGACCACAGCAGCCCCCACACCAGCCAGGAAGGCCTGAAGTTCTGAAAGCTTGGTGAGAGCCCCTTACCATAAGGCCCCACCGTCGCTCCCATCCCTCCTACCTAATTACATTGGGGAAATACTAACCACTCCCCCGCCCGAATGAGGAGTCAGTGTTCTCTTCCAAAAAACTGACTGGAGCTAGAGCTACCCCAATCTAGGCCAGAAGGCCAGGGACCCGACCCTCTGGGTCAGACCTAGTGGTTCTCCATCCCCATCAGAAGGCTTCCCTTTCTGCTATGAACCGCTCCAGGTTACCTTTACACCAGCAAGTTTTGCATAGCAACCGCCATCCCTGATACCACTTCGCCGTAGATCAGGGACAGAAGCAAGCGCCACCTCCTGGCAACTGATAATAACATATACTACACGTGATCTTAGCCAAAAGGCAGAGTAGAGGAAGGTCTAGCGCGCTTTTATGCAGTAGTCAGGTTAGGGACAGGATCCCCATTTGGCAGGGACAGTGACAGCGATAGAGAAAGGTTCTGGTGGAGAAGGGAGAGAGCAGGATCTATGTCTACCTCTTCAGGAAGCTTCCCTTTTGGGTTGGACCGGTCAGGCCACACTTCGCTCCTTTATAGAAGATGCTGTTGGCATCCCTTGGATTTCTGTCCACTGTCCATCCACTGCCAAGTTGTAAGTGGTACCGGATGGGTGAGCTTCCTGCTTGGCCTGATAGCGCTGGTAACCTACTGTCTCAATTCAATGTTCTTTGCAAAACGGGAGTCCAAGTGTTTACTGCCTGCCACACCACGCTGCACCTACCCAACAGATTGACCAGATGCTTCCTACAGAAGAAAGTGTCCTGATCCATGACCAGACAAGGACCATCTCAGACCTTTGACCTCTTAAACTCTTGATGTGGATCCATGCACAAAGAACGTCTTGTCTTTTATATTCTAGAAGCCTTCTTCATGGGAAAATCCACATTAAGTCTACTAAAAGCACGTCTACTACTAATAAAAGACAGTGATTTTAGAGGTGAAGGATGTTCTCTGAGCTCCTTCCAGCTCATTTCGCCAGTTTGGAGTGCAATGGTATGAATAAAATGAGTCCAGGCTACAGAATCCCAACCAACGATTTCCCTAAATAATGGGTGTTATCAATACTGGTCTCTTCTGCAATTTTCTCATTATGGAAACAATTCCTTTTAAATACTCTCTGCTCCAAGCAGGCATTAAATGCCCCTTAATTACAACTATTTAACCAATCAAATGTTTCCATTTCAAACCCCATTAGCTTTCTATTAAGACATTAAACAATTTAGTCAAATGCTCCTAGCTGGAAGATCTTTCTGTGGGATTGTTTTAAGGTTTATCTCTGATGTCACGTCTGTCTCTTAAACACTGCTCTTATTTACTGATGTGCTGTTGTTTTGGCAATTTGTACTGTTGGCAGATATTATGGGCTTTCCGTCAGACACAGGATGAGTAATCTGAGCAGATAAGAGCGTCTGTCTGCAAATGAGACCGTGCTTCAGCGCTTATGCACACCAAGGTGAATGAAATCAATGGATTCTGGATGGGATATGAGCTGCTACAACCCGCGGACACATTTGTTACTCCTCCCTGAGTAATGTGGAGGATCTGTTACTTCTTTCATATTCAAATAAAGTCAAGAAAAAAAATGTGTACAATGAGCCAAAGGCTGTACAACCCGGTCATCTGCTGAGGGATCCAATCACCTAAATATGAATTATCAGGCCCTTCAGATGATCCTCTGTGTTTTCTCACACATCCTAATCCATACACACTAAGAGATCCCTCTATTCCTGCCTATGATGGACCATTATCCCAATTCAAAGGCATAAATAGAAGGATTGGATACACACCGGGTAGATACCTGGTATGAATATCTTCCAGTGACAAAAAGAGATACTATTGTGCCAGAAGCATTTACATTGTGTCAAATGTATTCTATTAATGTAACACTCACATGGAACCAAGAAGTCTGATTGCTTAAAGCTCTATATTGTCGAGACTCCATAAGAATGAACTCCAGTCAGGTGGTGCTCCACTCAATGGATGAAAATTACAACACACACTTTACTTACCATAGGGATGGGTATGGGGATAGATATGCTGATAGATATGGGGATAGGTACAGTATGGGGATAGATATGGGGATAGGTATGGGGATAGATATGGGGATAGACATGGGGATAGGTATGGGGGTAGATATGGGGATATATATGGGGATAGATATGGGGATAGGTACAGTATGGAGATAAATATGGGGATAGGTATGGGGTTAGATACGGGGATAGACATGGGGATAGGTATGGGGGTAGATATGGGGATATATATGGGGATAAATATGGGGATAGATATGGGGACAGGTATGGGGATAGGTATGGGGATAGATATGGTGATAGATACGGGGTTAGATATGGGGATATATATATGGAGATAGGTATGGGGATAGGTACAGTATGGGGATAAATATGGGGATAGATAAATATGGGGATAGATATGGGGATATATTTGGGGATTGGTATGAAATGTCATCTGATACTTCCTGCATTCAATCTACCACCAGGATTGAGTACAAGGTTTCTCTCCTCACACACCAATGTATCCATGGACATGCTCCCCCGCTACCTCAAAGAACTTCTCAAAACATTAAACACAACATGTCCCCTCCTCTCCTTTCACCCAAACCTTCTTCATATACCCAGAACTAGACTCAGGACAATGGGAGACGGGGCCTTTTGTGCAGCTGCCCCACGCCTGTGGAATGCCCTACCCGACACCTTGAGGGCTCCTCAATCTACTGACTGTTTTAAAAAAAAGGTCTTAAGACATTATTTTTTAGCAAAGCTTTTTGTCCCTTTTAGATGTTTATTTCATCGTATAAATTGCTAATTTTTCTTTTTTTGTTTTTAACTTGTAGCACTTTGAGATCTTTTTATGAAAAGCGCACTATAAATAAAATGTATTATTATTATTATTATTATTACCATAGAGGTGAGTTACTTTCCCCACCATATCTGAAACGTCAAACAACATTTTTTGTTCATTATCTGTTTATTGTTTTTTTCTGACAGGGGATGAGGACCTTATAGATTCCCCTAGACTAGAGGTCACTTTAACACTACTGCCCACCTAACATGTAGATTCTCCAAGCCACCATACATTTCCCATCTTGTGGTACAACAAAAAAATCTACAACTACTGTACATGCCCAGACACTGGACTTACTGTATCTCAGGACTTGTCTCAAATAAAATGTTCCAGCTGACCAATTATTTCCCTGAGATTGAATGACCAACTGTTTGCAGAAAAAGATTGTGTCCTGATCCAACCATGACCCGACAATGGCCATCTCAAGCCTTTACTCCTAAGCTCTTGCTGTGGATCCATGCACAAAAATCTGGGCATTTAAAAAAATCTGTAGATTCCCTGCTTTAACCAGGAACACCCTAGAAAAAAGAAGAACCCTTGGCCCACTCTTTTCAATGACCTTATGATTACCTTCCCACATAGCTTCCCTGAATAACTCATAGCTTGCAAGGAGAGAAGATAATCCACACTTTGCTTCTAAAAAGACCTTGATACATTCTGTGCCAATATACTTCCAAGATGGCAAAAGGAGATCCTCTCATTCACCTCATCGAAAGACAAAATGTGGGAAGCTTCCAAGTGAAGACCAAACTCATAACTAGAGCAGGCCACTCTGACCAGTCTACACATAGGGGTTCCAGGTAGTTCAGTTGTAAAGAAGAGGACTAATTGGAAGTTCTCTCAGGAATAGTAAGTCCACCTTTGAGAGCCAGCATTCGGAGGCTCGGAGAGACGTTTGGTGGAAAAGAGCCTTTCAAACCTTGATTACAGGGACTTTCGTCCTGAAAGTGAAGTTTGAAAAGGGGCAGTAAGGAGTCAGTACATGTCTTTGAGGTATTGTGGCGTGGTTTTGTGAGAAAGTGTGGACTATCTGGGGACTGAGACACGGTTTTGCATAACTCCTGCTGCATTTGCAATACCGCCGAAGCAGACAGGAACCCCAAACCTAAGTGTGGGGCTGGTATTGTGGCGGTGAGCCACGGTGGTTTCTTGATTATATCAGGATTGTGAATTCTTTGTCTGATTTTTGCTAAAGAAAGCTGTTTTATTTGCTGGTTTTGAGTGTCCAATAAAGACTGTTACCCTTAAAAAAATGGCTAATTGTGTCTTTGTGTCTTAGATTGAAGATATGGTAAATGTCTACATACAAAAAAAATAAAAACAAATGCATCAATAAATCCTCGTCATTCGTTTTGGGATGGACACCAGACCTAGGAAGCACACAGTGGCTGCTTACACATTTCATAAATACGACTCACAGAAAAGAACTTGGCTGTGCCGTTTGAAGAGAACCAAATGATATGTTAGTGAAATGAAGACTGTTCCATAAATAACCGGATTATAGGGAGCCATGCAGATGCCACTGTCAACCAATTTCCACCGGTATTATGCTGAAAAGCTTTGCTTTCTACCTATAATCAGCTGTACAGTTTCCACACACTGGGATAAAACTTTCTAGTCATGCATGATGAATCCAGGCAGAAAAGGGATTTGATAATTAAGATAAAATGAATGTATATCAAACACCGGCTCCAGATTGCTTCAAGGAACAAAGACACTAGACATGCATATCATCAAGTCTAACAGATCTCAATGTTCAAAACCCAAACTTTATATGTATATGGAAGCAATGGCAGCATAAAATTAGACATTTTCTTAGTTTAAAAAAAAAGAAAGTTCTAGTTGTTTTGGCCACAAGCAACCATGAACAAGCGTGAACCAAGAGGCTGTATGAACCATTTGTTTTTCTATAGAGCATTCAGTTTGTAGGCGGGGCTTAACACGCCCTAGCGGGGAACCCAGGGCGAGCTCCTGCTAGAGCCCCCCACTGCGGTCAAGTGAAATCAGTTTTAAGGTGGCACTCTAAAAACAAGACTGCTCCAAGAAAACATTGTTAACCCTTTGTAATCCATGGATAAAATTCTACACTCTTGACTAGGGTTGTCACCTGGACAGTCCGGGTTTCGAATAGTGTGTCTGGGTTCCAGACTGCCTGAAACCCAGACACAACCTTAGGTGTGGCTCCCCAAGTAACCAAGGACCACAACCACCAAGTGCATAGGAGTGCGCACGGGTCCCATCCCCATACAGGGAGAGGAGAAAGGGCTTGATCTGCTCCTCCTCCTCCCACCCCTACCCCTCTGGCTGCCCACCCGCACTCCAATCCCTGGCATTCTGTGCCTAAGAAAAGGGATGTGTGGGCTGGAAATTTGAAGCTCAGAATCCGGCAGACACATCGTGGATGAAAGATGTCGATACCTTAGCCTCCATCCTCAGGTGAGTGAGCTCACCACCCATGACTGAAGTCTCCGCCCCTCCCTCCCTTCTCTCTCCAGCCTCCAGGGGAGTGAGTACCCTAAGGTAAGAGAGACTCAGATGTAAGGGGTGCCCTGTGGACTCTGATGTGAGGGTGGCTTTGGAAACCATAATTTAAGGAGGAATGCTGGAAACTCTGATGTACATAGGAGATATGGTGAGCAGAAACCTTCTTCCATCAGAGTTCTCCTTTACATCAGAGTCCACAGCGTTCCCCCTTAAAAAAATGTTTTGCCGTGCGCCACTAAAGTGTTCAGGTTTGGCTTGAGGAAAAGGTGGCAACCCTACTCTTGACACTGATGCACTATGGACACAACTTCTGTTAGATCTCTCGGTGTATTCTGTCTCTCACTAGAGATGCAGCATTTCTGAGCTGGTACTCTGGAGCTTGTACTGGTCTCCTCCAACCCAGCAGTTCCATCACCTCACTCCCAGTGACACAGATCCATGTGTTGCTATTGGATACAGGAAGCACACCTTTCATCAACCCTTGCTTGTTCTCCTCCCGAGGTCTCACTACATCACTTATGACTCCTGGGCTAGGTCCCTAGGTACCCTGTGCCATGAAGATGGTCCCATTTTGTGGGAAATGAGTCGCTAGAGAAGGGGCCAAGCATAACACCCCTTCATTACCAGAATCCCTTCCACCCTTGCCATGTCACCCACTTCCTGGCTGGTTGGCTGGTCAAGCACTTGACGCAAGTACGATAGTCATTAACAATGGCAATATAGCCTGCTTAGGACAGCTTCTCTGCTTGTTAGACCTTTGTAGTGTATCTTCTCATAACATAGTTGGTGAGGTTGAAAAAAGACACAAATCTTCAATTCCGAACTGTGTGTGTGTTTTTATGTTAATAGGACATTGTATACCTCTGTATGTTGTGGTCATTTAGGTGCCCATTTAATAGTTTTTTGAAATTATCAATGCTCCCCGCTGAAACCACTGCTCGTAGAAGAGAATTCCACATACCGCTCTTACAGTAAAGAACCCTCTATGCAGTTTTAGATGAAACCACTCTTCTAATTTTAGTGAATGGCCGCGTGTTTTATTATCCCTATTGTGGGGTCACCAGTACTGTATTTGTGCATTGAAATCATATCCCCTCTCAAGCGTCTCTTCTCCAGAGAGAATAAGTTCAGAGCTCACAACCTTTCCTCATAACTAAGATCCTCCAGACCCTTTATTAGCTTTGTTGCTCTTCTTTGTACTCGCTCCATTTCCAGTACATCCTTCCTGAGGACTGGTGCCCAGAACTGGACAGCATACTCCAGGTGCGGCCGGACCAGAGTCTTGTAGAGCGGGAGAATTATCGTTTTATCTCTGGAGTTGATCCCCTTTTTAATGTCAATATTCTGTTTACTTTGTTAGCAGCAGCTTGGCATTGCATGTCATTGCTGAGCCTATCATCTACTAGGACCCCCAGGTCCTTTTCCATCCTAGATCCCCCAGAGGTTCTCTCCCCAGTCTATAGATTGACTTCAGATTTTTACCACCCAAATGCATTATTTTACATTTTTCTACATTGAACCTCATTTGCCATGTAGTTGCCCCTCCCCCATTAATTTGTTCAGGTCTTTTTGCAAGGTTTCCACATCCTGCGGAGAAGTTATTGCCCTGCTTAGCTTAGTATCATCCGCAAATACAGAGATTGAACTGTTTATCCCATCCTCCAGGTCGTTTATGAACAAATTAAATAGGATTGGTCCCAGCACAGAACCCCGGGAGACCCTGTCTTCCTTTTGTAAGCCCCGCTCTTCGGTACACCATGCAGTGACTTCAGACCAGGCAGAGTAGATGAACAATAAAAGTTGTTTGAATAAAGTAAGTAAAGGTAACAAATGAATGGTTCTCAAAAATATCTTCAACACACAGTCCTGTGCAAAGTTCCCTAGGTGCCCTTTAGCTTTGCCCCAGTTTTTCCTATTGCCCCATCAGGTAGTCATACTTTTAACAGATGAGAAAGTCCATAAAAACTATAGAGGTCCTTAGAAAAGGCAAGAGTCAATACTCGTTAGTCCTTGTAATTTATATCCCTTGGAACCTCGACTGGGTTCCCACAAGGAGGTGCAGAGCAGCAGAAGCACAACTACATCCTGAATAGTCCAACCACCCTCCCGGGGTTGCTGAGTGAACCTCTATTTCTATGGTTTGATCTGCAGGGGGCAGTACTCTTCCCGAAAAGCCTGGAAAAACCTGTACAGCAGTGTCAACCCTTCTCTGGATTTTCTAGCTCAGCCATAAATTAACATAAAATGATTCCACATACAGTTTTCTCACAAACGTTTTCTTACAAAAGTGCAACTAAAGCAACCAAACCCCCCAGAAGGTAGCAGGCAAGAAAAACACATTTGACGTAGTGAACATTCTGGAAGCACCCTAAAAACCAACACTTTAATAGAGAAAAAGTGACCAGATGTCTTCCTTGTAGCTGTGAAATCTCCCCCTTCCTGCCTCTACTCATCTCCCTATTGTCTTAACCATATGATGAGACCAATAGAAAGCAGGTGGAATAATTCAGAGGAACTCCTGAGAACTTTGGCTTCTATGATAACATGTAAGTTGGATGGTTTGCACGAAAAAAGTAACTGTCCATTCTGGGATCAATAGTGGCCATTTAACTCACTTCCGGTCATGCAAATGCCACCTAGATGTACGACAACGGTGTTGGCCTGGGTTGGAAGCACAATACTGGAGGGTGGGGGTGGAGTACTGCCACCTCCACTGCAGTAGATGACAATGCTTTGGGGTGAGGAGCACCCAGTATGGAATTTCATGACACCTGAGAGTTTCAGTCCAATTTTTTATTCGACAGAGAATAACAAACGAAGCCAACGCGTTTCAGGGGAAATGCCTCCCCCTTCATCAGGGGCTGTAAGCAGAAAAGGATCTGAGGACATCACTTGGTCGGCCCGTTCAGGGTCAAATCAAAGTTTCTCATGCTAGCCCACCCCTCCACCCATTAATATTCGCCTTCACTGCTCCCTCAACCCCACTGCTCCCCTCATCTTTCCGGGCCCATAAAAAAAACAATACTTCCGGGTATGGGGGGGGGCATGTGACCTTCTCCATTTACTCCCAAGATATGTGCTCAGGAAAACACAGTGAAGGTAAGTATTGGTGGGTGGGGGGAGGGGATGGGCCAGCAAGATATTCTATTACTTTGCCTTGATGTATATTCAAGGCAAAGTAATAGATTATCTTTCCAGCCAGTCCCCTCCCCCCTCCTGAGTCTGGAAGCCTTTTTCAGTTAGCTTTTTGCTTAATCACTTGACCTCTGAAAGATTTACCCCCCCCCCCATTTCCTGACCAGGCCATTTTTTTGCGATATGGCACTGCTTTGCTTTAACTGAGAATTGCGCGGTCATGTGGTGGACCATAGGGTGAGTACATGGATTGAAAACTGGCTACAAGGGCGAGTTCAGAGGGTGGTGATAAATGGGGAGTACTCAGAATGGTCAGGGGTGGGTAGTGGGGTCCCCCAGGGTTCTGTGTTGGGACCAATCCTATTTAATTTGTTCATAAACGACCTGGAGGATGGGATAAACAGTTCAATCTCTGTATTTGTGGACGATACTAAGCTAAGCAGGGCAATAACTTCTCTGCAGGATGTGGAAACCTTGCAAAAAGACCTGAACAAATGAATGGGGGAGGGGCAACTACATGGCAAATGAGGTTCAATGTAGAAAAATGTAAAATAATGCATTTGGGTGGCAAAAATCTGAATGCAATCTATAGACTGGGGGGAGAACCTCTGGGGGAATCTAGGATGGAAAAGGACCTGGGGGTCCTAGTAGATGATAGGCTCAGCAATGACATGCAATGCCAAGCTGCTGCTAATAAGGCAAACAGAATATTGGCATTAAAAGGGGATCAACTCCAGAGATAAAACGATAATTCTCCCCCTCTACAAGACTCTGGTCCGGCCGCACCTGGAGTATGCTGTCCAGTTCTGGGCACCAGTCCTCAGGAAGGATGTACTGGAAATGGAGCGAGTACAAAGAAGGGCAACAAAGCTAATAAAGGGTCTGGAGGATCTTAGTTATGAGGAAAGGTTGTGAGCTCTGAACTTATTCTCTCTGGAGAAGAGACGCTTGAGAGGGGATATGATTTCAATTTACAAATACTGTACTGGTGACCCCACAATATATAAATACCGGACTGGTGACCCCACAATAGGGATAAAACTTTTTCGCAGAAGAGAGTTTAATAAGACTCGTGGCCACTCATTACAATTAGAAGAAAAGAGGTTTAACCTTAAACTATGTAGAGGGTTCTTTACTGTAAGAGCGGCAAGGATGTGGAATTCCCTTCCACAGGCGGTGGTCTCAGCGGGGAGCATTGATAGCTTCAAGAAACTATTAGATAATCACCTGAATGACCACAACATACAGGGATATACAATGTAATACTGACACATAATCACACACATAGGTTGGACTTGATGGACTTGTGTCTTTTTTCAACCTCACCTACTATGTAACTATGTAACTATGTGACACTGCACCCAAATAAAATTGATATTCTTTTTGTCCCACAAGTAGAGCTTTCTTTTGGTGGTATTTGATCACCTCTGCGGTTTTTATTTTTTGCGATTTATACACCAACAATTAGAAAAAAAAAAGAAGTTACCATGGAGCAGGGGTCTCCAAACTTTTTAAACAAATGGCCAGTTTACCATCCTTAAGGCTTTAGGGGGGCTGAACTGTGGCCAGTAGGAGTAGAAAATACCCCAGTATCACTGGGGGGTAAACACTGTCCTATCATTGGTTTTATCAGGAGGATTAGTGCCCTATGGTTGATATCAATGGGATAAGTAGTGTATAGTGCCTTATTGATGTTTTCAGTGAAAGGAATAGTGCCTCATGAATGGTGTTATTGGGAGGAATAGTGCCCCATCATTGGTGTCAGTGGGAGGAATAGTGCCCCATGAATGGTTTCATTGGGAGGAATAGTGCCCCATCATTGGTGTCAGTGGGAGGAATAGTGTCCCATCATTGGTGTCAGTGGGAGGAATAGTGTCCCTTCATTGGTATCAGTGGGAGGAATAGTGCCCCATCATTGGTGTCAGTGGGAGGAATAGTGTCCCTTCATTGGTATCAGTGGGAGGAATAGTGCCCCATCATTGGTATCAGTGGGAGGAATAGTGCCCCATCATTGGTGTCAGTGGGAGGAATAGTGCCCCACCCATCATTGGAGCACAGGTGTGTCAGGAGGAGGCTGTCTCTCTGGAGCTGCTGCAGATCCGTGTGAGAGGGGACTGGTGAGGAAATCTATCCCAGCTCTCCTGGCCCCTTTCTGGGGAAGCCATGGAGGCCAGCAGGGCCTCTCCTGCTGGAAGCTCTCAGCCATCTCCTGGGCCATCAGGTGACATACCTTCCTCTGTACAGGCCATGGCTTGTGATCTTTCTGCCCCTGGTGAGAATGAAGGCTCAGAGGCAATTCAGGAGCGAGTGGTGGCCGGGATTAAAGCCCTGAATAGGGAAAGAGACAAACTCTATAAACTGAGAGCGGAGCTGAAGCGCTTGAGAAGGCAGCGTGAGGGCTTACATAGCCAGAAACGAGGGTCCATGGATCCGGAGATCCAACTGGCCAAGGTCCGGGTGGAACATCAGGAGACCATTGTGTCCATCATGGAAGGAAGAGATGGGCCATTTAAGGAAAAATTCTGCAATGACAGAAGGTTTGCCAGGATGACAAAACTGGAGGTGGAGGAGGAGACCCCCAGTTCTGACCCCCTGCCCCCTCAGGGAGAGGTAAGCAGCCCCATGCCTTCCCAGGACTCAGGAGGCATGCTCAGGGCCATCCAGGCAATGGAGTCTCCTATACGGGAAGATCAGCTGGTGTTCCATGAGGAGGACATTACTGATAACATGCCTGACAAAGTAAAGCCTGTCAAGCCCCATGTGGTGCATAAAACTGTTTTTGTGAACACTGTGACTGATACAGACAATGTGCCCAGTGACAATCAGGCTGCTAATCCCATTTGTAGCAATGCTGTACCTGCTGATGCTACAGTACAGCAAAGTTTGCATTTAAAAAATGACATTCCTGCAGATGAACTGCAACATTCAGCAGAGCCAATTAATCCCCCTTTAGCTGAGTCTAAAGCTGTTTGCCCCACAGCTGCTGAGGACTCTACAGCACAGCTTCAGGAGACAGCTGGTATTGCAGCAGAAACTGTGATTATTCCTGATGGGAATGTGAATGTTTGTGTGACTGATAAAAATCATCCCAGTACAAGTGTGATGAATAATGGTCCCAGTTCAAGTGTGATGGACAGTCCTACCAACTCCGTTCCAGCAGATAATAATAATTGTAATGTACAGACTAATGTAACATCAGTGTGGGGCCTTGGCCCTGATAAGCCTACATTTGCCCAGGTGGTACGCTCTGCTCCTGGTAGCTCCGCCCCCAAGAGGGTTTTCCCCCTGCGACCTACCACCTTGAGCACCCTGGGATCTGGTCTTGGGTCTCTGGCTTCTGCTGGGGGTCCAAGAAGAAATGTAGTGATTCTTAAATGGGAAGGTGGTGCAACCCCTCCAGCACGGCGTGCAGTGGTGGACATGATTTTGGAGATGGGTTTTGGGGCAAACGATCTGTATGCCCTAATACATGTTGCTGGGAGCCGGGAATATACTATTAGTTTCACCAGGCCAGAGGGTCTTGACCTGTTCTGGGAGAGATATGAGGCTCGGTGCAGGTCAAGACCCGAATGGGAAGGTCTGACTCCAATTGCAGTTTCACAAAGGTCTACAGTGAAAAAAATCACAATTATCCTCACTAATGAGAGTGTTCCTGCTCGAGATCTAGAGGTCTGGTTAAAGAATTATGGTGAGGTATTGACTAAGCCCGATAAAATACTTGATGAGCGTAACATCTGGACTGGGGGTTGGTCAGTAACAGTCAGGTTGGCCAGGGATGGGAATGTTGTCCGTCACCTGCCCTCCTCAGCTTTTATAGGGAGGGATAGGATGACTATTTTCTACCCTGGTCAGCCGAAGCTGTGTCACCGCTGTGGAGAAAAGGGACATTTGAGCTCCTCCTGTTCAACCTTGATATGTTCAGTGTGTCGGGGTCAGGGTCATATGGCCAAGGACTGCACCGAGATGATCAGGTGCAACCTGTGCCTGCGCCTTGGCCACCCCTATAGCAGATGTCCTGAAGCCTGGCACAATATGGAGAAGGAGGTAATTGATGACATGTCAAGGCTGGACAGGATGGAGGGTGATGCCCCTGGTGTACCATCCTCCTCTGTGGTGACCGACTCCCCTGGTCCTGCTCAGGATCCCTCTCCAGTTCCTGTGGCCACCCCTCCTGTGTCTGTAAGTATTCCTTCTGTATCTGTCTCTGTGTCCCCCCAGCCTACTGTACCCTCTCCTCATGTGTCAGAACCTTCCAAGTCTGTGCCCCCTGAGTCAGTTACCCCCCAGGAGTCTACCCCTCCTAAGTCTGATTCAAAGGGAGCACCCCCCCCACCAGGAGTGGTAGCGGGTACTAAAAAGGTTGCTTCTTCCTCTATAAAGAAGTCTTCTGTAAAGACTTCACAGAAAAAAGTAAGAGATGAGGGCATCTCTGAAGCTGACCTGCAGTACCTGGAGGAGAGAAGGAAGGTTGGGAAGCGGAAGAAGCAGGTGGTGAGGACGGAACAGGCTCCAGTGCCTGTCTCCAACCATTATAGGTCCTATAATTGGGAAATTTCTTCATCTGGAGCTTCTTCGGAGCGAAGTTCTGATTCTGAGATGGAGTTTGAGGCGGCCTCAAGAAAGAGAGAGGCTTCTGGTGATGAGCAGCAGAGGGGAGCTAAGAAGCAATCCACCCAATAACCCAAATGGCGGTTCCCCCTCCGTTAAAAGTGGTGACAATAAATGTCGCCAGCATTAAGTCAGTAAGAGCTCGTTCTATGGCCTTCTTTTTGTTCAGCCAATTAGATGCTGAAATTTTATTTTTGCAAGAGACTAGGCTCACCTCCTTGGCAGATATTCATATGGCCAAGAGAGAGTGGAGGTATGGTCCATCTTACTGGTCTCTTGCGGCCGAGCCTTACGGCGGTGTGGCGGTGTTGTTTAAAACCGGCATGGTAACTGTCCGGCGGGTTATTGAGGTGGAGATTGGGAGATGTATGGTCTTAGACGTCCTTGTGGGAGGGCAGGACCTGCGCCTAATTAATGTTTATGGGCCGCACACAAAGTGGGACAGGAAATGCCTTTTTACAAGGATCAAGCCATTTCTTTTTACATCCCGGCAAGTGGTCTTTGGAGGTGACTTTAATACAGTAACTAGGCCCAAGGACAGGAAGGACTTCAAGGACAGGCTGGGATATGATAGCGTTTTTTTAAATAGTATGGTTAGGGATGCTGGTCTTGTGGATGTGCACATTAAGCACCTCCCGGATGACACCGGGTTCACCTTTCATCGAGGTAATAGTCAGAGTAGAATAGATAGGTTTTTTTTTAAGGAGACCTCTGCTTTCTCACCCCCAGTGGTGCAGGCAGTAGAGTTCTCTGATCACTGTATGCTATCTGTGGTCCTGAATGCTTCAGACGCCCCTCAGAGGGGCAAGGGCATCTGGAGATTGAATTCGACTCTACTCAAGGAAGAACATGTTAGACAATCCTTTGAGGAATTCTTTCAGGCACAGGTGACCATCCTGGACTTTTGTAGCAGCAAGGCTGAGTGGTGGGAGCTTACCAAAAAGAGGATTGCTGGATTCTTCAGGGGCCTAGCCAATAGAAAGCAGTTTAATAAATACATGACCTACCAACGTTTACGGAGGAAGCTGGATATTCTTGTCTCGAGAGGAGGAGATCCTGGGGCAATCTCCGAAGTGAAACTCCTTCTCAGGAAGTGTCAATATGACCGGCATGCCTCTTTGGTTCTGGAGAGGGACCATGGGAAGTACCACTCGCCTGACCCTTACCAGAACTGCAAACAAGGTGTAGCTGTTAAAACGGTCGTTGGCCTTAAGGACAGTACAGGTTCCTTGACAAAGTCCAGGTCAGGGATTCTGGAGGTCGTGAGGTCCTTTTATGCTGACCTTCTTGGGAGGAAAGAGCTTGACCGTGACAAGATGGAAAGCTTTTTGGACTCTACTCCAGGTCTAAATGATGAAGATGTCCCATTGATGAATTTGACAGAGGAGATCACAGTTGAAGAGGTGATAAGGGCAATTGAACAGCTTGCCATCAAAAAGTCACCTGGACCGGATGGCTTGACGGCTGAGTTTTACAAAGCTTTTAAGTCTATTCTGGCCCCACATTTGGTAGAGGTTTTTAACAGTTGCCTTGCTGAGGGGGTACTTCCCTCTTCCATGAGGCACTCAGCTGTGATTCTTCTTTCAAAGGGTAAAGATCCTTCGATGATTGAGAATTGGCGCCCCATCAGCCTTCTTAATGTCGATAGAAAGATACTGGCAAAGATCATTTTCTGGCGCCTATCGTCAGTAGCAGAGTCTTTGCTTTCTCGCCATCAGCACTGTTCGGTCCAGGGTAGGTGCACCTTCACAGCAGTTTTAGCTGTCCGGGAGGCCTTGGAGCGGTGCAGGGCTGCAGGCTGGGGAAAGTATTTGCTGACATTGGATCAGGCAAAGGCTTTTGATCGTGTTAACCATGAGTACCTGTGGTTGCTCCTTAGTAAGTACGGTCTGCCGGGTGGTTTTGTCGATTGGTTAAAAGTCTTGTATGAGGGGGCAGAGAGCTTTCCTCTTGTTAATGGTTGGGTTGGGCAGTCCTTTGAGGTTGGCTCCGGGGTGCGCCAGGGTTGTCCCCTGAGTCCCCTGCTCTATGTGTTTGCAATCGACCCCTTCATCAGGAGGCTAGAGAGCGGCATGTTGTGTGGGGTGCCAGTGGGGCTTCCGGGTGAGCCGCCTTTGAGGGTTGTTGCCTATGCGGACGATGTGTCCGTGATTGTCACTGGGGCGGATGAAGCAGAGGAGGTGGTCGCTCTGACGTCACGGTATTCTGAAGCATCAGGCTCCAAGATCAATCAGGAAAAGAGTGAAGTTTTCTGGATGGGAAAGGAAGGTGAGGGGTTTGATCTCCCGGACACCTTTCCAGTGCCCCAGGAAAGAATTAAGATTTTAGGCATTGAATTTGGACCTGGCGATTATGGCCTCAAAAACTGGGAAGGCAGACTGGAAATTGCCAATACTAAGGTGGTCAGCTGGAAGAGATGGAAGTTATCTATGAGGGAAAGGGTTGATCTGATTAAGACTTACCTGATTCCGATCTTCTTGTATGTCAGCTTTGTCTGCATCTTGCCAGTGTCTCTCTATGCTAGGGTCAGTAGTGTGTTCTTCCAGATGTTGTGGGGGAACAGACTGAACCCCATCAAGAGGAATGTCACCTATCTATCCAGGAGGGAGGGTGGCTTAGGTATGGTCAACCCAGTTCTTTTCTTTTCACTGCTTTTTCTCAAGTTTAATATTGGTAATATGCTTGCAGTGGAACCTCCTGGATGGGCAGGCATATTTAGATCTTGGTTTAGGCCTTTTCTACGACTTTGGGAAGAAGGTGGCCAAGTGAAGAATCTCAGGGGTCATCGTGGTCAGCTACCAGCCTATGTCGCTCCATGCCTGAAGTTACTACGGCAGTGGCGATTGTCGGCTGAAGATCTCAGATCGGTTCCGAGGAAAGTCCTTATGAGTCGAGTCTTGAGCGAAGTCTTTCATGACCCACTGGCCTTAAGGGATTGCCCAGGCCCAGTTTTGAGGGCAGGGTTAAGACTTATTAATTTGGACAGAGTACCCCCTAAATTCAGGGATCTGGCCTGGTTGTACTTCCATGGGAGACTCTATGTTAGGGGCAATTTGAAATTCCGCAGTGGGGTGGATCGTAGCTGTCCTCGGGAGGAGTGTGCAGGTGAGGAGGAGACTATGGACCATTTTCTGCTTCATTGCCCTTTTAACATAGAGGTGTACAAACAGGTGGGACGGGCCCTCGGTGTCCCTTTCCTCTCCAGGCTGGGTTATGCTGAGTGGGTGTACGGAGCATTCAATACTGGTGGGGTTTTTTGTTTAGATACACTTTTTCTAGTTAGCCTAATAGTCCGTTATTTCACTTGGAACGCACGGTGTCAGGTCTGCATTCGGCGTAAAATCCTTCCTGTTCAGGTGGTGGTGTATGACATTCTGCATGAGGTGGAGAAGATTCGGGTGCTCGAGAGGGACAAGCGGAGTCAGGGGGCTTGGTTGAAAGCGTGGAGGGGTTTCAAGCCTCCCTGACTGCCAGGAGTCTCTTTCCCGGGTGTGGCTGTCTGTCTCTTATCACCCTAGATTATTATTTTTTTGGATTAATTTTTGATAAATGGCTGCGTACATAGGTGATGGGTTGTGCCTCTTAGGCCCTCTCTGCTGCTTTATGTAAATAATTTTGGTAGTGGATTATGTATATATTGTATATATTCTGAACATGGATGTGTATTCCTTGGATTTCTGTTGAAGTTTTGTACTATGGTTTTGTTTTTTACTTTTGTATAAAATTGGTTGCTTGATTCTTTTTAATAAAAGATCAATAGTGTCCCTTCATTGGTATTAGTGGGAGGAATAGTGTCCCATCATTGGTGTCAGTGGGAGGAATAGTGCCCCATCATTGGTGTCATTGGGAGGAATAGTGTCCCATCATTGGTGTCAGTGGGAGGAATAGTGTCCCATCATTGGTATCAGTGGGAGGAATAGTGTCCCATCATTGGTGTTAGTGGGAGGAATAGTGTCCCATCATTGGTGTCAGTGGGAGGAATAGTGTCCCTTCATTGGTATCAGTGGGAGGAATAGTGTCCCATCATTGGTGTCAGTGGGAGGAATAGTGTCCCTTCATTGGTATCAGTGGGAGGAATAGTGCCCCATCATTGGTGTCAGTGGGAGGAATAGTGTCCCTTCATTGGTATCAGTGGGAGGAATAGTGCCCCATCATTGGTGTCAGTGGGGGGAATAGTGTCCCTTCATTGGTATTAGTGGGAGGAATAGTGTCCCATCATTGGTGTCAGTGGGAGGAATAGTGCCCCATCATTGGTGTCATTGGGAGGAATAGTGTCCCATCATTGGTGTCAGTGGGAGGAATAGTGTCCCATCATTGGTATCAGTGGGAGGAATAGTGTCCCATCATTGGTGTTAGTGGGAGGAATAGTGCCCCATCATTGGTATCAGTGGGAGGAATAGTGCCCCATTAATGGTGTTAGTGGGAGGAATAGTGCCCCATCATTGGTATCAGTGGGAGGAATAGTGCCCCATTAATGGTGTTAGTGGGAGGAATAGTGCCCCATCATCGGTATCAGTGGGAGGAATAGTGCCCCATTAATGGTGTTAGTGGGAGGAATAGTGCCCCATCATTGGTATCAGTGGGAGGAATAGTGCCCCATTAATGATGTCTGTGGGAGGAATAGTGCCCCATCATTGGTATCAGTGGGAGGAATAGTGCCCCATCATTGGTATCAGTGGGAGGAATAGTGCCCCATCATTGGTATCAGTGGGAGGAATAGTGCCCCATCATTGGTATCAGTGGGAGGAATAGTGCCCCATCATTGGTATCAGTGGGAGGAATAGTGTCCCAAGAGTTGGATAGAGGAAAGCAAAGGGCCATATCTGGCCGCCAGGTAACAGTTTGGAGACCACTTCTAAAGAGGAAGAATTACTCCACCAAAATGTGACATTTGAACAACCTCTTTAAATTTATTAAAAAAAAAAAAGTTATTCCCACTTTTTCTCTACTATTCTGCAGCCCTGGGATTATGTACAGAGCAGATAAGAAGAATATTATACAAGAGATTTTAAAATCTCAACAGTAGCCTTTTGAATATCACATTTGCATCCCCCTCCTCTAAACTTTGTGAAGGAGCGATGGGTTTTCCTGCCGGCTCCATGAAGTAGATAGACCCGTGTTTTGTGAATAATGAATTGTTTTGGAAGCGATTTCCATGAAATAACAAGTGTTTTTTGTGGAGATTGTGTTCTCCTGCATTATAAATGTTCTTAAAAGTTCACATCAACAAGTTAAATGTTCAAAGGGAAACCAAATTGCTCTTCTAGAGCTGGAGCAGGGGCTTTTAGTGAGACTGAATAAATGACTGTCATGGTAACGATTCAAAACCTGCATTTTTCCAAAGAGCCCATTAAGCTTCACCATCCATATCTCGGTGGCGGTGGCAGCTGCTTATGTGGGGGGGGGGGGGAGGCTCATTCGGCTCATATCTCTATTTGTTAGACTCTGTTAGAAGGCAGGATGCTGGTTTACAATAATGAATGAATTGGAATTGCCTTGGGTTACCGGGAGCTCGCACTCCTTGTGAGGGTAAAGATCCCGCCAGTTCCAAGACAGTCATATCATCAGGTTATAACCAGGTGTCAGGTAACCTTCAGATTATTTCCCTGTATCCACCTAGACTGGCCTGTATTCACTGCTAAGAACAACCTACTGCTAGAAGAACAACCTACTGCTGGAAGAACAACCAACTAGTGGAAGAACAACCAACTGCTGGAAGAACAACCAACTAGTGGAAGAACAACCAACTAGTGGAAGAACAACCAACTGCTGGAAGAACACCCTACTGCTGGAAGAACACCCTACTGCTGGAAGAACAACCAACTGCTGGAAAAACAATCTACTGCTGGAAAAACACCCTACTGCTGGAAGAACAACCAACTGCTGGAAGAACAACCTACTGCTGGAAGAACACCCTACTGCTGGAAGAACAACCAACTGCTGGAAGAACAACCAACTGCTGGAAGAACAACCAACTGCTGGAAAAACAATCTACTGCTGGAAAAACACCCTACTGCTGGAAGAACAACCAACTGCTGGAAGAACAACCTACTGCTGGAAGAACAACTAACTGCTGGAAGAACAACCAACTGCTGGAAGAAGAACCTACTGCTGAAAGAACACCCTACTGCTGGAAGAACACCCTACTGCTGGAAGAACAACCTACTGCTGGAAGAACAACCTACTGCTGGAAGAACAACCCACAAATGGAAGAACAACTAACTGCTGGAAGAACAACTAACTGCTGGAAGAACAACCTACTGCTAGAACACCCTACTGCTGGAAGAACACCCTACTGCTGGAAGAACAATCTACTGCTGGAAAAACACCCTACTGCTGGAAGAACAACCAACTGCTGGAAGAACAACCTACTGCTAGAACACCCTACTGCTGGAAGAACACCCTACTGCTGGAAGAACAACCAACTGCTGGAAGAACAACCAACTGCTGGAAGAACAACCTACTGCTGGAAGAACACCCTACTGCTGGAAGAACAACCAACTGCTGGAAGAACAACCAACTGCTGGAAGAACACCCTACTGCTGGAAGAACAACCAACTGCTGGAAGAACAACCTACTGCTGGAAAAACAACCCACAAATGGAAGAACAACCAACTGCTGGAAGAACAACCTACTGCTGGAAGAACAACCTACTGCTGGAAGAACACCCTACTGCTGGAAGAACAACCTACTGCTGGAAAAACAACCAACAAATGGAAGAACAACCAACTGCTGGAAGAACAACTAACTGCTGGAAGAACAACCAACTGCTGGAAGAAGAACCAACTGCTGGAAAAACACCTTACTGCTGGAAGAACAACCAACTGCTGGAAGAACAACCTACTGCTAGAACACCCTACTGCTGGAAGAACACCCTACTGCTGGAAGAACAATCTACTGCTGGAAGAACAACCTACTGCTGGAAGAACACCCTACTGCTTGAAGAACAACCAACTGCTGGAAGAACACCCTACTGCTGGAAGAACACCCTACTGCTGGAAGAACAACCAACTGCTGAAAGAACACCCTACTGCTGGAAGCGCACTGAGACCAACACCTTCCTACATCCCTAGGCTGGCTCTGCTAACCTAATTCTGCCTTTGATAACATAGCACTGAGTTTTAAGTGGCAACAGAACAATAGGGTTACCTGGAACCAAGGCCCTACATTTTGACATTGGTGACCCAGGCATTGGTATTATGGCACTATGTGAAGCTCTGACATTATGGTATCAAATTGCATAGTTACATACGTTATAGTTACATAGTTGGCAAGGATGAGAGACTGATCCTTCCAGTGGGTGTCACTACCATTTTCCATATCCCTGTTTATTGCTTTCATTAATAAAAACATCTAAAAAAATGTTTTGAATTTATTTACTCTCCCGCTGACTCCACCGACAGTGGAAGGGAGTTCCACATCCTTGCTCAGGGGCCATGCATAGGCACACAGCCACCATTGTGTAAGAGGGTGGGGGCCAGAGGGGAGTGCGGGAAAGAGGAAGGGGGGGTGGAGCGGACAATTACCCAGCTTTAACACTGGATATGGTTGTTTATAAATGTTTATACCATTTTCATACTACATTAATACATATTTTGTATTAGCCACAAGTAGGTGTCATATCCATTTTATTTTTTGTTTGATACATGGTTGGAAATTAGAGGCACCTCCCTAGATTATTTGGGTTTCTGGTCTACAGCAGTTTCCTGGTATCTGCATTTTGTGTATAGTTCCACATCCTTACTGCTCTTATGCCCCGTACACACGGTTGGACTTTGTTCGGACATTCCAACAACAAAATCCTAGGATTTTTTCCGACGGATGTTGGCTCAAACTTGTCTTGCATACACATGGTCACACAAACTTGTCGGAAAATCCGATCATTCTGAAGGCGGTGACATAAAACACGTACGTCGGGACTATAAACGGGGCAGTAGCCAATAGCTTTCATCTCTTTATTTATTCTGAGCATGCGTGGCACTTTGTACGTCGGATTTGTGTACACACGATCGGAAATTCCGACAACGGATTTTGTTGTCGGAAAATTTTATATCCTGCTCTCAAACTTTGTGTGTCGGAAAATCCGATGGAAAATGTGTGATGGAGCCCACACACGGTCGGAATTTCCTACAACAAGGTCCTATCACACATTTTCCATCGGAAAATCTGACCGTGTGTACGGGGCATAACAGTAAAGAACTGCAACGCAATTTAAGATTGAATAGCTTCTTGTCCAACTTCATTGCATGTCTTCTTTAGTGACCTTAGATTAGAAAGTTTCCTCTCAATGCTAGAGTCACCATACAAGGATTTGTATATTGTGATCATAACACCTTTCAAGTGTCTGTTCTCCTGGTAGAATAAGCTTAATATTTGTAGTCATTCCTCATAACAGAGGTCCTCCATCCCCCACAAATGAGGTCCTCCATCCCCCATAACTGAGGTCCCCCATCCTCCATAACTTAGCTCCTCCCTCCCCCATAACTGAGGTCTTCCACCCCCCATAACTGAGGTCCTCCATCCCCCATAACTGAGCTCCTCCATTCCCCATCACTGAACTCCTCCATCCCCCATAACTGAGCTCCTCAATCCCCTATAACTGAGGTCCTCCATCCCCCATAGCTGAGGTCCTCCATCCCCCATAGCTGAGGTCCTCCATCACCCATAGCTGAGGTCCTCCATCCCCCATAACTGAGCTCCTCCATCCCCTATAACTAAGGCCCTCCATCCCCTATACCTGAGGTACTCCATCTCCCATAACTGAGGTCCTCTATCTCTCATAACTGGGCTCCTCTATTCACCATAACTAAGCTCGTCCATTCCCCCATAACTGAGCTCCTCCAATCCCCATAACTGAGTACCTCCACCCCCCATAACTGATCTACTCTATCCCCCATAACTGAGCTCCTTTATCTCCCATAACTGAGCTCCTCTACTCACCATTACCGAGCCCCTTCATCCCTCATAACTGAGGTTCTCCATCCCCCATAACTGAACTCTTCCATCCATCCCCCGTAACTGAGGTCCTCCAATCCCCATAACTGAGCACCTCCAGCTCCCATAACTGAACGCCTCCATCCCCCATAACTGAGGTTCTCCATCCCCCATAACTGAGCTCCTTCATCTCCCATAACTGAGATCCTCCACCCCCCATAACTGAGCTCTTCCATCCCCCATAACTGAGCTCTTCCAGCCCCCACAACTGAGGTCCTCCATCCCCCATAGCTGAGGTCCTCCATCCCCCATAGCTGAGGTCCTCCATCCCCATAACTGAGGTCCTCCATCCCCCATAACTGAGGTCCTCCACGCTCCATAACTGAGCTCCTCCATCCCCTATAACTAAGGTCCTCCATCCCCTATAACTAAGGTCCTCCATCCCCTATACCTAAGGTACTCCATCCCCCTTAATTGAGGTCCTCTATCTCGCATAACTGGGCTCCTCTAGCCACCATAACTAAGCTCTTCCATTCCCCCTTAACTGAGCTTCTCCAATCCCCATAACTGAGCACCTCCATCCCCCATAACTGAGCTCCCCTATCCCCCATAACTGAGATCCTCTACTCACCATTACTGAGCCCCCTTCATCCCCTATAACTGAGGTTCTCCATCCCCCATAACTGAGTTCTTTCTTCCCCCCATAACTGAGCGCCTCCATCCCCTATAACTGAGGTTCTCCATCCCCATAGCTCAGGTCCTCCAATCCCCATAACTGAGCACCTCCAGCCCCCATAACTGAGCGCCTCCATCCCTCATAGCGAAGGTTCTCCATCCCCCATAACTGAGGTCCTTCATCTCCCATAACTGAGGTCCTCCACCCCCTATAACTGAGCTCTTCCATCCCCCCATAACTGAGCTCTTCCATCCCCCATAACTGAGCTCTTCCATCCCCCATAACTGAGCTCTTCCATCCCCCATAACTGAGGTATTCCATCCCCATAACTGAGCTCTTCCATCCCCCCATAACTGAAATTCTATATTAGAAAGGTTGGGAAAGGCTGGTATAGACAGATGACTTCACAGAGCGATAACCTTCAGTGTTATTATTAGAAGTTACAGGAAATTTCACCAACGGTATACTCAAACCTTCCCTGGTTAACCATTCTTGAATTTTCCAGATATAAGACGGCAATAATTCTATTCATAAAATCTAGGCTACATGGGCGGTGTTGTGGTATAAATATGTACTTTATGATGAGAACTGTTCTGGGTTTCCTATTACAGAACTTCCTTGGGAATGCTCAGGAATTTCCCTGTAGACATTCCACTGAATCCAGAACTATTAATCACTCCGAAGATCCTTGCCGTGTCCTATATGTGGAGGAAGATTTTCATACATGTCCTATATACAGTCCATTGACCTTTTACAAAGTTTTAGGGGAATGGAAAGAACTTCTCTGAAATCTCTGATAACCGTCAAAGTCTTCTTTTCTCAATTAGAATTTTATCCAATTTTTGTGCATTTCCCAGTCACCTCCCATCCTCACGGTTTATCCAACCAATTCCTATATTCACATTTCCTATTCTGCCACATTCCCACCCTCATTGGGGGGCGAGGGGTCAACATCCACAGTGAGGTCCCATTTTCTCTGCTTCTAAATACATTACACAGACTATCAGTCCTTAACGTGGTTGTAAACCCTCCATATCCCCAGTGAAGTGACTGGCCTCAGGTGATACACAGAGATGAAACAAATCCTCCTACATAAGTTATACCTGTTTATCTGCATCCCTCTCTCAGCCATTTAAAGTCCAAAATTTACCCAGCATTTCTGAACTCCAGAATTCTTGCGAGGTGGGGATCTGATGTCACACACTGCACAGCACAGAGCAGGATGCTGAGTGTAATCTTAGACCTGAGTGGAGGGAAATGGCACATCCCCTCTACACAATCTCCTTGGGAAACACGCACAGCTAAGGTGCTATCAATCACAAGCTGTGTGCTGGCTGGGGGGGGGGGGGGGGGGGAGATGAGAGTTGGGATTCCTTGGTGTCAGCACAGACTGTCAGAATTGACCCATACAGATAGCAGTGGAAGGAAAGTGCAGAGAGAAATCACATTTGGTGTTTTGGATAGAGCAGGGGTCTCCAAACTTTCTAAACAAAGGGCCGGTTAACTGTCCTTCAGATTTTGGGGGGTAGGACTGTGGCCATTGGGAGTACAAAACGTCCCAGCGTCAGTTGAAGTAAACAATCCTCCATCATTGGTTTCAGTGGGAGGAACTGTGCCCCATCATTGGTGTAATTTGGCCCCATCATTGGTGTCAGTCGGAGGAATTGTGCCCCTTCGTTGGTGTAATTTGGCCCCATCATTGGTGTCAGTTGGAGGAATTGTGCCCCATCATTGGTGAAATTTGGCCCCACCATTGGTGTCAGTGGGATAAATTGTGCCCCATCATTGGTGTAATTTGGCCCCATCGTTGGTGCATTAGAAGGAATTGCTCCCTATCTTTGGTGTCATTGGGAGGAAGTGTACTCTTCATTGGTGTCGGTGAATAAAATAGGACCCCAAGGAAGGGATAAAAGCAAGCAGAGGGGCACATCTAGCCCCCGGGCCTCAGTTTGGAGACCACTGGGATTGAGGCAAGTACACGCTATAGAAGGATATGCTTTGTTCATTTTTAATTTCAGAGGTTTACAACCACTTTAAATCTAACACAGATAAAAATACTAACACTTGGGAGATGAAATATCTTTAAAAAATTGAGGGAATTCCTGGTTGTCGCCAGAACTAGTGTCCCCATTGGAAGATTTCCCCTCTATTACTGTTCTGGGGACAACCCAAACTTTGGGATTTTCTTTTACTTCCAGTTTTGGTGATAACTGTAAACAGGACAAATAGAGAAGGTGAATCTCCTCAACTAGGGCACAGACAGCAATAGAAACCAGACAGGGCTTCTACTCCCTCACCAGTCCATCCAAAGCTAAAAAAAGAAAAGAGTTTCCTTTAGTTAT
The DNA here is from genome assembly GCF_042186555.1 of Aquarana catesbeiana. Classification (NCBI taxonomy): domain Eukaryota; kingdom Metazoa; phylum Chordata; class Amphibia; order Anura; family Ranidae; genus Aquarana; species Aquarana catesbeiana. The sequence continues at coordinate 2,957,682 of NC_133326.1, read as the reverse complement.
ACTTTAACCTCCAACTTCTGATCCCTGCCCCCGAGGTCCGGGGTCATTCTACATCCACCTTCTATTATTCTTTGTCTGCTCTTAGATCAAACACACACACACTCTACAACCTCACAGAGAAGATCAAAGACAACAAATCAAAGAAATATCCAGATTTTCAAAAGAAATTTGAAGTTCTTGCGTCAGCACCTCGGCCAAGGTCTACAGTGTATAATTCTAATTTTTTTAGCCGAATAAACGCTGTTTGCGAGTTCCTTAATCCAACAAACTGAGCTTCAAAAACATGATCAGCCAACATTAATGAAAGTGAAGGCATAATATGCGATCGATACATTTCAATAATTTTCGGCTTGAGAAATAAAACGTTTATGAAGTCCAAAGAATGAAAATGCTGAGAAGATGTGGAGACGCCATAAGAAGTCTGCCCTATAAACGCTACATTGATGAATAATTAATAACATCTTATAGCATCTCGTTAGCTTTCAGCTACAGAAATGTCAAGTTTCAGTAAAGTGAGGCCACCGGCACCCGTTCATCAATACGTCTGACCGCTCGATATCGGCACTTTCAGATCTCAGATGTTTGTCATTCCATTAGAAAGTGGACTGAGATGTTAAAGTAGACTTGCACTATGTATGAAGTGGCCAAAGTAAGGGCTTTGCTTTAAGTGGGGTTTTCATTTCTATATAAGTCTATGGGAAGGCAAAACCTGCTTGAAGTAAGTCAAACGCAGGTCAGAAGGAAGTCAACTGTAGGACAAATAAACTTGAACTCTAAAATGAACTCATACTGATGTCAAATTGATGCCAAAGACCCAAAGGCCATCAATACAAGCCCTAGGAATGCTTTGTCAGGATCCATGAGGGGGCCATTCCTACTTCCACTGCACTACTTGTAGGCAGGTTGCCTATAAATGTGTGTTTTGTGATAGTAAGCGAGTTAACCTGCCCAGGCTGAGAAGGGGTTAACTGGGTACTCACTCCTTTCCCGGGCTTTTTGGGCCCTGTCTTCCTTCCCTGTGTTATGAAACAGGGGGAAGGATGGGTCTAGAGCCTTGCTCTTTTCCCACTTCAGGCCGCAGTGGACATGGAATCTTAAGAAGAGGCTGCTGCGCTCAGCAGTCACTCGGAAACCAGAATTATCGGAGGAAGTGTCAAATGTCTGATGGATTCCAATATTGGACCTTCGCCTTTCCAAGGTATGCCTGGGCAGCTTCAACGTAGGGTTGAAATTGTGATACTTTGAGATGTATTGCAATGGACTTTGGCATGGAAAGCTTCAGTAAAGTTTCAAACATTCTGAGCCTGGTCTGAAGTCATTCAAGTGGTGCATGGTAGAATCTGGCGTATCAAAAGAACTGGGTCTGTAAAGGACAATGAGTATGAAGCTAGGGCACTACAAAGGGTTAACTTGGCAAGACAAGCTGGAGGAGGAATGCAGTTGCTATGGGTAAACAGTAACTAGTGCAAAGTATATACCAGCCGGTCATGAAGCGTGGTACCTAGTGTAGGTGACAGGTCCTCTGGTGGCAAGGGGTTCGGTGGTCTGACTCCCTACTTAGCAATCGGTTCCCCCAAAGTAACTTGGACCGAACCTGTGGTACGGAGACATCATGTACCTGGCCCCATCTTAGAGAGGAGTTGCATGAGGTCCACGCTAGGTGCTCCGCAGGACCCTATTCTGTCACTGGGATTAATGTGGCAGAGGTATGCTGAACTGGTGGAGAGGACATAGGATCTGTGGTGCACCCCCAAATGCAAACACGAACAATCAAGGTGTGTGGTGACATGGGACAAGATACGTCACAGAGAACTACATACACACGGTATACGACTTGTCTCTAAGCCGGTGTACTGTCATAATGTTTGACTTTCACATGAACGCAGCCCCACCTGATCCGGGGGAATTAATGAGCACACACACGGGAAAAGGTACCCTCACGTGCAGGGAAAGTAGGCCCCCCTACACACTTGCTTCCCTGGTCTTCCCCAGAAGCCTTCTTTAAAATCTGATTCAAACTGGAATGTATCAGCAAGACTTATTGGCCATTCATACAATTCCCCTACGTGCTTCTCGATCATTATACAACACAGTGTCCATAGAGGGCGCATGGACGCCGCCTCCCCTATCCATGCATCCGGCCCCCTGATCTACATATCAGTGGTGCCCAACCATGGATTTCAATGCGGCGGGGTGATTTTTTGAAGCACTTGATTAGACTCAGAGGCTCTAATAGGCTTCAAAAAGGGTGGCCTCAGAGGTCAGAGCATTGCTCTCCGAGGCCACCCAGTTGTGTGACCATAGCGAATGAATTTTCGCTATTTTCACACTAAAGTTCCTCCCCACCAATCAGGAGGCAAGTCTGTGAGACCTGTTTCCCAATTGGCCAAAGCGTCAGGCAATCCTATTGGATACCTACTGCTTTGGCGGAAGAGGAGACACACGGCGGAGGAAGCTGGAGGAGTGGACACCGTTGCCGTCGCGGCTGCTGTCCGCACTACAGGAGAGGAGGAGAGGAGACCACAGCCCTGCGGGTAAGTGCTGGACTATTTCAGTGCCATGCCACGCCACCAGGGGGGGTATTCTTTGCTTGCCGGCCCTCCCCAATAGAAGAACTCACCAGCCGCCACTTATACAACAATTAGGACCCTTCACCTTTGAGGTGTGCTAACCTTTCTGAAAAGGACTTTAAATGAACACAACTGCCCACCTTGAGTTAAATCCACAGCCTACCTTTCCATAGGCTCATCTCCTCAGCCATGTATAGTTATAGTGCTGCAGCCCACCCCAGCTCCTAGTAATTAGGGACCCATTTTCTTATCTGTTTATAACCAAGGAGAAGGATTGCCAAACCTCCCACTGGAGACTTCCTGTCATCTTTCACATAAAGTCAGTCTTATCTTCAGAGGTGTCCGCCATGGCCACCAGTCAGGTACAAAGCTGTCTTAGGAGGTTGAACCTTCTTGGTAATACAATATTAGTGGATGAGGAAGTTTACAGAATACAGGATTCGGGAAGCAAACATACCCATTTCACACATGAGGTAATCACCAAAAAAAATGAGGTCATCAAGCATATCAACACCAGCAATCTCATTTTTGCCATCAACACAGCAAAAGAAGGAGAACAGGGAATCCCCCAACTATAGAGAATGAAGGGGTAATATAATTTTTATTAAACAGACCTTCACCCCTCCCAACCACTTCCCCCCCATTCCCCTCCCACCCCCCTCCTCTCACATAATCAAATATTTATATTTATTTATTTTTTAAACACCCTTTCCAGGAACACATCCCAAGAAGTATTTATTGCCTGCACCCTCCTGGGATATCTTATCAACCACAACACAAATAAGGGGGACTTTGATTATGCCTCAGATGGTGAAAACCAGGATCAGTAAATAAAATCCATTAAAATGTACATAATATTTTTATCACAAAATTACATTTTAAAAATTGCCTACAAGGGCCTACAAAGCAATAAAATGTAATACAAATAAAGACCCAGTCGAGGGTACGGTGAGGTTACTAGTTGGTCTACACGTTTCACAGGATACCTCGCTTCATCAGGATCCTTTAAGCCTCAAAAATGTCTGCATTTGTCTTTTGATGGTAAGCGCTGCACTGTACCCATATAGATATCCCAGACTGCAGGAAGCGTCCCACAGCTGCCACCAATTGTGACGGAAGCACTCAAGCAGAGTGTGGGACGTTCCATCACATCATGCATCCCAGGAAGCCATGGGGTACTTATTCATGAACACAACAGCCCACCTTGATTTAAGTCCACAGCCTACCTTTCCATAGGCTCATCTCCTCAGCCAGGTATAAGTATAGTGCTGCAGCCCACCCCAGCTCCTAGTAATTGGGGACCCCTTTTCTTATCTGTTTGTAACCAAGGAGAAGGATTGCCAAAACCTCCCACTGGAGGCTTCCTGTTGCCTTTTACATAAAGTCAGTCCTATCTTTGGAGTTGTCCACCATGGCCACCAGTCAGGTACAAAGCTGTCTTAGAAGGTTGAACCTTCTTGGTAATACAATATCAGTGGGTTAGGAAGTTACAGAATATAGCAAACATACCCATTTCACCTTCACCATGTATTCTGTAACTTCCTCACCCACTGATATTGTATTACCAAGATAGTTCAATCTCCTAAGACAGCTTTGTACCTGACTGGCGGCCATGGTGGACACCTCCAAAGATAGGACTGACTTTATGTAAAAGGCAACAGGAAGCCTCCAGTGGGAGGTTTTGGCAATCCTTCTCCTTGGTTACAAACAGATAAGAAAAGGGCTCCCCAAATACTAGGAACTGGTTTGGAAGGGTGAAGTTACTCATTCATGGGGTACTCATTCATCTGGCACCCATTCATGAGGTTCTCAGTCATATGTCACCCATTTATGGGGTACTCATTCATGAGGTAATTTGCTGCACAAGCATTGTGCCACATCATCAGATGGGCCGGCTGTCTCTTCCTGGTTTTTGAGGTTGACTCCCATCATGGGGGTGGCTCCATGAACCTAGAAGAGACATGACATCCCCCCATGACATCAGAAGGTGGTAGGATGGGACCGGGTGTGTACCAATGGGGCAGCGGATCATTACAGAACACCGCTGGACCACTGGGCATGTTAGTATATTTTTTGAGCACAGCCTATAGTGGTTGGGTGGGGACAGAAATAGGAAGGTGGTGGTGGAGGCGGGGGGGGGGGGGGGTGTTAAATGGAGTTTCTCTCTTTAGTACATTGCAATGTTTCCTGCATTAGCCATTCAGTAAATGATTTCACTCGTTGCATCATGGGATTGCTCTCTAAGGACTTCTATGAAATGCACCAACATCAGACAGGCCGGCATCTCTATCTGAACCCAGCAAGTTCTCAGTACAAACCTCAGCTGTGGGGACTCCCTCTGGCGGACGGCAGTGCAGAACAATCATTCCTTCTATGGGGACTTCTTTTCCTTGTGGATCTTGCTCAAAATTTTTCCTCAAGTCTGCAGAGATAGAAAGAAGAAATCAACAGCCTGGTTCTGGATAAGATGGAAACAATTTGGTCAAGAAATCAATGAAAGCGGACCTTCACACAAAAACCAAAGATGCCTCCACTCTGTTCCCTTCCAGCCTCTATCTACATGGGGAAGGGGTGGGGGTTGAGTACTTCTTTTTGATAGTACGCCATCCTACTTGGTCAATCCTTGCCTAGATGAGGATGATGTCTCCTCAACTGGTCCCCCCCCCATCTGCAGCCTCCTGGGATAATATCAGACATCCTAGGAGGCTGCAGGACCAACCTCTTTACACTACTCAATCTTAGGATTGGGCCCAAATGCAAGATGGCAGCCCCGGAGAGCCCTGAGAAGAATCAGCTGTAGGGACGACAGTGCTGGCCCCTTTGGGCTGGTAAGCGTCTGTTTTTTCAAAGTCAGCAGCTACAGGATTCGTGAAATTGGAACTAAACTCTCTCCATTAACATTTAATCCTTATCCTGCCGGGATTGGTACATTTTAGTTTTGGATGTAGTGGAGAGGGATTAGGCCCCCTGTCAGGTTTTTATTGCAGTCTGTGCCCCCTCTCTATTTGTCCTGTTTACCAGTAAATGAAAATGAAAGTAAAAGAAAATCCCAAATTTTGGGTTGTGCCCAGAAAGGTAATAGAGGGGAAATCCTCCAATGGGGACACTAGTTCTGATGACCTGGAGGTCCCCAAGGAATTCCCTGAGTTTGCAGGGATTTCCTCTCACTTCCTGTTGGCTATGGGTCAGGAAGTGAAGGCAAATCACTGCAATGGGACACAGGTGGTGAAATACAGTAAATGCCGTCATGGGGCTATAACCCTCTCTTACTCTATCCAAAATGAAAAAAAGTTTAGCCTATAGCTCTACTTTCATCTTTTTTGTTTACATTTCTTCAGTGTCTTCCTGGTTTCTGGCCTAGACCAAAATGATGTCATACATCCCAGGAGCTTCATGGGAGGAGCAGCTTTCTCGGCTAAGCTGCAGCACACCCCCCGTCTGCATGCCTGAGCTAAGGACAGATGGAGTGCAGGAAGTAAATACTACATGAATCATCTGCCCTTACTCAAGATGGCTGCGGCTAGAAATTCTAGAGGGGGGGGGGGGGGTCAAAGTGATTTCTTAACTCAACAAAATAAAGCATGGAGACATGGATGAATTGAGGAGTGGAAGGTTCAGTGTTGCCAACCGCCCGTAGATTTACGGGCAGCCCGTAAAAACGACCCGTTTTTCGGGGCGCCCGTGAATGCCCGTTACGGGCACCGGTGCCCGTAAAAATGATGGCCGCGAGCCGGCCACGCAACTGCGCATGCGCCGGTCCGAAGCCGGCCGGGCTCGGGAAAGCTCGTACGCGCTCGGCCGGGCGGCGCATGCGCAGTAACGTAATACCGCCGCCCGGCGTCATTTTCAAATCGATCGAGCGCGGCGGCAAGGCAAGCTGACAGCTGAGCTGAGCCAGGGCCAGGCGACTCTGCCACTGGAGCAGCAGGTCTCGGAGGCTGAGCAGCACGCGCCGGCGGAATGGAGGGGAGCCCTGCATCCAGGACCAGGCAATCCAGAGTCTACGGGGACCGGGGGGAGTCTGGGACAGAGTGACAGCCCAGCCGACGGTGACAGAAGGTGATGGTGGCAGAGGGGGATGGACTGGAGCAGGTCGTGTTGGTGGCAGAGGGGGATGGAGGCAGAGGGGGGTGGACTGGAGCAGGTGGTGTTGGTGGCAGAGGGGGATGGAGGCAGTCTGGCAGAGGGGGGTGGAGGCAGGGTATGATGGTGACAGAGGGGGATTGTGGCAGGGGGTGATGGTGGCAGAGGGGGTGAAGGCAGGGTATGATGGTGGCAGGGGGTGATGATAGCAGAGGGGGATGGAGCAGGTGGTGATGGTGGCAGAGGGGGATAGTGGCAGAGGGGGGTGGAGGCAGTCTGGCAGAGGGCGGTGGTGGCAGGGGGTAATGGTGGCAGAGGGGGGTGGAGGCAGGGTATGATGGTGGCAGAGGGGGATTGTGGCAGGGGGTGATGGTGGCAGGGGGTGATGATGGCAGAGGGGGATGGAGCAGGTGGTGATGGTGGCAGAGGGGGATAGTGGCAGAGGGGGGTGGAAGCAGTCTGGCAGAGGGCGGTGGTGGCAGGGGGTAATGGTGGCAGAGGGGGGTGGAGGCAGGGTATGATGGTGGCAGAGGGGGATTGTGGCAGGGGGTGATGGCGGCAGAGGGGGATAGTGGCAGAGGGGGATGGAGGCAGTCTGGCAGAGGGGGGATAGTGGTAGGGGGTGATGGTGGCAGAGGGGGATGGAGGCAGGGTATGATGGTGGCAGAGGGGGATTGTGGCAGGGGGTGATGGTGGCAGAGGGGGATAGTGGCAGAGGGGGATAGTGGCAGAGGGGGATGGAGGCAGTCTGGCAGAGGGGGGGATAGTGGTAGGGGGTAATGGTGGCAGAGGGGGGTGGAGGCAGGGTATGATGGTGGCAGAGGGGGATTGTGGCAGGGGGTGATGGTGGCAGAGGGGGATAGTGGCAGAGGGGGATGGAGGCAGTCTGGCAGAGGGGGGATAGTGGTAGGGGGTGATGGTGGCAGAGGGGGATGGAGGCAGGGTGTGATGGTGGCAGAGGGGGGTGGAGACATGGTATGATGGTGGCAGAGGGGTCAGTGGCAGAAGGGGATGGTGGCAGAGGGGGATGGACTGGAGCAGGTGGTGTTGGTGGCAGAGGGGGATGGTGGCAGAGGGGGATGGACTGGAGCAGATGGTGTTGGTGGCAGAGGGGGATGGTGGCAGAGGGGGATGGACTGGAGCAGGTGGTGTTGGTGGCAGAGGGGGATGGTGGCAGAGGGGGGTGGACTGGAGCAGGTGGTGTTAGTGGCAGAGGGGGATGGTGGCAAAGAGGGGTGGAGGCAGTCTGGCAGGGGGTGATGGTGGCAGGGGGTGGAGGCAGAGGGGGATGGAGGCAGTCTGGCAGGGAGTAATGGTGACAGGTGATGGAGGCAGGAGGTGATTGGACTAGATAATTCCTTATTATGTCGAAAATACCAAAAATATGTTTTTTTACCTTAAAATCTACCTTAAATCACATTGCTATTTGCTTAGCATACCTGTTTGTAGCCTAAATACTGAAATTTACACCTAAAAATGTAATTTTGGAACTTTTGTGAAATGCCAGTAAAAACGTGGTGGTGCCAGTAAATTTTGGGTTTGTGCCAGTAAATTTCAATCTGGTAGGTTGGCGACACTGGGAAGGTTGGATGGAGACATGGATGGATGGGGGAGTGGAAGGATGGATGGATGGATGGATGGATGGATGGAGACATGGATGGATGGGGGAGTGGAAGGATGGATGGATGGATGGATATGGATGGATGGATGGATGGATGGATGGATGAAAGGAGACATGGATGGATGGGGGAGTGGAAGGTTGGATGGAGACATGGATGAATTGAGGAGTGGAAGGTTGGATGGAGACATGGATGGATGGGGGAGTGGAAGGATGGATGGATGGATGGATGGATGGGGGAGTGGAAGGATGGATGGATGGATGGATGGATGGATGGATGGAGACATGGATGGATGGGGGAGTGGAAGGATGGATGGATGGATGGATATGGATGGATGGATGGATGGATGGATGGATGGATGGATGGAAGGAGACATGGATGGATGGGGGAGTGGAAGGTTGGATGGAGACATGGATGAATTGAGGAGTGGAAGGTTGGATGGAGACATGGATGGATGGGGGAGTGGAAGGATAGATGGATGGATGGATGGAGACATGGATGGATGGGGGAGTGTAAGGATAGATGAATGGATGGGGGGGGTTTACTAAAACTGGAGCATGCAAATTCTTGTGCATAGTAACCATTCAGCTTCCAGGTTTTATTGTCAAAGCTTTAATTAGTTGTAAAGGCCGATGTATTCTATGTATGAAGGTAAAAAACCTTCTGTGTGTAGCAGCCCCCCCAATACTTACCTGAGCCCCATCCTGATCCAGCGATGTGCACAATAGCAGCAACTCACTGTGGGCCCTCGCTGCTTTCAATCACAGCCAGTGAGCCAATGATGAGAGAGTAGAGTCGGTCTGAGTCCTGGCTCTGTGAGTGAATGAACAGACAGAGCAGATCCTCAGGAGCGAGCCTGCTCAGGTGGACCAATAGCAAGCTGCTTGCTGTGGGAGGCACTTGTCCAGAGAGAGGGGCCAAGAGCACCGACAGGGGACCCGAGAAGAGGAGGATCAGAGCTGCTCCATATTTTGCACTCTCCAGTTTTAATAAATTTACCCCAAAGTATTTTCATTGGTTACTTACCGTGTGTTTTCTTAGGTAGGCTGCACATACAGTATATCACAAAAGTAAGTACACCCCTCACTCACATTTGTATAAATCTTTTCCCTTCAGAGACTGGACCGCAGGGCAGTATTCCAACATGATAACGACCCCAAACACACCTCCAAGACCACCACTGCCTTGCTAAAGAAGCTGAGGGTAAAGGTGATGGACTGGCCAAGCATGTCTTCAGACCTAAACCCTATTGATCATCTGTGGGACATCCTCAAACGGAAGGTGGAGGAGCACAAGGTCTCTAACATCCACCAGCTCTGTGATGTCATCATGGAGGAGGGGAAGAGGACTCCAGTGACAACCTGTGAAGCTCTGGTGACCTCCATGCCCAAGAGGGTTAAGGCAGTGCTGGGAAATAATGGTGGCCACACAAAATATTGACACTTTGGGCCCAATTTGGAGATTTTCACTTAGGGGTGTACTGACTTTTGTTGCCAGCAGTTTAGACATTAATGGCTGTGTGTTGAGTTATTTTGAGGGGACAACAAATTTACACTGTTATACAAGCTGTACACTCACTACTTTACATTGTAGACAAGTGTCATTTCTTCAGTGTTGTCACATGAAAAGAGAGAAGAAAAGATTTACACAAATGTCACTGAGGGGTGTACTTACTTTTGTCAGATACTGTATTTCTGAGGGATATATAAAAAGTGTCTAATTTCATCCACCTCTCAGTCCCCAGTACGGTCAGGCATTAGGGGGTGATTGCACCTGCCGGTATCTGCCCCCCAAAGTTCAAACTCAGTTCTAAGCGGAGCGACCCTTTAAATCCACACAGGGCAGTAAGTATTTGCTGTCTCCTAAAATAGAATTTTCCAGTAAAAGATTTTCAGGGTCCATCAAGTCAGAAAACAATCTGTGTCTTTTCTATGGGGATAAGAATCCGGGAAGGTTGTGGAGCTGCTGGTGGTCCCGGCCTCATCTCTGATAGAAAGGCAATGGAGCAGCAAGCAGCTGCCACGCCGCAAAGCACCCAAGTGAGCCAAAAATTAATGTATGGTCCGCATGGGACCCGGGATAATCCCCGTCTTAAAGAGAAATGTTACGGGTGGCATCTGGAGACGCGGCATTCTCTGATGGGAAATCGGAGTCCTGGGAGGACGGTAATAGGAGGTTTGAAGATTTTTTTCAGGTGCTCTGTTATTTCATCTTCCCAGCAGAGACATGGAGAAGATTGACTGGAGTCTGCAGAGCCCACCAGAGGAAGCGGGAATTAATACCGAGGGGACGTTCTGCAATACATTCACCATACAGATTAGAGAATCAATGGGGGAGCCGCATGTGGTGGTGGTGGGGGGTCAGCATTAAATACTAGTGGGGGGGGGGGGGGGGGCAGGACACTGAGCCCTGTCAATATTATTTCAGGTATTTATACAGTTTTGACGGTTTACACAGAAATTTACATACACTGATCAGCCAGAACATTCTGACCACTGACAGGTAAAGTGAATAACATTGGTTATCTGGTTAGGCTGACATCTGAAAGTGGGTGGGGTATATTAGACAGCAAGTGAACATGTTGTCCCTGAAGTTGATGTGATGAAAGCAGAAATAATGGACAAGTGTAAGGATTCGAGGGGCTTTGACAAGGACCAAACTATAATGTGTAGGCGACTGGGTCAGAGCAACTCCAAAACTACAGCTCTTATGTGATGTTCCCGCTCTGCAGTGGTCAGGACTGACCAGAAGTGGTCCAAGGAAGGAGAACCAGCCAAGCAGTAACAGGGTCATAGGCGGCCAAGACTCATTGATGGAGGTAGGGGGAAGACTTATTTATGGAGGTGGGGAGGGAAGGCTCATCGATAGGGGTGAGGAGGGAAGGCTCATCGATAGAGTTGGGGATAAGGCTCATTGATGGAGGTGGGGGAGTTGAGTTGAGTTGCATCTTGATATAGCACGGTCATTTATCCCGTAGGATCTCAACATGCTCAGGACACACATTTGCACATATACCAGGGCCAATTTGGACAAGATCCAGGTAACCTACCAACATGACTTTGGAGTGTGGGAGGAAACCGGAGTACCCGGAGGAAACCCATGTAGACACAGGGAGAACATGCAAACTCCAGGCAGATGGTGTCATGGTTGGGATTCGAACCAGTGACCCTTTTGCTGTTAGGTGAAAGTGCTACGCACTACACCACTGTGCTGCCCTGTGCTGATGGCGGTGGGAAGGGAAGGCTCATTGATGGAGGTGGGGAGGGGGGAAAGCTTATTGATGGAGGTGATGAAGAAAGGCTCATTGATGGAGGTGAGGGGGAAGGTTCATTGATGGAGGTGGGGAGGGAAGGCTTATTGATGGAGGTGGGGAGGGAAGGCTCATTGATTGAGGTGGGGAGGGAAGGCTCATTGATGGAGGTGGGGAGGGAAGGCTCATTGATGGAGGTGGGGAGGGAAGGCTCATTGATGGAGGTGGGGGAGGGAAGGCTCATTGATGGAGGTGGGGAGTGAAGGCTCATCGATGGAGTTGGGGAGGGAAGGCTCATTGATAGAGGTGGGGAGGGAAGACTCATTGATGGAGTTGGGGGGGGGGGGGTCATTGATGGAGGTGGGGAGGGAAGGCTTATTAATGGAGGTGGGGAGAGAAGGCACATTGATGGAGGAGGGGAGGGAAGGCTCATCGATGAGGTGGGGAGGGAAGACACATTGATGGAGGTGGGGGGGGCTCATTAATGGTGGTGGGGAGGGAAGGCTCATTGATGGAGGTTGGGAAAGGCTCATTGATGGAGGTGGGGAGGGAAGGCTCATTGATGGAGGTGGGGGGGAGGCTCATTGATGGAGGTGGGGGGGAGGCTCATTGATGGAGGTGGGGAGGGAAGGCTTATTGATGAAGGTGGGGAGGGAAGGCTCATTGATGGAGGTGGGGGGGAGGCTCATTGATGGAGGAGGGGAGAGAAGGCTTATCGATGGAGGTGGGGAGGGAAGACACATTGATGAAGGTGGGGGGGGCCCATTAATGGCGGTGGGGAGGGAAGGCTCATTGATGGAGGTTGGGAAAGGCTCATTGATGGCAGTGGGGAGGGAAGGCAAATTGTTGGAGGTGGGGGAGGCTCACTGATGGCGGTGGGGAGGGAAGGCTGGCCCGTGTAGTCTGATCCAATAGAAGAGTTTCTGGAGCTCAAATTGCTGAAAAAGTGACATTCCATGTCCTTGCGGAAACCCACACAAACACAGGAAGACCATGCAAACCTCAGTGGGGCAAGGCAAAAGTGGCCATTCAAACCAATGGCCCCAGAAGTGGGTCCACATGCGATTGCAGCATGATTGTGTGGCATTTAAAGGGTTAAATCAGTTAAAAAGGAGGTCAAACATCAAATGTCTGAATGAGCCCTGAGTGATGATGAACCTTCCAGGGCGTAATCTCTCACCTTCCTCGCCTATTTAATGACAGCTTCAACCACCCACTACAATGTGTCAGGTTTAGGGATGCTCCAATACATAACTGATGGTCACATTCGGTTGGGTTGGGCTCACTTTGGTCAACTCTCCAAGTTCTGGAGGCGAGCGATATTTTTACATGAAGTGATGACATTTCTCCCCATGTCTGATGGTTGATTACAGTTACTTCTGTGTCTGAGTCGGGGGGGTTCACATAGAGATAACTTGAATGCTATAGATGTTGTCTTGCACCATACTGTCCCAATGTATGCTTACAATCTTCAATAAAAACTTATTGAAAAGAACATCAGGCAGGTTCCAAACTTTGTTCAGCCACAGAAAAGCTTTGAATGGAGCGCTGACGCCACATAAACAGAGTATAATATTAGAATCATATCATTCCATTGTGAATTCGCCTTCCTGGAATGACTTCCCATGCGGTATAAGAATGTAACCAGAGAGCGCCATAGTACATAGGGCATTGTGTGCGCATTGCCTTTGATTTTGCTCTTGTAAAGAAGTTTCTATTTAAAGCAAAAGGCCACCTGCCATTTATAAAGGTACCGGCGTGACAACCTTGTTTAGAGATCTGTCGCGCTGGGCTCCACGTATACAGAGTGGGGGAAATTCCAATCCGGCTGGAAACAGGTTCTTGCTTTTATTTGTCTTACTTTATTAAAAAAAAAGAGCCAGCTGGAAACCCATGGCTCTGGACTTTGGTCTGCGCTCATTATTGTAAATAAACGTCGCAATGCAAGTTTTCTTGTTTTCTTTGACATTACTTACAGGCAATACGCACGGAGGCCCGTCTGCTCTTGGAGGTGCCCAGATTGCTCCAAGCCACACACTGACACCAATAGTCCTCGGAGCCGTGGTAATCTTCCACCTGCTGTCTGGTGACGTTGATGAAAACCTCGAGAGCCTTTAAACCTGGAGAAGAAGAAAAGAAACATTGTTATGAGTTCTTTACCATCGGTTCTTATTAAAATCTTTTTTAGCATCATTGTATCCAAGCTAAAGGCACCGGCTAATGGCTACATTGACATGTATGAGGGGCTTTGTGGTTGGCTGGTTTTGGCACTAAAACATAAGTCCCCACCCCCACTCCAGCCCTGCTAGAACAATGTCCCTCCTGATGAGTCCAACCCCTCCACCATCTTATGCCCTCTCCAGGCCATTGACCTCCACAAGACATTCCTGGCCATAGACCTTTATATGCCGTAGAAGGAATGTCTACACAATAAATAGATTCACTGCACTTTACTGGTGTTGTTCATGAAACGGCATTATAGTCACATCACCAGGACATACATTCCAGAGTCACTGACACACACAGTCAATCACATTTAGTGAACGGTCCGCAGTAGTCACAGGTGAAAGCATGTGCAGCACTTTAACAGCCATCTCCTTAACAGTCCTTCCTTTGCCCAGGATCATTAGTACTCACAGGACTGGGCTCTCGGTAGTCACCTTATCCATAGGTACACCTCTCCCAGGACTCTCCAGGGAGGCAGACTTACACAGGGAACTCTTGGCCTGGCCTAAAAGGCCTTATGCAATCCACCCTAGCCCCCACCTCCATAAGTGACAAAATGACTACAGCTGGCTCCTCCTATGCACAGGTATTCTCCACCCTCCCCCCTGCCCTGCTCAGGGCCTACGTGTGTTTTGTTTTGGGGGGGTAATCTGCTGTTGCTAGGGGGATCTGTTGTTGCTGGGGGGGGGTCTATTGTTTGTTTGCTGCTATCTCCCCCTTGTACAGGGTGACTTGTCTTGTCCCCACCCCCTCCTGTAGTTTTCTGCAGGCAGCCAGCAGTGGTTTGAGCCTGCTCAGTCCCTCCCACAGTTCTGCTCTCTGCACAGACTATGTGCAGCACGGTGTCACACAGTGCCGGACAAGGTCCTCCAGAGAGCCTGGGGCAAACATGCCCCCCCCCCCCCCTCCAAGATGTATGAGCATTATGTTTCAGCAAAAATCCCCCCAAAAAACCTGAGCACTAATCTGCAAGATTACCCCCCAAACATAAATTCCTCCTCCTCCCAGTACAACCCCCCCCCCTGAAATCCCCCTCTCAGCAAAAATATTTGCCCCCCCCATTCCTCAAACCCCCAACACAAATGCCCCCCTCTACAATATCAACTCCCAACACAAATCCCCTCCCCCCAATCTCCTTGCAGAGCCCCCCCCTCACCGCACATATCAGTGCCCAGGGCAGCCACCCCTCCTGCCCCCCCCCCTGTTCCTGGCCCTGGTGTCCCGGCTACTTTTGCAAGGTAATATCTGTGTTTCCAAAGGCATTTGGTACACTGTGTTTGCTGCGGCATATGTTTGAATATAAGTTTTTGTAGCCGGAGTTCAGCTTTGTGATGGTGAAACCATAGATTATATATATGTGCCCAGAAGGAGGCGGGTCAGGCACATGCACATGGCTACGCGGCAAAGGAAGGTAAAATGAAAACATAAATAGGAAATCCAGATGGCGGTGAGGTGTGCGGAGGAATAATTGAGGATTACTATAGATACATTGTAATTGCAGAGTGAAATAAAACACGGAGGAGATTTAATTACATCTGTGTGAGAACAAACAGATTCCGGCAACATATGATTGTCTGTTTGTGGTGCACATCGCGTCTTTTATGGCTGCAGAACTTGTTTCCATGTCTGGAACTGTGAATCACCACTGAGGCTCCATACCATGGAGACATTTATAGGAGGAGGAGAAATTCTGCAACCAAAAAAGAAAAAAATGCAGCCCGGTGTGGTCAGTGGAGGCACATGGCCTAATTCTGGGGACCTTCAGCACGCAGAGGGCGGAGGAGGGGAGAGAAGATGAAGTCTTTAGTTAATATGGAGACATCGGATAACATTGTACGGGGCTCAGTCTAGTTAGCTAGCAGGGGGCATATGAAGACATTGTACAAAGCTCAGTCTAGTTGGCTGGCAGGAGGCATATGAAGACATTGTACGAGGCTCAGTCTAGTTGGCTAGCAGGGGGCATATGAAGACATTGTACGGGGCTCAGTCTAGTTGGCTGGCAGGAGGCATATGAAGACATTGAATGGGGCTCAGTCTAGTTGGCTGGCAGAGGGCACATGAAGACATTGAATGGGGCTCAGTCTAGTTGGCTAGCAGGAGGCATATGAAGACATTGTACGGGGCTCAGTCTAGTTGGCTAGCAGGGGGCATATGAAGACATTGTACGGGGCTCAGTCTAGTTGGCTAGCAGGGGGCATATGAAGACATTGTACGGGGCTCAGTCTAGTTGGCTAGCAGGGGGCATATGAAGACATTGTACGGGGCTCAGTCTAGTTGGCTGGCAGGAGGCATATGAGGACATTGAATGGGGCTCAGTCTAGTTGGCTGGCAGGGGGCATATGAAGACATTGTATGGGGCTCAGTCTAGTTGGCTGGCAGGGGGCACATGAAGACATTGAATGGGGCTCAGTCTAGTTGGCTGGCAAGAGGCATATGAAGACATTGTACGAGGCTCAGTCTAGTTGGTTGGCAGGAGGCATATGAAGACATTTTACGAGGCTCAGTCTAGTTGGCTGGCAGTGGGCATATGAAGACATTGTACGAAGCCTCAGTCTAGTTGGCTGGCCGGGGGCATATGAAGACATTGTACGGGGCTCAGTCTAGTTGGCTGGCAGGAGGCATATGAAGACATTGTACGAGGCTCAGTCTAGTTGGCTGGCAGGGGGCATATGAAGACATTGTACGGGGCTCAGTCTAGTTGGCTGGCAGGGGGCACATGAAGACATTGAATGTGGCTCAGTCTAGATGGCTGGCAGGAGGCATATGAAGACACTGTACGGGGCTCAGTCTAGTTGGCTGGCAGGGGGTACATGAAGACATTGAATGGGGCTCAGTCTAGTTGACTGGCAGGAGGCACATGAAGACATTGAATGGGGCTCAGTCTAGTTGGCTGGCAGGAGGCATATGAAGACATTGTACGGGGCTCAGTCTAGTTGGCTGGCAGGAGGCATATGAAGACATTGTACGGGGCTCAGTCTAGTTGGTTGGCAGGAGGCATATGAAGACATTGTACGAGGCTCAGTCTAGTTGGCTGGCAGGAGGCATATGAAGACATTGTACGAGGCTCAGTCTAGTTGGCTGGCAGGAGGCATATGAAGACATTGTACGAAGCTCAGTCTAGTTGGGTGGCAGAGGGCATATGAAGACATTGTACGAGGCTCAGTCTAGTTGGCTGGCAGAGAGCATATGAAGACATTGTACGAGGCTCAGTCTAGTTGGCTGGCAGGAGGCATATGAAGACATTGTACAGGGCTCAGTCTAGTTGGCTGGCAGAGGGCAGATGAAGACATTGTACGGGGCTCAGTCTAGTTGGCTGGCAGAGGGCATATGAAGACATTGTATGAGGCTCAGTCTAGTTGGCTGGCAGGAGGCATATGAAGACATTGTACAGGGCTCAGTCTTGTTGGCTGGCAGGAGGCATATGAAGACATTGTACGGGGCTCAGTCTAGTTGGCTGGCAGGAGGCATATGAAGACATTGTACGGGGCTCAGTCTAGTTGGCTGGCAGGAGGCATATGAAGACATTGTACGGGGCTCAGTCTAGTTGGTAGGCAGGAGGCATATGAAGACATTGTACGAGGCTCAGTCTTGTTGGCTGGCAGGAGGCATATGAAGACATTGTACGGGGCTCAGTCTAGTTGGCTGGCAGGAGGTATATGAAGACATTGTACGGGGCTCAGTCTAGTTGGTAGGCAGGAGGTATATGAAGACATTGTACGGGGCTCAGTCTAGTTGGTAGGCAGGAGGTATATGAAGACATTGTACGGGGCTCAGTCTAGTTGGTAGGCAGGAGGTATATGAAGACATTGTACGGGGCTCAGTCTAGTTGGTAGGCAGGAGGTATATGAAGACATTGTACGGGGCTCAGTCTAGTTGGCTGGCAGAGGGCATTTGAAGACATTGTACGAGGCTCAGTCTACATAGATGGAAGATGTACAGTAGGTAGTTGCAGTCTAATTTCTCCAGCACAGGTGACGCTTCGCTTGAGGAAGTTAAGAGGAACGTGGCCCTCTGTGGTTTCCTGGGTCACTGGGGAAGCAATGCTGCCACCCCATGTGACTTTAGCAGCCAAAGCCTATATAGCCTATTTGACTTTAGGAGGCAATGCCTTAGTTTTTTTTTTTTTTAAATAACAAATATGTCATACTTACCTCCACTGTTCAGTTAGTTTTGCACAGTGTGGCCCCGATCCTCCTCCTTATGGGGTCCCCCGGTGGCGCTCGCGGCTCCTCCCCACATCGGTAAACCCCCTGGGAGAAGCGCTCTTCTGGGGGGTTACCTTACGGGGCGCGTTACCGAGTCCAGTATTTGCGTCCATAGACACAGAATGCTGTACTCGGCCCCGGCGCCTGTGTCATTGGATTTGATTGACAGCAGCGGGAGCCAATGGCTGCGCTACTATCAATCTATCCAATCAAGAGCTGAGAACCCCAGGCAGAGAGGTCCAGCGTGTCTCTGCTGAGAAGGGCTCAGGTGAGTAAAACGTGGGGGGGCTGGGGGGTGGTCACTGTCAGAAGTTTTTTCACCTTAATGAATATGTTGCATTAAGGTGCAAAAACACGAGGGTTTACAACCCCTTTAAGGCCCTTGCTCCCAGGCATTTGAGCTGAGGGAAGGTGGGGGAGGCAAAGATTTGTGGAGGGGGAATTTATGTTTAGGGGGAAAGTATGTAGATTAGTGCTCAGTTTTTTTTTGGGTGGGGGGATTTTTGCTGACATATAATGCTCACACATCTTGGGGGGGGGGGGCACAGCTTGGCATGTTCACCCTGGGCTCTAGATGTCCTTGTCCCGGCACTGCACAAGTGCCACTAGTAGAGGAGGGACCAAATACCCTCCCAGCATCCAACACCAGGGATCCACTGGTTGCTGCGAGACACCCGCTGGAGGACACTGGAACCACGACCCTTCACCCAGGGAACCACAGTGCCACCAGCAGGTGATCCAGGTCCTGACAGTACTTTTGCATGTGTGTGTGTGCATGTGTGTGCGCGCGCTCGTGTGTTCTCTTTTGCATGTGTGCGCACGTGTGTTTGTGTGCAGGGATTTATGAGTTTGAGTATTTTACATTTCCACTTTTTCTGTTTGGATAAGTATTATGGAGCCCCACCCTGCAGCAAGGTACATATTACATACAGATCGGTTTAATAAACTCAGCCCCGTGTTTCTGTTTAATCCCTCCGCCGCACGCAGCCCCCCCGCGGCCCCTCCAGCAGCAGAAAGGATGAGCGGTGGATGATAAAGCATCGGCGCTGTAACTAGAAAAGCCAGACTTTATCTGGTATGTGGACACCAACCTTGCTTGGCCTAAACCTGGTGTTTAATAGTCACATAGCTTCTTCCAAACATATGTTCCCATAATCCCCTTATCTCCTGCTCATTATCGCTGCTTTGAAATGTCCATCAGCAGGCGCGTGCTGCGGCTTCTCTTGCCAAATGTGTTTTCCTCCTTTTGCACCTGGCTGGGGCCGGGAAAGGCGCGGGGATGATAAATGGTGCGTTGTCTCCCATCCTCACAGCAGTTTACAAGGCTGGCTGAGTACGAGTTTGTGCATGTTAATGGCGGGAGCGCTGGGAGAACGCATTTGCAGCAAGAACACTGTATGAGAGAAGATGAGGAGTCTGCGGCGTGCGCCTTTATCCCACTGGGTGTGAAATGGCCTTGGCCTTCCTCCTGCTACATTATGCATTCCGTTTTGTTATCCCTCGAAATCCCTCATATAGTGCAGGGACGCCTCCATTACCACCTCGGAGTCAGGAGAGCTGAGCGCTCCGGCAATTTGTTGCCGTTCATAATACATGCAGCAATGTACAGCGTGATGGCAACCGGCCCGGGGCATTGCTTCAGTTACACGTGAGCGGTATGCACGACGTGCACAGCCTATTGCATTAGAGTGTGCACCCCAAAGCTCAAACACACATACGTGCACACACACACGTATGTATAAGATATGTCACTCTGCCAGGGCTGTGGGCAGCCACCGCGCTGAAAATTAAAATAAGTTCTGTGGCTGCTACCCACAGCCTCCTGAGCCCCGGTGATTTCATGAGATGATGGGGCCCAGGGAAATAATATGGACTTATATTTATTCCATGTGGGCCATGTGTGTTAGGGCACAGCGGGCCCCCCATTCCCTCTGGGCCTGGGTACCCTGCACACATGGATGATATGCCACTGGTGCATGGAGTGATTAAGGCACATCCGGCACACCCTGTGCGCACGCCTATGGCAGTATGTCTTATGGAAGATGTAAAGCCCATCAATGAAATCATACAGGGCTGCTGTTAGAAATCATGGGGCCCCGTACAGCCTTCTTGATGGTGCCCTCCAACCCCCGCCTTCACCCCCGCCCCCCCCCCCCCCCCCCCCCCCCGCCGAACAGCGGCACTGACTTTATCCGCCTACGCCCCAAAAATAAAAGGGAAAGTCCCTCCTCTGGTCTAGTAAAATCAATTTATGCTTTTAGGCAGAAATGAACAATAAAGCTGCCCCCCCCCCCCGTTTAGCTGATGAGGTCTGGGCCCAGTATAACAGGACCAGTTGTAGTGTCTTATCAGCGGCCCCAAAATCATATATCGGCTTTAAAGTATCCTGAAACGGTTATTTTCACTGTTCTCTTCCCTATGGAACAATGTAGTGTACATGGAGTACTTTGTCCCGAGTTAGTAGGTACATCCAAAGCCTCGCTATGAGGTAGGACTAAGCACCCCCCCCCTCCCCCTGCCACCACAATCCCAGCCCTTCTACAATATAGTAAGAAAGAGTGTAGGGAGGTCAGTTAGCTAGTCTGCCACTAGGTGGCTCTGTTCCAAAATAGTGCCTGGTTACAGAGGACAGTGTCATCAGGTGCTAGGCCCCTTTTAGTCAGAGAGCCCTCCTGTAGTGGTGTCACGAGTGGGTCATTACCCCCGTATAAGCCAGTTTGGGAGGAGCCCTAGTGCAATTGAGGCATTGGAGCCAACACCGCACATCTGAGCCAGTAAATGTAGGCCCTGGACAGGACTAGAGGCCAGGGAGAGATAGACCTGCACCCAGGAGAGCCGGCTGTGGACTTCTTGACCCTTATGGAGGTGGGGGCTTAGGCGGGTTGCAAAAGGCTTTTCAGGCCAGGCCAAGAGTTCCCTGGAGTGAGGCTCTTCCGGTACTGGAGGGTCCTGGGAGAATTGTACACATGGAGGAGGCTATTGCAGGGATCCCATCTCATTGAGTACTAATGACCCTAGGGGGAGAGAGACTGACCCCGGGTGGAAGATGGCATACTTAAAGTGCTGCATATGCTTTCACATGTGACTTTTGCGGACCGCCCACTTGTAGGCAGGTGCAGTCTGTGGCGCTCGACTCAAGTGGTGCCACAGCCTGGGGAGGAAATCCAAGGGAGCTTTGGTTTCTCTATGGATTTCCAGGTCAAATGGAGCAGCGTTCTGATTGGCTACGCTGTGGCCATGTGACACTTGGCAGCCATCTTGGGTCAGCAAGGTCTATTTATTGGCTGGTGTAGGCAGAGAAACCCCGCTTGCCAGGGACAGCAGCTAGCAGTAGAGAAAGGTTCCTGACGAGGAGTGATAGGCTAGGGACTTGTTCACCTGTCAGAACTCTTCCCTCTTGAACCTCTTGAACCGGACCAGCCAGGCCTCACTTCACCCTCTAAACAGACTCTGTCAGCACCTCTCCTCCACCACCCTGTGACTACATTGAACTGTGAGTTATTTCCCCTAAGGGGCGCTCTCCTGCTAGGGTGTTTGTAACATTGGCAATCTGCTTAATAAAGTTTCAGATTTTGCTACAACAGGACTTTGTGTGTTCAATGCCCGTTCAATGCCTGCACCACACTGCACCCCCCCCACACTAAATGTGATTGACTATGTACTGTTAAGAGACCCCCATGTGATGTGGCTGTTTATGTTATTTTACAAAGACCACCAATGAAATGCAGCAACTCTGTGTGTGAACATTCCTTCCCTTGGTGATATAAATGTCAACGCCCAGGAAATGTCTGGAGGAGGCCTCTGGCATGGAGCGGGCACAAGATGGCGGATGGTACAGCGCCCGGTGCATGCTGGGGCTATGACGTCACATGGAGCGGGTCCACCAGGTGATGTCACTGGGTGGTCCCGCCCCTTACCTATTTAAAAATGGTCAGACGGAGGAGCGGGCAGTCGGCGGTTAGCCTTTTGACGAGTGCAGACCTTTTTTATTTCTGTCTGGGTCCAGCGAGTGGCGTGATTAAGGATGGCTCTACATCGGGGGACATTATTTTTGGATTTTTAATAAAGAAATTGTCAAAAACTGTGCTTGTGTTTTTTCTCTAAGTGGCATTTTTTTGGTGAATGGGTAGGGGTACAATGTACCCCCTACTCATTCACATGGGGAGGGAAAGGATCTCGGGACCCCTTTGTTAAAGGGGGCGTCCAGATTCTGATAAGCCCTCTGCCCGCAGACCCCCACAACCACAGTCCAGGGTTGTGGGGAAGAGCAGCTTGTCCCCATCAATGTGAGGACAAGGTGGGGGAGGCAGAGAACCCCCTGCCCCAAAGCAACCCCCCCATGTTGAGGGCATGCGGCCTGGTGTGGTTCAGGGGAGGGGCGCTCGTTCACCCCCTCTCTGCCTTGACGTGCCGGGCAGCATGCTCGGATAAGGGTCTGGTATAGATTTGGGGGGGAACCTCATGCCAAGATCTAAAAAAAAATGGCGTGGGGCCCCTCCCCAATCTATGCCAGACCCTTATCCAAGCATGCACCCCGGCAGGTCAAGATAGTTACGGGACGAGCGAGCCCCCCCGGACCATACCAGGCCACATGCCCTCAACATGGGGTGTATCTTTGGGGCAGGGGGTGCTCTGAAGATCTGAAGTGGCTGGTATGGATTCGGGGGGACCCCCATGCTGTTTTTTCCCAATTTTTTTTTCTTTTACATTCAGCTGTCAGCAGGGAACCCTGCTGACAGCTGATGACTCATCGGTTGTTAAGGATTTGGCAGCCGACTCCCCCACGCTCCTTAGCAACCAGCTATATACAGGGTGTTTAAAGAGGAAATAAAAAAAATGCAAAATGCATGAAAACTGCATTCAAAAATGCATCAAAAACGCGTGTTTAAAAAGGCACAATGCGCCTGAAAAACACATTAACTGCAACCGCATAGATATGAACCTAGACTGAGAGAGTTTAGTTCTACTTTAAGAAAACGAATGCAGACACCACATCTAAGGACCAGGAAGCAGCAATATAATACGTTTTTATTCCTGAGTTTGGATACATTGTATCATATGATTGCATGTTATGTATTATATATGTGGAAATGAACATATCAGACATACAAAGTGTGGCGGGATGATCAGAATCCGGTGATCTCTGCTGGCCTCTATAATCTGTTAATTGTCACACATTCCGGATAAGTGACGGTTCCCAGGAGAAGAATGGAGGGGCGCCCCCCGGAGGTGTCAAACGAGCCTCCCATCCTCCTGCACCTCATCCAGCGCTAAGTGCTTCATTGTTGTTTTCCTCCAGAAAATGACCCTCTTAAAGAAACACGTTTGACCCGAATGTCTTCCTCCCAGCAATTTAAAAATCCATTTACAGACGTCTGGGGACGGACATTTATCTACAATATGCGCAGAGCGGAGGAAGGGCACGCGGGCAGCGGGGGGGGGGGGAATCTTATTGTAAAGGGAAGGACTCCTCCAAAAACAGAATGGAGGAACAGAGGAGGTGTGAGAAACAAGTATATCGGCTAAAAGAGCGAGAACCTCTGTGCTATGGGGCCCCATGAGAACTGCAGGGTGGCATCACCTATACAGGGTACAGAGGAGTGGCCCCATGAGAACCGCAGGGTGGCATCACATATACAGGGTACAGAGGAGGGGCCCCATGAGAACCGCAGGCTGGCATCACCTATACAAGGTACAGTGGAGGGGCCCCATGAGGCCCCATGAGAACCACAGGCTGGCATCGCCTATACAGGGTACAGTGGAGTGGCCCCATGAGAACCGCAGGCTGGCAACACCTATACAGGGTACAGAGGAGGAGCCCCATGAGAACCGCAGGCTGGCATCACCTATACAAGTTACAGTGGAGGGGCCCCATGAGAACCGTAGGCTGGCATCACATATACAGGGTACAGAGGAGGGGCCCCATGAGAACCGCAGGCTGGCATCACCTATACAAGGTACAGTGGAGGGGCCCCATGAGGCCCCATGAGAACCACAGG
Organism: Aquarana catesbeiana; assembly: GCF_042186555.1. Lineage (NCBI taxonomy): Eukaryota > Metazoa > Chordata > Amphibia > Anura > Ranidae > Aquarana > Aquarana catesbeiana. The sequence continues at coordinate 2,933,730 of NC_133326.1, read as the reverse complement.
CTGGCATCGCCTATACAGGGTACAGTGGAGTGGCCCCATGAGAACCGCAGGCTGGCAACACCTATACAGGGTACAGAGGAGGAGCCCCATGAGAACCGCAGGCTGGCATCACCTATACAAGGTACAGTGGAGGGGCCCCATGAGGCCCCATGAGAACCACAGGCTGGCAACACCTATACAGGGTACAGAGGAGGAGCCCCATGAGAACCGCAGGCTGGCATCACCTATACAAGTTACAGTGGAGGGGCCCCATGAGAACCGTAGGCTGGCATCAGCTATACAAGGAACAGTGTATGGGCCCCATTAGAACCATAGGCTGGCATTACCTATACAGGGTACAGAAGATGGGCCCCAGGAGAACTGCAATCTGGCATCAGCTATACAAGGAACAGCAGAGGGGCCCCATGAGAACCGCAGGCTGGCATGACCTATACAAGGTACAGTGGTGGGGCCCATAAGAACCGCAGGCTGGCATCACCTATATTAGGTACAGTGAAGGGGCCCCATGAGAACCGCAGGCTGGCATTACCTATACTAGGTACAGTGAAGGGGCCCCATGAGAACCGCAGGCTGGCATCACCTATACAAGGAACAGCGGAGAGGCCCCATGAGAACCGCAGACTGGTATCTCCTATACAGGGTACGGTGGAGGCCCTATGAGAACCGCAGGCTGGTATCGCCTATACAAGGAACAGCAGAGGGGCCCCATAGGAACCGCAGGCTGGCATTACCTATACAGGATACAGTGGAGGGCCCCATGAGAACCACAGGCTGGTATCTCCTTTACAAGGAACAGCGGAGGGGCCCCATGAGAACCATAGGCTGGCATTACCTATACAGGGTACAGAGGAGGGGCCCCATGAGAACCATAGGTTGGCATTACCTATACAGGGTACAGAAGAGGGGCTCCATGAAAACCATAGGTTGGCATTACCTATACAGGGTACAGCAGAGGGGCCCATGAGAACAGCAGGCTGGCATCACCTATACAATGTACAGCGGAGGGGCCCCATGAAAACCATAGGCTGACATTACCATCGCTCCTGGCTTCTCCCTCCTGACGAGTGCCCCCACAACTTGCTGTGGGGTACCCAAGCAAGCGCGCTCCCGAGTCGCGGCACTGTATGTCTATTCACACATGGAGCCCCCTCCATCTCCTAAATGGCTCACTGGCTGTGATTGACAGCAGGGAGAGCCAATGACTTCTGCTGCTGCCAAAAGCCAATTAGGAGTTCGAGTCCCTGGGGAGGCAAGGTGTTCATGTACATCACTGGATCGAGAGGGGTCTCAGGTAGGTATTGGGGGGGGG